>NC_083878.1:62636195-62949149 GCF_032452875.1 Bos javanicus
CAGTTCAGTTCAGTCGCTCAGTCGTGATCCAGCTGGTGTTAGTGGTTAAAAAGAACCTCCTGCCTGCCAATGCAGGAGACATAAGAGAGAAGGGTTTGATCCCTGGGTCAGGAAGATCCCCTGGAGGAGGGCATGGCAACCCACTTCAATATTCTTGCCTGGAGAATCCCAATGGACAGAGGAACCTGGCAGGCTACAGTCCATAGGCTTGCAAAGAGTGAGACATGACTGAAGTGACTTAGCACGCACGGATCTAGGCAAAGGAGAGCTGAATGTGGAGAGCCAACGAAGTGGGGTGAACGCTGAGCAGACCCTCGACTTCTTGGGCGGGCAAGAGTTTCCTTCAGTGGGAGATGGGCTCTGCAGAGTTGGAGGGGGATGTGTTGCGAGGGCAGATGTGTTGGCGGTGCTGTTGAGAAGACAACAGGGGAGTCCCCACCAACCAGGCAGTCAGCACATTCATGGGCACCTACCATATAGAAAAGAAATACTGTGGCTCCAGTCTGCCTCCAAAGAGCTGGTGGTGCACTGTCAGTGGGGCAAGTATAGCATGTACAGACAAAAAGAAAATGAATGACTCAGAGGAGTCCTAGAGAATATCCTAGCTTGGTTGTGTGGTGCTTTCCTTTGAAGCAAAGAGGAGGGAAGGGGTTGGCGGTGTTAGAAGGAGATGGGAGGAAGGGGCCAGTTGGGACTGCTGGTGGCCTGGGCTGGACCTTAGAGTCTGCATAACATGGGGCTTGTGCCCAGGTCATGTCCAGGCTGTAGACGTTCTGCTTGGGTCAAAGGGGAATCAAAGGTGCAGAGTGCCTGGGTGGTATATTGTACCTACAGGATACCTGTGCTGTGGCCTAGGAAGCCAGAGGAAGTCACCTGGGGCAGGTGAACTTTCTACTCTTGAACTTTATATTCTCCTGCCGTCCTCCCTACAAGGTTCTGTTCCTTAGGTCCTTGGAGGTGTGGGCACAGTTCTAGGCCCATCACCCCCACTTCTGGTCAGTCCTGGCAACTCTGCTCTGGTCTTTCTCCTTCCTCCCCACCCCCACCCACCACCACTGACACATTTCAGGCCTCATCGCACCTGGTCTGAAGGGCTTTTAAAAATAAAATGATTTCTCTAGGAAAAATGCACATGGAAATGAGTGTGCATGGATAAATCTGACAAAAGCATTTATAGTAAAAGTAAGCCTCCCTTTCACTCTAGGTCCCCAGCCTCCCAGGTCCTCTCCACAAAGCAGTCCTCACCTTTTTCTCCCTACCAGCCCAAGCCTTGTCCAACCACCCTTTTCTACTTTCTACAATCTAGTTCTTTAAAGCACAAATTGATCTTGTTTGCCCTTGGCCTTGGATGGGTGAAAATGCTAACTCCTTGGCCCAGCCATCAGTCCCTGTAGACTTCTCCAACCTTCTCTGCACCCCGCATACTGCCGCCAGCCCCTCACAAGCTGTGCTCCTGCCGGGCCCACGTATTTGCAGTGGCCTAAATCCACGTTCTTCTCTGTCAGAGTGTATATTTTAAAATAATTTTTAATTTACTTTTTTGAATAGATAACACCAATACACATACATACACACACATAATAATCTACGCGCCTAACCACTATTTATTAATTTCTTGTATTTCCTTCCAGATCATTTTTATGCGTAGCCTTCTCCCTTCTTTACTCAAATGATAACATGTAAGTCATACTTTCTATATCTGTGTTTTAAACATTTAGTCATAATATCTTAGAAACTTCTCCGCAGAAATTCATAAAGAGCTTTCTCATTGTTTTCCATAACTCTGTGGTATCCAATTGCTTGGATACACTCTAATCTGGCAAACTTTTTTGTGAAGGACCAGATAGTCAATATCTGAGGTTTTTTTGGCCATCTGGTCTCCATGAAACCACAACCCTCTCTGCTATGGTACAAATGGAGCCCTGGGTGTTGTGTAGACAAAGGGGCCTGGCTGTGTTCCGTATACTTTTACTTATGGACACTAATGTTACAATTTTATATGGTGTTCATGCGTCATGAAATTAAATTCTTCTTTTGATTTTTTTCAACCATTAAAAAATTTTAAAATGATTCATAGCTTCAGGCCCTACAATAGCTGGCAGAGGGGCCAGTTTAATGAGAGTTCACTGACCCCTAACCTAGTCAAAAGTGAAGTCGCTCAGTTGTGTCGGACTCTTAGCGACCCCATGGACTGCAGCCTACCAGGCTCCTCCGTCCATGGGATTTTCCAGGCAAGAGTACTGGAGTGGGGTGCCATTGCCTAATGAGCATTTAAATCATTTCTGATTTTTTCCTGCAATTTATAAGCATGTACACATGTCACTTTATATGCATCAAATAGATTTTTCTGTAGGGTCAGCTCTAAGAAGGAGGGTTGCCGGGTCAGAAGGTGTATGCATTTATTTTGATGTGTGTGTGTGTATGTTAAGTCACTTTAGTCATGTCCAACTCTGTGCGACCCTTTAGACTGTAGCCCACCAGGCTTCTCTGTCGATGGGATTCTCCAGGCAAGAATACTGGAATGGGTTGCCATGCCCTCCTCCAGGGGAATCTTCCCAACCAGGGATCAAACCTGCGTCTCTTGTCTCTCCTGCATTGGCAGGCGGGTTCTTTACCACTAGCGACACTTGGAAAGCCCAGGTTTATTGTGATAAAGACTGTTAAATTGCCCTTTGGGTCTGGCCTAGTGGACATGCTCACCAGCAATGGACGGAAATGTCTGAGTCCTCACGGATAACCGTGTATTTTCAAACTTGTGTTTTTGCCACGCTAATAGGTTAAAAAACACAACAGGCATCTCAGCACATAGCCATTTGGATTTCCTTTTGTTTCTGTGAGTTGTCTTTTCATTACCTTTGCTTGTATTTTTATGAATCTTTTCTTTAGAGATCTGTTTATATTTTTGTAATGTAAGGAGATTAGACCTCTGTCTGCCAAGTTGCATATATTCTTTGCAGGTTTTCATTTGTTTGTTACTTTGCTTACACAAGTTTGCTTGTTTGGCGTGCACAAGCTCTAAATTTTTTTTTTAACTTTTATTAGGTGAATTTATCAACTTGTTACTTTATTAGCTTATGGTTTTTGAGTCATAATTAGGAATAATTTTCCTACTGTAAGATTATAAAAGAATTCTCCCATGTTTTCTCTTGGTACTTGTGTGGTTTTATTATCAAAATGTAAATGTTGAATCCATTTGGAATTTATTCTGGTATATAGTATGAGGGGGCTTCCCAGGTGGCTCAGTGGTAAAGCATCCACCTAACAATGAAGGTGATGTGGGTTCGATCTCTGGGTTGGAAAGACCCCCTGGAGAAAGAAATGGCAACTCACTCTAGTATTCTTGCCTGGAGAATCCCCATGGACAGAAGAGCCTGGTGGACCACAGTCCATGAAGTTGCAAAGAATCAGACACGACTGAGCAAATAAGCACAAACGCAGCCATGGCTTCCACTTAATCTTTTTCTAGATGGTTACCCAGGAATCTCAACACCATTTATTGAATGAGTCACTGGATTTGGAATGCCACCTTTATCGTATGCTAAACGTATTTATATTCTTCCAAACATATATAGTCTGTATAGTCCAGGATTTCTCAGCCTCAACACTATTGACATCTTGGGCCAGATGTCATTCTTTGTTGTGGAGGGCTGTCCTGTGCAATGTAAGATTTTGAACAGCATCCCTGGCCTTTACCCATTAGATGTCAGTAGCAGGAACACGCGCACACGTGTGCACACACACACACACACACACACACACACACACACACTTGTAATATGCAAAAAAGAAAAGAAAAGAAGAAAAGTTTCCAGATTTGCCATACATCCTCTGGGTGACAAAATCACCCCTCTTGAGAACGACTGATCTAGTCATTCCATGTTGCTCTTTTTTTTTTTCATAGCTTCTTGTTTCTTCTTATTTATTTCATCACCGTGTGTTTATACATGCTGATCCATCTCTTGGAAGGTCCTCCAATTACTTTCCCATCAGGATTTGGCTCAGGGAGCCTTCTTGAACCACCCTGCTCTGTCTCCAATCAACAGGTGCAACCCCCATGAGAATTTCCGTGAAATTTGCTTGTCTTTCACCCCTGAGCAGGCTGTCAGCTCCAAGAAGAGAGGGGCTTTGTTCCTGTCTTTATCTCCAGCCTCTGGCACTGAGCCTGGCACAGGGTAGAGGCTCTATCACTATGGGTGGATGAATGGATGAGTGGATACTTCTTTTACCCACCTCCCACCAACAGCCACAAGTTCAGTCAAAGCAGACAAAGGATGCAATTGGCTACTGGTGCTGAGAAACAGCTGGGGCGGGGAGAGCTTGTGTGTGCCTGGGCTCACTAGTGATGAGATGCGTGCAGTCTCCTGTTTAATAGCCTGCAGTCCCCAGCTATGAAGATGTACTCCGCTGCTTAAGAACAGGAAAAGGAGAGCTGGGGACAGCTGGCCATGTAGTTTCTTGGAAAAGCAGGATAAACAGTGATGACAGCATGAGCCCTGGATTCTGACAGCTTATGTCAGATTCCTACTCTGTTCACTTACCAGGTACTTAACCTCTTTAAGTCTGTTTCTTCATTAGTCAAATGGAGGTAGTAACAGTACTCACCTTAGAGGTGAGCAATGCCCTCTTTGGCTGGTTGTTTGTAGTCCCTCAATTCCTCCCAGTTTTCCTGCCTTAAACACCTTGGAGAGAAGAGAGAGAGAGAGAGACCAACCTGTTCTCCAAGGTACAAGCCAGGCGGTATGGGAGAGAATGATGGTTTGGGGAGCCTCTGTCTGGCTTCTCTAAGGCAAAGGGACCCTAGCATTGATGTGGAAAGAACCAGCTACTAGGTAAGCAGTGACTGCTTAGTCCCCCACCCCCAGCCCCAAAGCTGACACCTGAAGCATTTACCCAATATCTTAAATGAAGCAGAATGCTTCAGTTCTATGCATAGGAGAAGACAATGATAATCATAAGTAGCATCTATTAAATGCCAGACACTGCACCCACTGCTTACATTCAGTTGCATAACCAACCCTCACACACCTCCCTCTCTCAGAGCAGGTTTTCATCTGGTGATGCGATGGGGTGGGATTGCTATATGCAGCCCCCTTCCCCCATTATCAATTTCCTTATTAATTCTAGCCCTGTTTATCTCCAACCTGAAATCTCTCTCCTGGCTGCCACACCCTGCTCTGTGTAGGCTGGGCTGGAGTTTGAGGAAAACTAAATGAATCAGATGTGAGCACAGACACTAGTCTTGATTTTAGAGGCTTTTAACTCACAGCCGCTTATGGCTAGAGGAGGAGGAAGGGCTGTGCACCTGGCCTGCACCTCAGGCCTGCGGCCTACAGCACCATAAAGAGCATGCCTGTTCCTGGCGAAACGCTCCGAGAGAGAAAACAGAAAAGCCAAAGAACACATGCTTCTCTTTTGCATTTTCTCTGATGCCTGCTCAGAACCATGGCTGCTGAGAAGTTGTTGCTGATGGGTTTGCCCTGGCCTGAGATGCATTTTCAATGGATGTGGCTGATAGAGGTAGTGGGGTATGGAAATAGTGTGCCCCATTTATTGATTTTTTTTCTTTTTTAAAAAATATTTAGTTTTCTGCGCTGGGTCTTGGTTGCAGCACAGGGGATCTGTAGTTGCAGCATGCAGGATCTTTAGTTGTGGCATATGGGATCTAGTTTCCTGACCAGGGATAAAAACCTGGGCCCTGTGCATCAGGAGCATGGAGTCTTAGCCACTGGAACACCAGGCAAGTCCCTTGTTTTCACCATAATCCTTACCCAGGCCATCTGTCACCTTTTCCCCCAGAATCTACAGCCTTTTCAAGGATGTCTCTGACCCTAGCCTTTACCTGCCTGAGATATTATGATTTATAATAAGAAATATATATTTCATCTTTGGCATCCCATCTTTATTTAGTGAAACTCTACCTGGTGAGTGCATCAAATAGCATGTAAAAGTCACTTCCTCAAGGAGACCTACTCCCAGGTAGTCATTACCAGCTCTTATGGCTCCAAGTACTCATCACAGTTGCAATTTTATATTGTTTGTGCAATTATTAATTAATGTTTTCTCTCCCAGTCCATGAGTTCAAGTGGTATCTTCTTTTGTTTTCTCACCACTTATCCTCAGAGCTTAGCATGATGGCTGAAGCATAATAGATACTCAATATTTATTGAGTGAATAGTGAATGATGGGTTAAGTATAACCTGGTAGGTAATGAATGCTAATATTTATGTGCCAGGAAAGTTCTGAGCATGTTAAAAATATTATGATCTTCCTAACAATCTATGGGGTGGGTAGTATTACCCCTACTTTACACATGAGAAAATTCACTCATGATCCCATAAATAGTAAGAGGCAGGATTTGAATCTAGGGTGCTGACTCCAGAGTCTGAACCTTTAGCTACTATGTTATTCTAGCCTATGTTGTTCTCCCCTGTTTCAGTAAATTCACAAATTTCATTTTGTTCTAAATTATTATATCATGCCTCGTGCCTCTTACATGCAATGAATTGTACTCTTCTTGATGTGACATTAGAAAATTTCTTTGACAAAGTATTTTATCTGCCAAATAGTGCTGTAGTAATATGCATCCTGTGTTTTAGCAAAAATAAGTTGTATGTATTAATAAACATTTGATGGCAAAACTATGGATGTCACAGTATATGTTGAGAACCACTGGTCTAATGGCTGATAACAAATCTTTAGTATACTTATTTATTACATTCTCTCTTATGGATTATAGTTAAAATTCTGCTCACCATTCTCCTAAGAAAAATATGTCTTCCTGGACTTGGCGGCCTGCTTCATCTTTCTGCTTGGTAAAACTTTGATCTTAAAGAGAAGCAAGGTCTCCTTCTATCCCTAAGCCCCAAACACCTGCCTCTCTGATACTTGCGGTGGTCCACCTCAAAGGGTGAAGCCAAACACGTATTCAGAGGTTTTGATATCTTTCTGTTTAGTCTGTTCCTTGGGACTTTGGAAAAACCAGCCTCACCCCTTTGCAGGAAAGAACCAGGGACATTAATTCAGGGCTTTCTTGAGTAACCTGCATGTTTCACTTTTCTAGATGAAATTGAAAGTGACTTACCATTTCTGGTAAAATACTTTTTTTAAATGTATTTTTTAAAAGTTGTATAAATATGTGTGTATGTGTGTGTAGATACATAGTATACTGTACATACATAGTATATATATTTTGCAGTCCATGAGGTCACAGAGTCTGACACGACTTATCAAATGAACAACATAACAAAGTAATAGAATAGATGTGGGAAGAATCTCTGTCAAAAGTGATTACCTCCACGGACTTCCCTGGTGGTCCAATGGTTAAGACTCATGCAGGAGACACGGGTTTGATCCCTGGCTGGGGAACTAAGATCCCACATGCTGTGTGGCCAAAAGATTTTTTTTTTTTTTTAAGTAGTTACCTCCAGAGGCAGAGGTAAGAATGAAAGAGATATGAAGGGGAACGTCTTCAAATCTGGGGAGGTGGTATGCTTCTAAACATTTGGATCTTTACAAAGTAAGACTATATTCACATATCAGATAATTAACTCCTTCCCCCCGAAAGAAGAGAGCCAAAGAAAGAACTATTATTAATGCTGAGAAAGGAGGGGAGAGAAGGGGGGTAGTCAATGAAAGGACTCTTTCATTTTTGACTGTATACTTCTGTATTATTTGAATTTAGGCAACAGGGACACACTCATGTATTTCTTGTATAGCTGTTTGTCTATATCATGCGAAGACTCATTGATGCATTCAACAGCTATTATTTTTACTCCTTACTCTATGCTGAACACTGTGCTCTGTACTTGATCTGCTATAATCCTCACACTATTCCATGAGTCACATACTATCATCCCATTCTATAAGAGAGAAATTCGGGGCCCAAAGACTGGTTAGGTCATCTGCCCAATGGCCCATCTAGCTAGCAAACAGCAGGCTGACATCCAACCAGCTCTCCCTGATTGGATGTGGGCCACAGTGGTGGGTACCAGAAAGAATGAGGCTGCCCTGCCTTTATATAAGTGGAACCTAGTTGAGACGGGAAACATGAGAGAAAGGCTAAAGGAGTGAACAGACTGAGAAAAATAAACAGACATTTAGCAGAAACACTCAGAGAAATAACCCTAGTAAAGCTGAATGACTTCAGAAAGACAGTCAGAGATGGTCTGGTGCCCCCAAACACCCGTAAACATTTTCATTTGGTTCTACGCACTCCAGAAGCCTCCTGTTACACTGAAGCTCTATCCAGACGATTCTAAAAATAGCCCGATGGAATCCTGTGGTTGGAAGAAACTGTGAGAGGTCACTGAGTCCGTCCCTCGCCTGCAGAAGGGCGTAAGTGTTCTCCTTATGGGAAAACCGAGGCAAGGAGTGACTTAAACTGCTAGATCAGTCACTCCTCCACCCCCAACCCCAAGTCAGCCAAGGAGGTTGAACCGTGTACTGGGGTCAAGGGCACCAACGCTTTGTGAGTCAGCATGTGGAAAATGTACTCATACTGCAGCTCTTTACAGAGGAAGCTAGTGCTCCCCGTCTTTTCCAGCTGTAAAACATTTGGCTGGCCGTGGGGGAGGGTGTCAGCTGGGGAAGTGAAGAAGAGTCACCATAATGCCCCTTCTCCCAAAGCAGCAGCAGGCGGAGGAATGAGGACAGTGGCAGGGGCTTGGGGCTGGGAAGGAGCTGGGTGTCAGTTGCTCTTGCGTTGCTGGGGTCACCCTTCTTCCCATTATCTACTGCGTCAGGATGCAGCTCCATTAGCACACTGGATCAGGCCAAGTGTGTTAGGAACGATTAAGGGCCTTGCCGGAGATTAAGGGAATTACATTTGTATACTCCTTCTAGCCAAAGGCTGCCGGACAACGGCAGGCAAGCCTCTTAATAGCTTTACATGCAAACAGTAAGAATAACTGCAGCTGGTTCCAGGCTTAATGCTTTGAATCATAAGGATGTGGTGTGATGCAGAGACAAGTTCTCTGAGGGCAAGTGGCTCCTCAGTCATGGGCACTGAGAAGACTGTGGGTGGTTGGTGGGGGATTTGTGCATGAAGGTACATGTCTGACAACAGCGATCTAGGAGGCGATCCTCAGGGTCGCCCTTGGGCCACTGGGGCTCACCAGTCCAGGACTAGTGAAGCTCTCACCTCCAGCGCAAAATTTAAAGGGCCACCAAAAAATTCAGTTATCAAGAAAAATAATATTTTAATGCCATATTTTTTAAAAATAAAAATTAATGTAAAAATTTCATAATGAACAAAGGATCAAAATTTCAAATAAAGACAATTTGAATAGTCTTTCAAACAAAGGGGCCGAGCCATATTGGAGCCTGAGGCAAAAAAAAAAATGTGAGCCCCTGGCTTTAGGGGAAGCAAACTCATCAATCCTATTTTCCAAATTTACTTCTCTCCCCTCATTTTTAATTGAGAGAATTGTCTTGTTTGATGATTTTTCTTGACTAAGTGACAATCTTAAATAATTTTAATTAATTATATTAATTGTGTTTAATTAATTGTTAGTAATTGATATATTAATTAATTATTTAAAATCATAGTAAATTCCACTGGGGTATAAATTAAATATTTGCATTTAATGTGAATTTTAACATACCTACTTTTTGATCTTTCGGTATTTTTTCCACTACTTTAATGTTCTGGAAAAAAACAAGTGCATACGGGGGTGCACAACTTTCCTTCTGCCTCAGACTCCAACACAACCCCCATGGCTTGGGTGGTAAAGAAACCACATCCGATGGTCTCCAGGTGGAAATGGGGGGTGTCTTGGTCAAGCATGGGGAATCTTGCTGATTATGCCTCCCCTCAGCCTACAGAAGACCCTTTCCTCTCTGGGGCTGCCCTCTGGAAGTGGGGATTCAGGAAGTCATCTCATCACATTTCACACTGTTCTAGAGGCCACGAGGTTATTGCGAGCTGTGACATTATCCCACCCTCACTGCTTGATGAGTAGGGTCTCTGACCTTTGGGGAGGGGTCACCTTGAGTCCAAGGGCACACAGCACATCCTTGATAGAGAACCTGCGACTAGTATGCCTACATAGCAAGCAACTTTAAGAAACACCATTGGGAAGTTTCTCGGCTAGAAGAAACTTTCTGAGATAATGAGGGTTTTTTCCTTATTTTCTTTTGAAATATATATTATGCTCCCATGGTTCATATACAAAAAGATGTAAAAGGTAAACATTGAGAAGCCGTCCTCCCAACCTTGTTCCACACTCCTCTTCTCACGTACAAATAGGCTACAACTTCTAGTCATTTCTTGGCAATTGCAGCTTCTTGAAAACCAGTATGTAGATAGGTTTTACGAGTTAGGCTAGGACCCACCCAGCTCCTCCTGGATGAGACTAGCTAGCCTGTATGGAGTACTGAGCAGAGTGGTCACATTTTGTGTATGTGGCTGACCCTGGCAGCATGGAGCCAGAGCGGCCTGCTTGGGGCCACTGGAGTCACAGGCATGTGGGCTTCTCTCTTCCAGACTGGCATGCAGTCCAGCGTCGGTGCTATTGGATACCCCAGAGCCAGGCCAACAGGGAACAGGTCTGAGGCCACTGGCATGGCTGGCATCTTGGTCTAATAATAATCAGGTATCAACGTTTCCTAGAAACACATGACGGGGTTTGTGATCCGTCCCTCCTGAACCATGAGCAAGCTTCTGCATACTCGGGATGACACGCATCCTCGCAATCGGAATGACATTCCAAACCACAAACACAACTCTTTGTTTTTGTGGTCACCATGTCCCCTCAAGATATCAGTTGCTCCCAAGGTGACCAATTTCCTCTGCTCTCTTGGTCATGGTTGGGAGGTCACTGGAAGAGTGGAAGGGAGGAATACCCTCACAGCCAGGGTCCCACAGAGTCCAGAGCTGGCGGCTGGGCTGGTTGAGATCTCAGTACCAACTGGGGAGAAATGCTGATTGAACCACCAAGCCACATTAGCTTTACAACATGCGAAAGGCGTCCTCTCCTCACGCCTCTTTTGACCACATCCTACTCACCACTCTTCTCTATAAAGTTGCTTCCCACTGAGTCACCCTCTAGGGCTTGCTGGCAAACTTTCAGCTCCCCTGGTTTTCAGCCAAGGGGCCGCTCCCAGACTCCTCCACTCATTCTGACCCTTCACAAGGCCTTGGAAACTTTGTTGAAAACTTGAGTGGCGTGTGAACTCCGAGATAGTTCATAAGCAGAGTGAACCCTCTTTGCTCAATCTGGGCTCTCCGTCTAATTGAAATTTAAGAGGACATGGAGCCTACAGGGTCAAGAAAAAGAGAACAGAGTTTGTGGTTCCACCCTAGGGCAGCATTACCTAGCCTAGAACAGACACATTTTTGGTTCAGTTCAACTAGTGTTAATTAACGCATTCAAGAAAGTGATGATGGCTTTGGAGGCAACTGTAAGTGTAGGAATCCTCTGTGGAGGAGGAGGGGCTAGAAGTGGTAGCCTGTATTCAGAGATCAGGAAATGTCTAGACAGCTCTGGAAAGACAGGCTGTGAATTGGGACAAGTGTCAAATGCCTAAATGCTGAAGGAAATCCACGTGAAGAAAACAGAACCTGCAGGGTGGGTTCTGAAGGGAGATTTCTAGGTGAAGCAAGATCCCTGAGCACTGTCCCTATGCAAGCCTCTCCCTTCTTCCATTTGTGCAATGCTTGTTTGTGCCTACTTCACTATGGGCACTCAGTAATCAACTCAAATAATGTATTTCTCCGTGTATTTTTTTTATCTCCTTGGATAGGTCTTCCTCCATTTTTGAGAAGAAACTTTTCATCAGCAGTAGTCCATTTCCAGAAATATACTGTAGCCTGGGGGCTTCCCTTGTGGCTCAGCTGATAAAGAATCTGCCTGCAGTGCAGGAGACCTGGGTTCGATCCCAGGGTTGGGAAGATCCCCTGGAGAAGGGAAAGGTTACCCACTCCAGTATTCTGGCCTGGAGCAGGAAATGGCACCCCACTCCAATATTGTTGCCTGGGAAATCCCATGGACAGAGGGGCCTGGCGGGTGACAGTCCATGGGGTCGCAACGAGTCAGACACGACTGAGCATCTGAGCATAGGACTTATCCTGTGTGCTATGTCTCAGGAACACTTTAACATATTTTCATAAGTAATTGTCACGTGTGTTCCCAAGGGTTATTGGCTATCCTTCTGTCAGTGAGTGGGGTAAAGAGTAGATCATTATCTCACAGTTAGACCAAAACAGAGGGTCTGAATGTTGCTTTGATTGACTGTTTGACTCTTTGACACTTGCATACTTTTTCTCAAACTCTGTAATTTTGAGGTCACGCTGATGGAATGCTCCTTTGTACTCCTGCTGCTGTCTGGAAATGTCTGTTGTCATCTTATTGATTAAAGAGATCTCAGATTTCTATGGTTTAATAAGTTCGACCTACATAGCGGTGAACAGCTCACACTTCACCCATACTGTTCTGATGTGATACAGGACATGTAAGCATGCCTTTGAAATTCGGATTAGCTCAGGGGACTTGAATTGCTTACTTTACTTCCCACTTGCTGTTAGGAGATCTCTCCCAGGTTCATCCCATAAACTCTAGCCACCTGGGGGAGGGGGTGGGAAAGATTCGAGAAATATGTTCTCTCACCGCACAGTTGAATAAACTTCAACTTCCTTCCTTCACAGGTGAACTGCTTAATAGTTCTCATCTTACCAAACGCCAGCTCCTCCCTCTTTATAGGATGATTCCTCTGATCTACCCAATAACTTCACTCCTTAGAGTGGCCCCTCTTTCTCTGCTGCCTTGATACCTCTCTCTGTCTCTCCTGAATCATTCCCATTCACCAAGAAAACACACATGAAAACATCCCCTTCTCTCACACCCCCCAGCCACACCCCCACCTCCCTGTTCCCATCATACCCAAATGACTTCTCTGCCCACTGCCGAAACCCTTGTCTTCGTGGCACCACTGAAATGACCTCTCTCAGGCCCCCAGTGACTGCCCTGCTCCCCAAGTCCAAGACTCGTGCTTTGTCCTAAGGTCTTTGGATCTGACCACTCCCTCCTCTTCGACTTGGCTTCTGGAACAACCCATCTGCTGGTTTCCTTCCTCCTTCCCTGTCCCCATCTGCTTAGCCTCTTCTATCCAACTTCAAAAGTTGGGGCAGGGCTTCCCTGGTGGCTCAGTGGTAAAGAGGCTGCCTGCCAATGCAGGAGACACAGGTTCAATCCCTGATCCAGGAAGAGCCCATGTGTCATGGAGTGACTAAGCCCATGTGCCACGACTACTGGACCCACATGCAGCAAACACTGAAGCCCACACACTCCGGAGCCTGCACTCCACAACAAGAGAAATCACCGCAGTGAGAGGCCTGTGCACTGCCACTGGAGAGCAGCCCCCACTGGCTACAGCTAAAGTCTGCACAGCCCCACATATAGAAATAAGTAAAAACAAATGGGAAAATTTTTTAAAACTTGGGGCCGCTGGAGGGTTTCATCTTAGCCTCTTTCCTCCTCCATCTACACTCTCCCTGGGTCATCTCACCAGTGCCCAGGGACTGAAATTTCCCCTTCATGCTGTTGACTCCCAAATTTCTCTCACCAACCCAGACCCTGCCAACACAAGGCTGGCTCACCAAACTACCTGCCGATATGGCTTCTCTCCGGTCTTTCCATTTCATGGATGTCCCACAGCCAACCAATCCCAAACAAGCTCTTATCTGCATTTCTGAGCATCTGAGAATTAAAGGAATTTATTCTTGTCTTCATCCTGGGTGATGATGTGTGATGCTAAAATCTCTGAGTGTGTGTGTGAAGTGCGATCTGGGTGTATATGAGTGTGTGTGACCTAGAATTCTACCCTCACTGTCCATGTGTTCACTACCCTGATAGGCAGCTATGTGTCATTTTCCCTGAGTTTACTTCTACTGGACTATTTGGACTTTTCCTGCTACTCTCATGATATTTTGAATCATGACCTCCCACACCCCAAAACCACACCCCACGTATTTCCTGAAATGTTGGGAAATGTTTTGTAACCTATGGTGACTGCCTTGCTGGCACCACAGAGCTAGGCCATACCCTTTCAGGTAAGACTGGAGGAGGGTTTCCCCTGAAGGAAAGAGATGTTCTCACTGCTGTTCAGTCACAGAAGGGTTGGTTCTGAGCCTTAGATGTAAGTGAAGGAAACCATAATCGCTCTGGATTCAAGGCCTGGGGGCACTGAAAATGCTAGTAGTGGGCAGGTTCCTTACAGTGACATAAAACATTTGAAAGCTTTTTTGTGTGTCAGCTTACTCACTAGTCCATCTCCTGACCTAGGTGTCCCCTAAGGTCCTAACTCATCAATCATGAAGCTTCCAACAAGAGAGATTTTCATATGAGCAAGACCACACGAGAGGGGCCGTGAAGCTCTGCTCTGTGGCTTCTCATCCTGCCACGCTGGAATGACTCTGCCATGCTTAGTCGCTCAGTCATGTCCGATTGTTTTTGACCTCATGGACTGTAGCCCGCCAGGCTCCTCTGTCCATGGTGGTTCTCCAGACAAGAATACTATAGTGGGTTGCTATGCCCTTCTCCAGTGGATCTTCCCAACCCAGAGATCAAACCCTGTTCTCCTGCATTGCAGGCAGATTTTTTTTTTTTTTTTTTTACCATCTGAGCCACGGGGAGCTTAAAAAAGTGCTGAGGGCTGGAACCTTCCCCAGAGATTTATATGGTCTGGGTGTGGCCGGGTTTTCAAAATTTCCCAGGTGTATCAGATGCACAGCCAAAGTTGACAGCTCAACTCTGGGCCACTCTGACACCAGCTTCATAATGTTTCTCTTCACCACAGAAGATTTCCAGCGGTAGGATTTCTGTCCAGTGAGCCTCAGGCTTACATCCGTCACATCACACTGTCCTGTAACGTTCAGCATAGATTTCTCTTTCCCAGTAGACTGTGAGGTCTTTGAGGACTGGGGCTGTGTCATGGCATCTGCTTCTCTCTGTCCAGTACACTGTGGAGCTCAATGTTAGCTCAGTGCATAGGTGCCTCTCCCAGACAAGGTGAAGTGGATGGTTGCCCCCACATCCCATGCTCTTGGCCTTCAAATTCACCTTCAGAGACCCTGCACCATCTGGTGCACACTGGGCGTGTACTTCGCATCACAATACTTTTCAAACTCAGGTCCCCAGGCTCCCATGCCTGGCAGGCACTGTGTGGAACTGTTCTGTTGCTGCCTCCTCCACAGGGGGGAAAACTCACCACAATAGGCTAGTTCCCTGTTTGCTGCAGCTGCGGACTGTCAGCCCAGAACATTCCATCACCATTCTAGGCCTACTCTCCTACTAGCCCAGGAATGCAGTTTCCTGAACGCTGGAGGGTCTGGAACCAAATGGGTGGTTCTGAAAAAGGTCCCAGAGGCCGTGGAAGTAAGTGTTCCATAAAGAATGGTTTCTCTCTGGGATGTGTCACTGATTTGACATAGTCACTTGTCTTTCTCTGAGTCTCAGGATGACTTCATACAGCTCAGGACTCCGGGTGTGGTGGGTGGTGGTGCTGGTAATCTTTGTGTTTGGTTTTAGGCAGCTCTGTTCCTTGGGACTGAGTGCTTCACGGTAGGGTGTCTTAACCCAGGGCTGACAGATGGGTCTTGGGGAGGAGGGGCCGTGACTCCCTGAGATTGTACGTGGGGTGTTGCATCTGTATGCTTAAGCACATTCCTCTAAAGAGTTGTGCTGTGCTAAGTTGCTCGATCATGTCTAACTCTTTGTGAACCCACGGACTGTAGCCCACCAGGCTCCTCTGTCCATGGAATTCTCCAGGCAAGAATATTGGAGTGGGTTGCCATTTCCCACTTCAGGGGATCTTCTCAACCCAGGGAATGAACTCAGGTCTCCTGCATTGCAGGCAGATTCTCTTTTTGTTTTTCCTGCAGGCAGATTCTTTACTGATTGAGCCACCAGGGAAGCCCCTCTCTAAAGAGAGAGCCCCCTAATTTTCTTCAGATAGTTAAAGCTGTCCATGAAACTGCAAAAGTTTTGGCCCTTTGACTGCCACTGTCTTCCTTACAATTTTAACTTCCTGCTGTTTCTAGAAGGTCCTGAGAGGGTGAGTTCAACATCCTTCTGACACAAGACGTGGAATGAGGTTGTCTGGGTTAGACCAGCCTCTGTGGATATAGAAAGAAACCAGGGATTACTTGGTTTTCTGAGAGCTTGGAAGGTAGAGGAGCATATTAGTGGCCATCTGTCATCCTCTATCTTGAACACTGACATGTGTGTGTATGTGAGAGAGTGTGAGAGTGTGAGAATATGTGTGTATGAGTGCACATGAGAGAGTATGTGAAAGTGTGTGAGTGTGTATGAGAGTGTATGTGAGAGAGTGGGTGAAAGTGAATGTGCATGTGAGTGTATGGGTATGTGAGGAAATATGTGAGTCAGTGTATGAGTGTGTGAGAAAATAGGTGTCTGAGAATATGTGTTTGAATGTATGAGAATATGTGTGTGAGACTGTATGGGTGTGTGGGTATGTGAGGGAGTGTGAGTGTGTGTGTGTGTGTGAGAAAGAGAATATATTTGAGAGTGTTGTGTGTGAGAACTGTGTGAGTGTGTGAAAGTGTGTTAGTGTGTATGAGAGAGTGTGTGAGTGTGTGGATGTGTGAGAATGTATGTGAAAGAATTATGTGAGTGTGTAAAAACATGTAAATGTGCATGTGAGAGTATATGGGTGTGAGAGTGTGTGGGTGTGTGAGAGTGTGAGTGTGAGAATGTATGGGAGAGTGTTGAGTGTGTGTGAGATGTGTGTGTATATGTGAGACAACTGCAGCCCTCCTCACACTGAGTGTGTGTGTCACTCGCGACAGCGCCTGTGTCTCATGTCCCTGCCTTTCCCTGTTCACAGCGTTAGTGTTCTCTGGCTCTGTGAGGCCTACTCAGAATGACTGGAAATTCCTCCGAGGTGACCCTCCTGCCTCCAAAACCCGCACCCCTGCCCACCTTGAACTCCTCACACCCGCCCAGTATCGCCCCGTTCTCCAGGCCTGGTTGGGTTTATTTTCAGCAAGATGCGTGCCTGCTCCCCCTCCATGGGCAGAGGCTGCTCGTAAAGGGAAGCCTTGTTCCTACACGAGAGCTGCACCCCCGGCCCAGCCCTCACTCCATCTCCTTGGCAGTGGAAACAGTGACAAGTGAGGACTGAGGCAGGGAGGGCAGCACCCAACTTGGAGATGCTGGGTGACAGCACCCTAGGCTGGAAATGCCAGGCCTGCTCGCTGTCTGTGCGGGGCTCAGCTGCCCTGGAGAGAGCCCAATGCCCGAGGCCTCCCTCACCACCCCCCAGGGGAGAGCAGGTGGGGGCGGGGGGGGTCACCAGACTCTTCCAGGTCCTCTTTCCACACAGCCTTATATTCCGAGGGCTGGCAGCAGCCTCAGGCCGCTGGTGCTTGGGTAGTAAAAAGGTGGCATGGCGCCAGAAGACACTTTACTTGGCAGATGCTGGGCCCTGAATTTAGGGAAGCAGGTCCCATGTTAGGAACATGGAAATCCTGGGCTTTGTTATGTAACTACCTGTGGGCCTGAACCCATAGTCTTCTCTCACTGCCCGGAATTTTCTATGTTTAAACCATTCACATATATGAGTGCCTACTTCGATACAAAAGGTACTATAGCTGGCACCTGCCCTCGAGGAGACTGCAGTGTAGTGTGGAACCCATTATGTGCACACAAGAATAACGACTACTGTTTCAACACAGTAGCTGGCATTTATGAAGTATGGGGTACACCACATACACTGCTAAGCACGTCACGCGGAGGGCCCCTTTTAATCCCCATGGGACACCTGAAGTAGGTACCGCTGTTATGAGAGTTTAGAGGAAACTAAAGCTCTGAGACGTTAAGTAACTTGCCCTAAGTCTCACAGTAGGCAGCACTGGGAGTGGTGCAAACGGCAGGTGATATGGCAATTCAGAAGAATGAAAAAGCCGGTGATAAAAGGAAAGGGAAGGAGTGGAGCGGGAACGAGACATAAAACTCTGGAAAAGAGAGCCTTGCCTCTGCCATGGAAATCCATTAGTTCCACTCCAAGCTTGATATTGAAAGGATGCCTGTGGTAATCTTGAAAGCTGTGTCTAATCTCTCCACTCTGACAGGCCATCTGGCCACCAGTGTGGGAGCCCCTTGTCTGCTCCCAGACCCCTCTCATTTTGGTTGATTCTGGGGACTCTGAGTGTTCTGTCAACGCTCCAGTGCTCCACCGCGTCCTCCCAGGTCCCTCCTCCCCTGTGTGGGCTTGGCTTTGAACAGCCTGCGCCTGTAGCTTCCTTAAAGGCCTGCCCACGGGCTAATGGAACCACTTTCTCCTTCAGAAGTAGGAAGCCCTGGGAACGTGTAAGCCCCCAGAGTTGCCTGTAGCCAAGGCTGACTGGAGGATGAAAGCTCAGCAACCTTCTCTCGAGGTGGTACCGGCACTGAGGTGCGATTTCCACTCCAGAGCTCTTCCGCGCCTGGCTTCCCCCGAGGTCACATCCACTGCCCGGCCACCCTGCCTACTCCCCCACTCCCTGCGATTTCTCGTGGGAGCACCACCTTCACAATCACGTGTGCAGGAACCTCATCTCAGGGCCACTTCCAGGAACCAGACTTAAGACAATATGGCTGTGAAGTTCCAGCAACACCTCTGGGGAGACCGAGTTAACCTGAGCTGACTGGATACCATGCCAAGTCTGAGACTCTGGGAACCTTTGTGGGTTAAAGAGCCCCTAAAGGAAGCGCGAGAGCTTTCAGAGAGCAGGGCAAGGGCACAGGCTGGCATTCACCCCTCCCAAAGGATAGGTGCGAGGGTGAGGGAGAGCATTCTTGGGGGAGACACAAGATGAACACTGAAGAGGAAGTCCTCTTGGGTCTCCCACTCTTTAGTGGAGCTAGGCCTGGGGCCATGGCCCTGCGGCCAGCTCACTGAAGGTCAGACCCCTCTAGGCCACCTGTAGAGTCCTCAGCCCATGGTTAGGAGAGCCACTGAATATGAGCCTTTTCTTCCTTCAGTAACTCCTACTCCTCCAAGCCACAGTGCACTAAGGTGAGAGTGGGTGGTGATTCCCACAGGAGTTACCTCACCTGAGGAGCCATGTTTCCTGAGTTTCAGATACAAATATTCTGATGGGAAGACACTCCACCTCTGTGGAGACTTCACATTACCTCCTGCACATACACACCCATGTACACACACACACACACACACACACACACACACACACACCACTTGTAATCTCTCATCCACGCGTTGACCTCGGTCAAGGCCAGCTGGGTCGATGCAGGTGACCCGGCCTTGAGGCCTGCAGTAAAGGCAGACTCTGGGGTGCCTGCATTTTCATGCTTAAGTGAGCCCTAGCTGGCAGCCTGACCCAGATAACCAGCAGCTCAGGTCACAGAAAAAGTGGTGGCGTTGGAAGAAAGAAAGTGAAGCACCGTCAGGCCTTGGGACCTAGCTGACAGGTCCCCTCCCCTGCTTAAGTCATCTTGACTCTCGCCCTCCACACCTGCTCAGAAAGCGTGACCCTCCACACCTGCTCAGAGAGCGTGACCTGCTGCTTGTGGAATGCAGGTGCCTCCCTCCACAGCCTCGAAAAGGAGGACAGCTGTTCCACCTCTGGGGAGGAGTCTCTTCCTTGGCCCTAGAGGGATGCTGAGTCCCGCCCTCTTCCTCATTTCTGAAGTTGTGGCAGTTCTTCTTCCTTGGGTGATGCTAGGTGTGGTCTTCATTGGAGTTTATCCTCCACTCGTGGGTGTTTATCCATCATGAACCAGGAATGCGCTTCCTCCCCTCTGGGAAGGTCCTAAGGTAGTACACCATTCCTCCTCCTTTGTCAGAACTTCCACTGATACTTCCCACAGCCAAACTCAAGCCTTGAAGGAGGCTGAGAAAGTCTTCAGCAGGAAATGTAGAGTTCCTAGTGGTATATTTCCCTCCATTCAGGAAAAGCAGCAACTTCAGATTCTCCCAAAAACAACTCAACTGACCCTTAGGACCATTGTGGACAGTTCCATAGGTTGCATACTGCACAAATTTGCCCTGCTGAAGGCATGAGTGGAGGCTGAAACTCAGCCAGAGTTTTATTTGGCAAGTCATGTACTCTGGTATGGGACTGCATCTTTTTTTGCTCACTGGGCTGTGTACCTAGAAGGGGCACCCAAATGGCAACCCACTCCATTATTCTTGCCTGGAAAATCCCAAGGATGGAGGAGCTTGGTAGGCTACTCCATACTACTAGTCCATAGGGTTGCAAAGAGTTGGACACGACTGAGCGACTTCACTTCACTTCACTGCTTAATTCACACAAAGGCTCCCAATTATCTAGCTTCTGACCTGCCAACCTTGCTTCCCTCGCATTCTGCCTAGAAATATTCCCAGCTCTGCAGTCTCACAGAGAAGGCAATGGCAACCCACTCCAGTACTCTTGCCTGGAAAATCCCATGGATGGAGGAGCCTGGCGGGCTGCACAGAGTTGGACACGGCTGAAGCGACTTAGCAGCAGCAGCAGCAGCAGCCACAGTCTCAAAAGACAACATCTTTTCCCTTTTCATCTCTTCCCCTTCTGTCTTAGGAAGGTCTAATAGAATCAGGAGCTAATAGTCTATGCCTATCATTGAGAAAGTATGCCCACATGCCTTCTCAAAGTCTTCATTTTCAATGAACAGTAGCTCCAGCCACTCTGGACAGAACTGTCAGTACCAGCTTGCCCATCCACTTGGTCTGGTCTTCCATCTCTTCCTTCCACATTTCCAGCAAGATTATTTCTTATAAGGCTTTCTCCTGGGGAGGTGAACAAAGATGAGCCTGAAAAGAGCCCCCTGCCCCTGCTGCAGCCTTAACACATAGTAAGTGGAGCTCGTGACCAGCCTGGCTCCAGTCCCCCTTTGATCTCCTATTAATATTTACATCCCCTTGTCAGGTCTTCCCCTGCTAGGCTGTGAGCTGGGACTAAGCACTGCATCTGAGGGCAGTGCCCAGAATGGAGAGGCGCTCAAACAAAACTATGGAAAGTGCCTGCCACATACACCGCCCACACCAGCTTCAGTCTGCCTGATGCGCGGAGGCACACTTCTATTTCAGGTTCAGTTAGAAGCCAGGCCCAGGAAGAAGCAGGCTGATTCCTCACTGCCTTGTCACCACTTAGTTTTCAGTAGCATCTTAGTGAAAGAGAGCATCGTGGTTCCAAAGAAGTCAAAGCACTTACTCTGTGGCTCTGTGCATGTGCTCAGTCCTATCTGACTCTTTGTGTCTCCATGGACTGTAGTCCATCAGGCTCCTCTGTCCATGGGATTTCCCAGGTAAGAATACTGGAGTGGGTTGCCATTTCCTTCTCCAGGGCATCTTCCTGACCCAGGGATCGAATGTGAGTCTCATGCATCTCCTGCATTGAAAGGCGGATTCTTTACCATTGAGCCATCGGGGAATCTCTGTAGTCATATCCTATTGAACCTCCTCCATACCAAGGGCTTCAAGGATGTTTTATCTATGTGTCTTCTTGACCTTGGTGTACACGCGAAGAAAGAACAATTTCTCCTAAGAAATGAATGCAAGAACTTTATGCTGGGCAGAAGGTAGAGCAGACAGAGTGGCATTTTGACACCAGGGCTCAAGTCTTCTTTGGGGATGAAGATAATACATGACCTTTGGTAAGCTCCCAAGTGCTGAACTAATGCAAGTCATTATTGCTACGGTCTAATTCTTCTGCCCTCCATCCTGACCCTTTCCAGAGAGAATAACGAACCTGGGGAAAATAATTGTTTTCTCTTTAGACCTTTATTAGCAGTTGTGGGAATGTTTTATAGCTCTGGGCCTTCTAAATTAGCAGTGGCTTTTCCACTTCTGTCTCAGGAGGCTTCAGCAAAAACAATCAGTCTGGGTTTGTTCTCCCTCCACCTTTGTAACTGCAGCCCTGATTCTGCAACCCAGCATGTGCTATAAAACGTGGACTCGTGGAGCCCAGAGGATGTAAAACACCTTTGGGAAAGTGTGTTTCTCACAATCCAAATAGGCAAAATTCACCTGCTGAGAAACAATTTAAGTTGCTGTTGCTAAAGAAAAGACTCTTGAGAGTCCCTTGGACTGCAAGAAGATCAAACCAGTCAATCCTAAAGGAAATCAGTCCTTAATATTTGTGGGAAGGACTAATTCTGAAGCGGAAGCTCCAATACTTTGGCCACCTAATGTGAAGAACTGACTCATTGGAAAATGCCCTGATGCTGGGAAAGATTGAGGGCAGGAGGAGAAAGGGGTGACAGAGGATAAGATGGTTGGATGACATCACCGACTCAATGGACATGAGTTTGAGCAAACTCCAGGAGATGGTGAAGGACAGGGAAGTCTGGCGTGCTGCAGTCCATGGGTTCGCAAAGAGTCAGACACGACTGAGCGACTGAACAAAAAGAGAAGAAAGATTAGAGGACTGAGGTTAATCGCACATTTAGCTTTCTATGCCAGTCACTGTACTAGGTAGTTCAAGGTTAAGGCATTTAATTCTCAAACCAAAATAAAGAGAAGTGTCCTTGTATGACATAGAAGGAAAGTAAAGCTTCAGTGAAGGAGAGTTCCTGAGGTTATATACCTTCAAGATCAGTGATTAGTTTTTTGAGACAAATGTTTTTGACTTCAAAGGTTGTCAAAAACACACTCATCATACTTAGAACAGTGAGGCTGAGGCTCAACCTTAAAATTTTTTTAAACTGGAATGATGGGAACGGAAGCAGCGGGAAGTTCATAGTGGGGCTAAGAGCCTGGAAAATGACTGTTCCCTTAAAGGTGCCAGGGGGGTTTTAGTCTCTGGAGGTGGATACTTCTTTTCAACTTTGGTGAAGAGTAAGGTATGGCAACCCACTCCAGTATTCTTGCCTGGAGAATCCCATGGACAAAGGAGACTGGTGGGCTATACAGTCCACAGGTTGCAAAGAGTCGGACACAACTGAGCAACAGAGCACACACGCACACGCCTTGGTTTGGGGACTATCGCCACCAGAATGGGCTTTCTCGTGCTCAGAAGCGCTTGCAAGAATTGAGGAGAATGGTTTCCTGAGAGACGTGGGGACCTGGCTGAGGGCAGCTGCTTCTTGGACCAAGAAAACCAGCTTGGCACAGATAAGAGGAGGCACAGGGCCACCCTTGGCAGTCTCTGTCTATAGAAAACATATGGCTTAAAAACGTACCACTGAATTAACAGGTCTATATTTCACATACCCATTTATCCATGAAGATTTAGAATAATGGGTAGGAAAGAAGTACTTCTGTTTCTGTTTATTCTTCAGTCAGTAAAGCTGCGCACCTGAAGATTCTTTGTAAAGTCTGAGCACCCAAAAAGGTGCCAACACTGTTGTTTCTCACAGTCCCATGGCACTTTGGAACCCTTTGCAATTAAACAGTATAGGTTTCTTGCCTCTGCAGTTCCCTAAAGCTGTTAATACTGATTGTACCTTTATTCACGATGCTGCATCATCCATCACGTCACCATCTGCCAGTCACTCCTTCAAAGGCTTCCTTGATGATGACCACAAATAAGAGTCTTATTCAGAGTATGCAGATAAATGTAAACAGTTATTTGTCTTTTTGTTGTTGTTTAGTCACTCAGTTGTGTCTGACTCTTTTGCGATCCCATGGACTATATAGCCCGCTTGATTCCTCTGTCCATAGGATTTCCCAGGCAAGAATACTGGAGTAGGTGGCCATTTCCTTCTCGAGGGGATCTTCCTGACTTAGGGATTGAACTGATGTCTCCTGTATGAGCAGGCATATTCCTTACTACTGAGCCTTTCTAGTCATGTTGAATTATTAACATTTATAAAAATTTTATAGGGAAAGTATAGAAACATATTTTCTGATCTTGTCTTTTCTTAAACTCATTAGTCAAAGTCACTGCATTCGTAGAATGTAACCTCTTTCAAGAGAAGACATCCCTAAAGGCAGCCTTCAACAAGTGGTGTTGGGAAAGTTTAAGGCCACATGTAAATCAATGAAGTTAGAAGACACCCTCACACCATACACAGAAGTAAACTCAAAATGGCCTACAGATGTAAATATAAAGCATAACATCATAAAACTCCTAGAAGTTTAAGAAGAACTCCATAAAACATAGGCAAAACATTCCCTGACATAAATCGTACCAACGTTTTTTTTTTTTTTGGATCAGTCTACAAGGGCAATAGAAATAAAAGCAAAAATAAACAAATGAGACCTAATCAAACTAAAACTTTTTAACAGCAAAGGAAACCATAAGCAAAATGAAAAGACAGACTACAGACTGGGAAAAAGTATTTGCAAATATATAACTGACAAGAGCTTAATTTTCAAAATATACAAACAGTTCATACTATTCAGTAACAAAAAACCAAACAACCCAATCAAAAAATTGGCAGAAGACCTAGACAGACATTTCTCTAAAGAAAACACACAGATGGCCAACAGGTACATGAAAAGATGCTTAACATTGTTAATTGTTAGAGAAATTCAATTAAGAACTACAATGAGGTACCACCTCATATCAGTCAGAATGGCCATCATTAAAAAGTCTACAAATAACAAATGCTGGAGAGGGTGTGGAGAAAAGGGAACCCTACTACACTGTGTACACACACACACACACACACACACACACACACACAGAGTTGGTGGGAGTGTGAATTGGTGCAGCCATTTTGGAAAACAGTATGGAGATTTCTCAAACAACTAAAAATAGAGTTGCCTTATGATTCAGCAATCCCACTCCAGAGCATATACCCAGACAAAATTATAATTTGGAAAGATACATGCACCCTATGTTCATAGCAGCACTGTTCACAATAGCCAAGACATGGAAGCGACCTTAATGTCCATTGACAGATAAATGGATAAAGGTGTATGGAAATGGAATACGACTCAAAAAAAGAATGAAATAATATTGTTTGCAGCAACATGGATGGACCTAGAGATTATCACACTAAGTGAAGTCAGTCAGAAAGAGGAAAACAAATTCCATATGATATCACTTACATGTGGAATCTAAAACATGACACAAACGAACTTATCCACCAAACAGAAACAGACTCACAGACACAGAGAACAGACTTGTGGTTGCCAAAGGGAGGGGGCCTGGGAAGGGAGGACTGGGAGTTTGGGACTAGCAGATGCAAACTATCATTAATAGAATGGATACACAACAAGGTCCTGTCATATAGTACTGCTGCTGCTAAGTCACTTCAGTCGTGTCCGACTCTGTGCGACCCCATAGACGGCAGCCCACCAGGCTCCCCCGTCCCTGGGATTCTCCAGGCAAGAACACTGGAGTGGGTTGCCATTTCCTTCTCCAATGCAGGAAAGTGAAAAGTGAAAGTGAAGTCGCTCAGTCGTGTCCGACCCTCAGCGACCCTATGGACTGCAGCCTTCCAGGCTCCTCCGTCCATGGGATTTTCCAGGCAAGAGTACTGGGGTGGGGTGCCATTGCCTTCTATATTCAATATCCTATAATAAAACATAATGGAAAAGTAAAAGAAATTTTTTAATTAAAAGAAAAGAAAGCATCCCTGACTACTAAACACTCCCCTAGTAGAGATGATGATTGAGGGGCCAGTGATGGAGCCAGAAGATCCAACCCATTCGTACAAAGAGGTCAGTCCTTGTCCTGGCCCGGCAAGGCTGAAGACTAACCGGGCGAGTATGAGATCAGTCAGAAAGGCTCATTAGCACTGCAGAGCAATTGTTCCTAAACCCCTGGAGGAGACAGGCAAGGCCACCCCAGGGGACGGTCTGACACATGGCCTGGAGCCTGTGGTAGAGGTGGAGTAACAGTGATGAGGGGAGGAAGGTGTGCCATAGGGTACAGGACATCCCACTGACACCCCTGCCGCCCTTGGGTGTTTACACTGGGAGTGACTCCACAGTAGGAACACACGTGGGTGAGAGTCAGAGCGTAGCTCAAGCCCAAGTCTGGCCACAGGTACCCCAAAACCGCAACCTTGTCCTTAGTCCTACAAGAGTGAGAATCTTCCCCTGAAAACAATATTGCACTGACCCAGAAAAAACAATTCACTCACCAGGCCTCCTTCCCAGGGCTCCACAGGTCCCAGGAACTATCCCAACTTTAGAAAGACAGATTCCAAAGCAGGGGAGCAGGGGTATGGAGGATCAGGGCCTCACTTGTCTGGGTCTAAGCGTGGTAGGAAAACACTGTCTCCCTGTGTTGAGAGCATCTGCAGCGGTTCTGGCATCTGCTCTGGTCCTGGCAGTGGGATGACTGAATGTAGAGGGAGGGACCACAGCCAGGGTTAGCTGGAAGGGAGAGGGAAAGCCCACAGGTTCTGCTGGAGAGGCACTTCTAATTCCCTTTGAGAACTTTTCCTTTGCATTCACAACCTGGCTATCTGTTTGGTACAAGAGGCCTAGATTTTGGCCTATCTCAACTTTTGACATGTCTTCCTCTCTGTGCTCAATCATTCGTACCTTTTGATTTAAAGTGAGAGATGTGTGACTCTTCCTCTCACTTGAACACGCAGAGGCCATGGTAGGGTTATTAACTGACCTAGTTTCAATATTGTTGGGTCTCAGGGAATAGGGAGGCCGAGGAGAGTGAGCAAAATGGGGGAGACAACGGCTGGTGGAGCAGTCAGAATGCACACAGCATTTACTAAGTTTTCTCTTACATAGGTGTAGTTTTCAGCACCCCAAAACTGTTATAGTAACATCAAACTGATCACAGATAATAATAACAAGAAGGCATAATAAAATAAGTTTGAAATATGACAAGAATTACCAAAATGTGGCACAGAGAGAAAATGAGCAATCACTCTGGTAAAAATGGTGCTCGTAGACTTGCTCAACACAGAGCTGCTGCAAACTTTCAGTTTGTGAAAAACATAATATCTGGAAAGCGCAATAAAGTGAAGTACGCCTGTATTTCAGCAGTTCTTTTTTTTTTATTGCTGAGATGATTCTGTTTATTTCTGTTCTACAAACAGAATTCACAGCTTATTTTCCTACTGACGGACCTGGTGTTTCCATCACCTGTGATTTAGAACCATGTTCTGAGGCACCTCAGATGTATGCAGGGTCCACTCAGGATTAGCTGCTAGAGTGGAAGTCAAAGACTCCGTGTTACAGCTCCCTAGGAAAGAGTTGATTAGTTTTATAAGAGCTGAGAGTCCCTTGGCTTGTTTGCCAGCATCAGTGCTAAGGGAGAGACAATCTAGATTAAGTCAGAAACCAATAAACCAGGGGCAGTCACAGCTGCCTGATGACTGACTGCCAAATAGACCTGTCCAGATATGCCATTCAGCTCACTCTGGTGAGTAACTCTGCTCCTGGAACAATGACTCTTGTGTAATGAACGAAATTCACAAAAGGAATTAGACTCCTACTGTTTGCCACATTCCAAAGCAGTTAACCAACTGAAGGCTAATGGGAGCCTCAGCTTCTGCTGGAGTTTAGGTCAGACATATCAATACAAACATATAAATCAGTACAATAAAATAAAGCATAACCATCTAGAGTGTCTCCAACTTATCGTTCATCCAGAAAGTAGAATATGGATGATGTGCCTCTCACAGGAGGACAGTGAGGTGGCTGACAAGGCCTGGGTTCTCAAAGAGGGTCCATCAACTGGGCTTGCAGAGGCCCAACTTGGAGAATTGGATAAAACAGGAGGTATGGCCATGCACAGAGCTAGATTTTCAAAATGACTCCTGCCTCCTAGTCCTCTTTTCCTTTCCACCCCCCAAAATACTGGAGTAAGAGGAAATGTACTGCTGGCTCCACCAACAGAGCTCCTCTAAAGGGGCCCACAGTGAACCACTGACACTCTCCCACCAGCCGTACCAGCCAGCTTCCCTTTCTGTGTCTTTACCCAGTTTCACAGGAAGCTTTGTACTTTCTGCTTTCGGCCACCAGCAAACTCAGAGAGACATTTGCCACCCACATATCTCAGGCCTATAATACCTAGACACCCTATTTTTTTTCTTTAAAAAAATTTATTTATTTTTTTAACTGTGCTGGCTCTTAGTTTTTGCATATAGGATTTAGTTCCCTGACTAGGGATTGAACCCAGGCCCCTCTGCATTGTGAGTATGCTTAGCCACTGGACTGCCAGGGAAATCTATCAACCTATTCTGATTGGTCCTTTCCCTCTTCCTAATTTCATTTTGCATTACATTTCACTAACACACTGTACATTTCCTATAAGCTATGTTTAATCCTTTGTGGAATGAGGTGAGGTATGAATAAATAAGTCAGAAAGCCTGACCTCAGAGCTAAGTTGAATCCAGCTACATTTCTTCTCTCCTCCTACCCAGCAGGTTGGCTGACACAGTGACTCCTTCCGGTGAGTGCAGCTGCCTCTGGAGGTGATGCTTTCCAACCTTCTTACCAGTGCTTTGAACTTTTACTTATTTATTCATTCAACAAGTATCTACTGAACACCTAATATATGCCAGTGGCCAGGTGAAATAAGTAGGTCCCTGGTCCTGTGGAATCTCACCCTGTAGGGGGAGAGGAGGTTGACAGAGATAAGTTACTGAGCCAAAAAAGGGAAAAAAATCACATGATTTTGGATAAGTTCTATAAAGAAACTGTGTTTTAGCTAGGACAGTCAGAGGAGGCCCCTGGGAGGGGGCGATATTTGAACAAAGACATGAATAAAGGGATGGAGGTGAGCCAGAGGATGTTCTGGGGGAAGAATTTTCCAGGCTTCGGGAACAGCCGTGCAAAGGCCATGTGAAGGCCCAGTGAGCTTGACCCATTCTGGGTATAATTTGACTGCCGTCACCATCTCCTTCACTAGCATTCAGGTCTGAGCCGCCTCACACCCCTGCAGAGGCCTCCTGACTAAGCCCCCTGCTTCCTCTCTTGGTCCTCTTCAGTCTATTCAGCACACAGCAGCCAGAGAGAGCATTTGAAGTTATAAATCAGTTTATTCCACTCTCTTGCTCAAAAGGCTTCATCAGTTTCCAATTATACTCAGAATAAATTCCGAAGTCTTTACCACAACATATGAGGACCTATACGACCTGATTCCTTCTCTCCTACCACCGGTATTACTATCGTCACCACCACCATCACCATTATGACCATCAGCTCCACCACCACTCCACCATCATCACCTCACCACCACCATCAACATCACCATCACTACCACTTCATGCACACACCAAAAAAAAAGCCTCTGTAATAATTATACTAGTTAATATATACACAGTATCAGTTCAGTTCAGTTCAGTTCAGTGGCTCAGTCGTGTCCAACTTTGTTAACAGATACACATTAGTATACATATAGTTAATATATACACAGATATCCATGTATAAAGCTCCGATTGTATGGCAGACATTGTTCTTAGCACTTCCCAGGTGGTGCTAGTGGTTAAGAACCCGCCTGCCCATGCAGGAGACAAAACAGACGAGGGTTCAATCCCTGGTTCAAGAAGATCCCTTGGAGAAGGAAATGGCAACCCACTCCAGTATTCTTGCCTGGAGAATCCCATGGACAGAGGAGCCTGGTGGGCTACAGCCCATGGGGTCTCAAAGAGTCCGACATGACTGAAGCAACTTAGCACACAGCACATTCTTAGCACTTTCCCATAACAACTCATTTAAGCATCACATTTAATATGTAAATTCAAATATGATTTATACAAATTTAAGTCATATATAAATATAAAGCCTCAAATTTTCACATAATAGCCCACTTAAGCTTCAACAATGCTGAGGAGAAAACACTATTATCGTCATCATCACCACTCTCACTTCATAGATAAGGAAACCGAAATTTAACAAAGTAACAAAATAGAAACTTAGGTCCCTGACAGGATGGAGCCCTTTTATCCATTCTGGATTGCTTAGGGGAGAAAAAAATCAACTTCTGCCTGGTTTAAGCCTCTGTTATATCAGGTCTTCATGACAACAGCTGAATCAGTATCTGTAATGACAAATGGGCAAAGTCAACCTGGAAAACAGAGGTTTGCCCGTGGCATGGCCACCATCCTCATCTCAGAAACTGACGTGCCAAGGGGCCATGTTCGTCTCTGTGTGAGGCTGGAGATTTCTGAAGACCTCTACACCAGGCTACACAAGCCAGACTCACACTAGAGGTGGGAGGAGCCCATCTCTGCAGCAAGGTGCTGATGCTTTTATTTATGTAGATCCATAAATGTCCCAGTAGTTTTTACGAGCGTAAAGCAGAAAATTATCAAATCAGAGCAAGGCTTACTAAGCCAAGAGCTGACACTCCAAAAAAGAGGCCTCATCTCACAAAAACAGGGTGTGTGTATATTTGGAGGATGTAAGATCATAGGAGAAACTAGATAAGCAATCTAATCTGATCTGAAGTCTGGAAAAAAGAAAAGGAGAGTGAGGTGAAAGAGGCTGAGCTGAGTCACAAGGGGCTGGTTTGGGAGGTGCACAGAAGGATTCAAAGTGTTTTTTCAAATTCTTTTTTCATTGAAAAATTACTATAATAGTGAAAGAATGTTTTAAGCTTCTGTGATTTCACTAGTTTTTAACAGAACTTTAAAAGGAATCTTTGATATAAACATCCCTTCTAGTTTTTGTACTGGTTATTATCAATTTTATCTACAAGTTAATTCAACTCTAAAATTTCTAATTATATTTCCCCATATTTCTACACACCCATTGCTGTTGTTGGGAAAGTCACTTAACTCACAGAGCCTCAATTTTCTTGTCTTTAAAATGGGGTTAATAATACCTATAATAATACTCCATAAAAATGGGATTGTTATTGAGGATTAACTGAAGTAAAGAGGGTCAAACACTTAGCAGAGGTTCTGCCACAGAGTCAGTGTAACCCAGAGGCATCATTCTCCCTAAAGAGTTAAAGTTTCCCCCAGAATCCAGTTCAAGGGCCCTGAGAGTTCAAAACATCCCCTTCAATTCTGTAAGTTTCTGACAGTGAACTTTCTCAAAGTTCTATCTCCATGCTCATAAGCTATTTCTTTTCTGTTCACATCAAACAGCAAAGGAGTAGCATATAAAAGATTGGATACATAAATCAATAGTTGATTGATGGAATGCTAGACAGCAATAAAAAAGAACAGATCATTGTTACAGGGAGCAATACAGTGTAACTCACAGTTGTAATGTTGGCTGGAAGATTAGATACAAAATGCCACAGACTCTGTGGTCCCCTCATACAAATTTCCAAAAGAGGCAAAACTGAGCTATGATGACAGATATCACAGTAGTAGTTACTTTAGGGGGAAGATGATGGGGAGAGGGGACAAGGCAGGGGTTTAAGTAATGTCCAATATCTCGATCTGCAAGATAGTTACACAAACATGTTTACTTTGTAAAAAATACATCACCCAGTTCACCCTTGATTTGTGTAGTTTATTTATGTTCTACTTCAATTAAAAAGTTAATTTGTGGGGCAGGGGCAAGGATAAATTGAGAGTATTGAATTAACTCTCACATTAGGTACAAATTACCATATATCAAATAATCAACAGGATTTACTATATAGCACAAGGAACTATATTCAATATCTCATAATAAATAAACATGGAAAAGGAGTGAGAAAGAATACAGATATAAACATACATATGTATAACTGAGTCACTTTGCCGTACCCTTGAAACTAATACAATATTGTAAATCAATTATATTTCAACAAAATAAAAAAGTTAATTTACAAAGTGGGGGGGTCTGAGCTGCCACAGGAGCAGATTCCAATGCAGGATGCCTGGCTTGCCCTGAATGCACCAACCCCACTCCCTCTCTGCCATCTCCTCTCTAGTGTCCAAACACATTCCCCCCCTTTCTCAGGCAGAACAATTTTTCCAAGTCTAAGGGTCCAGGAGAAGCCTGAAGTCTGCTCTTATGTGTCATGGTGATGAATTTCTTCCTTCCAAATTCTTTTCTCATTCACATCACTGTGATAAACTCCTTTATGTGTGTGTGTATCTTTTTCTCTTAAAGAACTTCTAAGAGTGAGATCACATCTTTATGACGTTTTATTCGTATGGCCACCGAGTTTTCTTAAGTTGGGGGTACCCAGTCACAGCATCCAAGGGATTTTCATACACAATTAGTTCTTGCTAGTTTGTAGACCAGGAAAAAACACCACTCCTGAGGACACCAGCCTGGCTACTCTTAAGCCATTCCCTAAAAAGGATGTTACTTCCCCTGAACTCGAGGTGATTGTTCATCTCAAATGTGTCATCATTCACATTCACGCATTCCACGAACATGACTACCCAGGCCTGGTACTGTGCTGTGTGCTAGGATGAGCATTACAATGGTGTGCAGCCAGCACAGCGATCTCTGCTTTCTGGCAATGTCTGCTTTCTTCCTAATAGTTCTTGGGAAGGAGAAGAAGGAGAGTCATCCCCAGTGAAGGAGGGCATCTCTCCTGGTGGGAGAGGAGGTGTTGAATAGACCAAACAAGACATGATCTTTGTGACACAGTGAGCTCACATGTGTGCATGCATGTACACACGTGAAGGCAGATGCTCTCTTAGCTTCAATTCTCCCCCCAAAAGACCCTGACACAAAGATCTGAGTGCAGTTTTTGTGGGGAGGTGATCCGAGTCAACACAACAAGAATAGAAGTGAGGGAGGGAAAACATCCATGAAGGGGACATTTTTAAAAATATTTATTGATTTATTTAGGGCTTCCCTGGCAGCTCAGCTGGTAAAGAATGCGCCTGCATTGCAGGAGACCTGGGTTCTATCCCTGGGTTGGAAAGATTTCCCTGAAGGAGGGGATGGCAATCCACTTCAGTATTCTTGCCTGGAGAATTCCATGGACAGAGGAGCCTGGAGGTCAACAGTCCATGGAGTCGGACAAAGTCGGCAAAAAGTCGGACATGACTGAGAGACTAAGCACAGCACACTGATTTATTTAGAGCCTTCCCAAGTGGCTCAGCGGTAAGGAATCCACCTGCCAATGCAGGAGACATGGGTTCTATCCCAGGGTCGGGAAGATCCCCTGGAGAAGGAAATGACAACCCACTCCAGTATTCTTGCCTGGAGAATCCCATGGACAGAGGAGTCTGGTGGACTATAGTCCATGGCATTGCAAAGAGTCGACAGACTTAGTGACTAAACAACAAATTGATTTATTTACCCACTGGACCACCAGGGAAGTCCCATGAAGAGAACGTTTTAAAACCAAATAGCAACAAGGCTAACTGGAGCTTAACCCCACTGGAAACTCTGGAGTCCACACAGCAGTCATCTCAGAGTTATCCCACCTGAGGAGCTGCTGCTACACCAATTCGCATCTTCCACTGGTGGAGGGCTGCTCTGGAGCTTGGGGGAAGTTCAGTTCTCTGAAACTTCTGGCCTGTCATCAGCCACATGGCCGCCAGTCTAGCAGGCTCCGGCTGCCAGAGAAAGCCCAGTGCATTGGGAGATCTGGCCAGCATTCACACGGTGGTAGAGGCCCTGGGAAATATTGTAGGGGTGTTGACAGTGTCTGCTTCACACATGCTTGCATTTCAGGGGCAGAGACAACTCTGGGAAGCCCTATATCTTTATACATAATGTCAGAAGAATAAGAAACTTGTGTCCCCTCTCAGCACACATGGAAGTGAGGCTCAGGTCAGAATAGCTCTTGGGAAATGGATAAATACAGAGCTTTACCTGAAAATCTGTTAGTTTCCCAGCACCTGGAGTGCTGGGCTGTGCTTCCGGGGGCAATGACTCTAGACAGGGTGTTCATGTATGGGCATATTTGTTGGTTTCTTTCCATGCAGTGTGGCAGATCAGTGTATTTCATGGCCCGAGTCCTAGCAACCAGTTCAGGGATGAACTTATGATCCACATTAGTAAAATTCAGAATTAATTCTAGAATGTTTTCTGGAATAACAAGGAAAATATTCTCTCTTTCTGCAAGACATGAAACTGGGAATCTGTAAGCCTGGAGCTATGGAGGCCGCTATATAAAAGGAAACTGCCTGAAGAATGGCAACAGAGAAAAAAGAAAAGAGCCAAAGGCTGTGAAGCACCCGAGGGCTGATGACATCACAGGAACTACTGGGTCTAGCTATGCCTGAGTACCAACCAAATACCCTCCTGACTTTTCAGTTATGTGTATTAAGATGAATACGATTTGCTAAACCAATTATTTTTTCTGTCACACATCTGGAAGAGTTTTCGCAAATATAAGATGTGAACTTGCAAACAGTAAGATTTCCAGGCAAGCCCTGGTTGAAAGAACCAAGAAAAATGTCAACTGCTCTTTTTAAAAAAAAAAATTATTTTTAAATTTGGAAGATAGCTGCTTTACAATATTGTGTAGGTTTCTGCCATATATTAACATGAATCAGCCATAGGTATACATATGTCCCCTCCCTCTTAAACCTCCCTCCCATATCCCACCCCATTCCACCCCTCTAGTTAACTGCTCTTAATGCTTCTCAGAACTAATTTTCTGAAACATTGGTGAATGGCATCTTAAGGGTTAACATTGTAATACAATCAGTCCTTAGAAGTGAGTTTAAGCCTCTCCTTCTTTATCTCTGGAAAATAACTGATGGGACACTTGCTAGAGAAAAATCTACATTGGCTGGTTAAAGAAATAAGTGACTTCAAGTGCCTTCCAATGAGTTACTGGCCCATTAGAGCCTCAGCCAGAGTTTTCTGGCATCTTTCAAGGCCAACCAGGGTAAGAGATCAGAATAGGATCGCATAGTAATAGCTAACATTTTTGAGCACTTATTATGTGTCTGGTAGAGTTCTAAAGATGGAGAAGGCAATGGCACCCCACTCCAGTACTCTTGCCTGGAAAATCCCATGGACGGAGGAGCCTGGTAGGCTGTAGTCCATGGGGTCACACAGAGTCGGACGCGACTGAGCAACTTCACTTTCACTTTTCACTTTCATGCATTGGAGAAGGAAATGGCAACCCACTCCAGTGTTCTTGCCTGGAGAATCCCAGGGACGGGGAAGCCTGGTGGGCTGCTGTCCATGGGGTCGCACAGAGTCGGACACGACTGAAGTGACTTAACAGCAACAGAGTTCTAAAATGTTTAAGAATCCTATGAGATAGGCACTATTTTTATCCTTGCTGTACAGATGAGGAGTTGAAGAAGAGAGGCTAAGTAACTTACTAAAAGTCACACAGCTGGGGCATAGTGGGACCAGGATTCAATCCAGGAATCTAAAACCTACACTCTTTTCTCATTGCCCCACATAAAGAAAGGACCCAAATCTGCTTTCCACTAATGCCACAGCACCAGCAGAGCATGTCCCCAACCTATTCCTACAAGTGAGATGTGAACTATTCCTCTCAGGATGAGATGGGCCAAGAGTAGTCAGGCATTTGGGGGCAGAGGCTGTTTTGTGGAATTAGTTGTATGTGGTAATACAGCTAAAGTCTTGGGGAACATTCCTGGGGGAAGGTGGGGTCTAGCTCCTCTCCATGTCCCTTTCCTTCTCCTTTTCCGTGTCACCATACCAAAGCACCTCATCCTCAATGTCCTATTTCCCTCACTATCCGCTGATGGCCTCACCACCTGTTCCACCAAGAAGAGAGCATCTGAGCCCCTCAGGTTCCTGCTCCCATAAGTGTACCAGCATCTCCAAACATAGGAGCCCAGGTTCCTATGCTTAGCCTGAGGATGTGTCCCATCTCCTCCAGGCTTTGCCTTCACTCCGGATCCCATTCCTGTTACCTCTGCAGACTTCCCAGACCTGATTATTTTCTCTCCACCCTGGCTCCCTCTCCTTAACCAGTAAGACTGCCCAACTCCCTCCCAACCTAAAAAAAAGTTAAAAAGCCAACCGCCAACTCCTTTTCATTGCCACATCTCATGAGAGAGGTCCACAGTGGTGTTTCTACTTCTTCACACCCAGTCTCTCTGCAGCCCGCTGCTGTCTGGTTTCTGCCCACCACCCGCTCCCTTTACAAACTGTTCCTGTGCCAAGCTTGGATGACCTAATCTTATTTGACATCCCTACTGCATTGGCAACTCCCTTCTCCTTTTTTGAGTGTGAATAATAGTGTGGCAGTAAAGAGTGCTGTCTCAGGAGACAGACTATCTGAATTCAAAGTCCAGCTTCTACCTGTGTGACCTTGAGCAAGTGACTTAATCTCTCTGAGCTCCATTTTTCTCTTTCTTAGAGGTACTTAAAAAATTCATTCATTTATTTATTTGGTTGCATCAGGTCTTAGTTGCACCATGCAGGATCTTTCGTTATGGCACCCAGACTCTCTAGTTGCGGCACGAGGGTTCAGCAGCGAAAGGCTTGGTTGCCTGTGGCTTGTGGAATGTGGGATCTTAGTTCCCTGACCACATCCCCTGCATTGCAAGGCAGATTCTTAACCACTAACCCAACCAGGGAAGTCCCTCTTAGAGGTACTTATAATAATGGTGGTTTACACAATCAAGTACCTTAGACTGGATGAAATATGGTACCTTGCTACACAGAGATTAATGATGTTTCTCCCTGTTAAAAGCCTTAGTGACTCTCTTTTGCCTGGAGTATGACATCCAACTCCTTAACCACAAATACAGGGCCTATTCCCATCTCCCCCAACTCTACCAACACCAGATCACAGAGATGCCTCCACAAACTACTCTCACTTCTTCAGGGGGTCAGTTCAGAGGGGAATATGGGGTGGGAGATTCCTGGAGCCTCTGCTATGGAAGTCAGCAGGCTGGACCTGCATTCACTTTCCCCCTCTCTGAGTCATGGCTAGAAAATTATTTTTCAACAAGAAATAAAATATTAAAATTTCAGATTTTATTTTATAAAGATAGAACACTTGAAACTAAAAGGCATTTAAAAACTAGGATTCGATGTGGGAAATAATGAAAAAGAACATGTTTTGGGAAAACAATTCTATTTCATACATGTATAAATATTGTTCAGTGTGTATGTTTCAAACCCATGTTTAAATGGTTTCTAAATTTTGGAATAGAGTTGATGTCACAAGAAATGTGATATTTCATTCAACTACAGGTTCACAATAAAGATTTGTTATGGTGTTCTTGAACTTGATTGTTCTTGAACTAATTTTTTATTAGTCTGGTGTTTTACTCCAAGCTATCAGAGAAGCCCTCTTAAATAACTATAGATTAGAAATTACAAAAATAGTAAAAGAGGCTTTATGTACTCCTATAATTTATTCTTAACAGATGCTAGAAACCAATATAATGAAATATGTCCATGACATTTAAAAGTTCAAATAAAACTTACAAAAGAGGGGTTTTGTGCATTTTGTATATATTTGGGGGATAAATTCCACTTGGTCACAACGCATTATTATTATTATTATTATGTATTGCTGAACTTCATTTGCTTATATTCTGTTGAGGATTTCTGTGTCTATATTCACAGGTATATTGGTCTATCACTTCATTTCCTTAGATGTCTTGTCAGGTCTTGATATCAGGGTTATGCATATCTCCTAAAATGAATTTTAAAACTTTCCCTTCTTCTCTCTTTTTGAAATCGCTTGTGCATGATTTATACTTTTTTTCTCCTTAAATGAATCTAATTCACAAGTGAAATCATCTAGGCATAGGGAGCTTCCCTGGTGGCTCAGATGGTAAAAGCATGTTTGCAATGCGGGAGACCCAGGTTCTGTCCCTGGGTGGGGAAGATACCCTGCAGAAGGAAATGACAGCCCACTCCAGTACTCTTGCCTGGAAAATTCCATGGATGGAGGAGCCTCGTAGGCTACAGTCCATGGGGTTGCAAAGAGTCAGACACACTGAGCAACTTCACTTTTCTTTGTGGCAAGCTTCTGATAATGAATTGAATTTCTTTATAAAATATAGATTATTTAGATCTTCTGTTTCTTCTGGGTCAATTTTGGCAAGTTGTACTTTTCAAAGAAAGTTCATCTCACTTAGTTATCAACCTTACTGGCATAAAGTTGTTCATAGTATTCCCCTATTACCATTATAATGCCTGTAGGAGTGGTCCTTCTTCCATCCCATATATTGGTAACTTGAATTTTCTCTTTTTTTAACTGATCAGTCTTACTATGGGTTTATAAATTTTATGAAACTTCAAACAACCAGTTTTCAAGTTTGTTAAAAATCCCTACAGTTTGTTTTCTGATATACTGATTTCTATTTTATGTTTATTGTTTTTTCTTTCCTTGGGTTTAATTTCCTTATTTTTCTTTTTAAAGTGGAAATTTGGATAATTAATTTTAAACCTTTCTTCTTTTCTAATATGATCAGGTTGGTGCTATTGATTTCTCTCTAAGTGCTGTACCCTATAAATTTTATAAATGGAAATGTAATATTGACTTTTTATCATTCTGCTTAAATATTTTCTAATTTCTCTTAAAGTAGCTTATTTAATCCATATTTATTTAGAAGTATTAAATATTATTTAATATTCAAATATTTATAATTATCTAGGTATTTTATTCAGTTTAATTTCATTCCATTGTGGTCAAAGAACATAGTCTGTAAGATTTCATTCTTTTGAAATGTGTGAATATAAACAAGTATGTAACTTGCTTTATAGAAAATGGAAAGTAGTTATCAGAGAGGTGAGGATAAAGTACTGTGAGAGTGGCGAGAAAAGGAAATTTCACCTGGGCTCAATCATGGAAGGCTTATGGAGGGAGGTGGCATTTGAGCTGGGTCTTGAAGGATGGATAGGATTAAGAAATAAGACTCAATTTTCCTTAAAAGGAGAAATTGTGATTATCTTATATGAAACCCAGGACCTCAGAGCACTGCTGAGCACAGCTGAATGCTCAGCACTGCTGAGTGCACTTCAAACAGGTTTCATTAAAGTGACCACCAACCTATGGTGCCAATTCTTTCCTCTAAACTTCCTTAAAATACCTGCTCCCAAACCACCACTTAAATACTTTGAATTTTGAATCTGGTCACCTCCTGTTTTAGAAACTCAAGCTACACGATATATTCTGAACTAGTAACAACAACAACCAGATTTCATAACTTGAAAAGCATCTTTGTTTTCAAGTTCCCTGTACTCATCATTCTAAGCTTTCTTTTTATGCCTACAAATACAGGAGTTTAAGAAGTGAGATACACTGGGAAGTCTGTATTTGTAGTCACCCCTCTTCCTTTCGGAGAAGTTTGGAATTCTCAGTGACATCACTGGAGAAAAGCTCTATTTGTCACTACAGTCATGTGGCAAGAGTCACTCTTGAAAGTGTCACAGGCAGGAGGCAAGTGCCTCATGGGGATCTATGTCATCTGAAAATAACTCTTTGATCAGAGCCTTCTGTGTGAGTGATGCAATTAAACCTGGGCCTGAATCCATTATCCTCCAGCCAAGCAACATAGAGAATGAGATGGTTGGATGGACATGAGTTTGAGCAAACTCTGGGTGTAGGACAAGGAAGCCTGTGCTGCAGTCCGTGGGGTCGCAGAGAGTCAGACACGAAATCGCAACTGAACAACAAGCAATATGTAGGCTACCTTTCAGCTCTGTAGAATCTTGAGGGCTCACAGCCACCATCCCAGAGCGCAGGGCAGGGATGGTGTTCTTACCTGTTTCTCATTGAAAGTCCCTCAAGGGACTGAGCAGGACCCAGTTGAGCCTCTTCTTCCCTGAGCTCAGCACACGGTGGGTGTGGCCTTTGCCCTGCTCTGCTCTCTTAGAGGCTAGATGGTCGCCCTTATCTTGACTCTTTCTTAGGGACTGAGCTCCCTATGTGGAAGGCTTTGCTTGGAATGCTTGCTCAGATCTTCTCTGACAAGCTGACACCTACCTTCCTGCCTAAAGTTAATAGTCTTGCCAGATGTCATGGGCTTGCCTGTGTCATAGGTGCCCTGGGGACCTGTGAGTGGTCTGAATGGCTGAGTCCTGACAGCTGACTCTCAAAAGACTCCAAAGCCACATCAAAGTCTATCAAGGCCTTCAGTTCCAGATAGAATCATTTACTATAATTCCTGGCAAGAAAGGTGGAATCCAAAGTCAGGGTGAGGGTTAGTCCTCTGTGGGTCTAATGAAGCCTATTTGAAAAAAATCAGCTGCTGTTCCATTTGGTCTTGCTGAAAGGCCATGTCCTCTGGCTAGTGGCTGATTTTGGACACACCAGCATGCCTGCCCATGTGTGACACACTTCAGCCGTGTGTTTACAATGAAACCTGCAGCAAAGTCCCCACCTCTAGTGAGCAGTACTTCCTTGGCTTTTGCAATTCCTAGGCTGAAGGGCTCCCTAATTAGGACAGTGGTGAAGATGAAACTCTCCCCAGAATGCTTCTCTTCAGAGGCACCTGATCTTTTGTGTTAGAGACACAGACAAAATGTGAGGGCAGAAAATGCCTCTTCCTCTGCAAGCACACCATCTCCAGCAATGACATCTGATTGTTTCTCAGGCTGAGTTATCTTGGCAAAGCCTGCCACCTCAGTTCTTAACACCAGGCAGAAAATGGGCACCTGGTACCTCGCTCTCCAATTGCGGAGTGAAGAATGTACAGGGAACCTCCGGGCTAGAGGCCCCCTCGAGGTTGCGAGGCCTGGATGAGTGTTTTTCTTTAAAAATTATTTATTTTTAATTGGAGGATAATTGCTTTACAATGTTGTGTTAGCTTCCGCCTTACAACAATGTGAATCAGATGTCAGTGTACATATGTCCCCTGTCTTGAACCTCCCTCCCAACTCCCACCCCATCCCAGCCCTCTAGGTTGTCACAGAGCACCGGGTTGAGGTCCCTGGCAACTTCCCACTAGCTATCCATTTTACATATTGCAATGTATATGTTTCAATGCTACTCTCTCAATTCATCCCACCCTCTCCTTCCCCGACTGTGTCCAGGAGACTGCTCTCTATGTCCTTTCTCTATTTCCTGCCTTGCAAACAGGTTCTTCAGTACCATATATCTAGATATATGCATTAATATACAATATTTGTTTTTCTCTTTCTGACTCACTTCACTCTGTATAACAGGATCTAGGTTCAGCCACTTCACTTCAACTGACTCAAATTTGTTCCTTTTTATGGCGAGGAACATCCCATTGTATATATGCACCACATCTGTCAATGGATATCTAGGTTGCTTCCATGTCCCGGCTCTTGTAAACAGTGTTACAGTGAACAATGGGGTGTGCTGGTGCTCAGTCACATCAGTCATGTCTGACTCTTGGTGACCCTATGCATTGTAGCATGTCAGGCTCTTTTGTCCATGGGATTTTCCCAGCAAGAATACTGGAGTGAGTTGCCATGCCCTCCTCCAGTGGATCTTCCCAACCCAGGGACTGAACCCACGTCTCCTGCATCTCCTGCACTAGCAGGCAGGTTCTTTACCACTGAGCCACTGGGGAAGCCTGAACATTGGGGTACATGTGTCTTTTTGAATTATGGTTTTTGCAGGGTGTACGCCCAGGAATGGGATTGCTGGGTCATATGGTAGTTTTATTCCCAGTTTTGTTTTTTTTTTAAGGAATCTCCATACTGTTCTCCATACTGGCTGTATCAGTTTATATTCCCACCTTAGAGCATTTAGGGGCAAACACTTCAATCTCGAGTCTGGCATCTTCTTCCTGATGGGTTGGTTTATGTCACTAATCCGTCCCATCAACTCACCAATTACTTCCTTACTTACTCCTCCCTATTTTCCTCTCTCTTTGCAGAGGAGGCTAGTATTTGAGGACTGCAAGGTTTGGAGGCTTGTAGACTGAGACTGAAAACTAGAAAGAGGCCCAAGTGAAAAAATGAAACGCCTAACAGATATATGCCTATGGCATATATTTGTCAGGAGAGGAAGGAACGCTGATGACCAGAAAGGCCAAGGGAAGGCTGCTGGCAACACCTTTTACAGATTTTGATAATGCATTTATAAGCCAGGCCAAATGCTACAGAAAGACATGTTCCAAATGTAATGGGTTTGACAAGCTGGGGTAATGTCAATGTCATATTTGTTTGAGACGTTTCCAGCATCCTCCCAGAATGTGCCCAGAGCAATAACTATTACAACAACCTCATCGAAACAGGAGTGCCCTGGCGTGTTCCACCCTCCACTTTAGGGGTTAGGCTTCATGTATTAGCATACATTCCCTACACTTAACAGAACTCCTTCCTTGTGTATAAGATACTCGGGCTCGAAATAATTGGTTTGCACTTAAATGCCCAAATATGATTATATAACTTTGATTCAATTAACAGGTCTGACTTGATTTAAACCTTGCCTAGGAATGAGCCAAACAGTCATCTAAATAATAATTAGAACAAGACAAACCAGCCTGGCTGGTCTCCAGTGTGGAAGATTAAAGGAACTTCCAAGTCATCAGATGGACCTGAGGATCCAGAGGTCCCAAGACTATGCTCACTTACCTTTGAGACCCAGGGCTAATGGTCTGGGGTTCACTCACAGTGGTCAGTGAGGGCTCTGACCATTGCTCCCTCTATCCAACTCAGCAATGATAAAATGGAGTCCAGGAAAGGTGATGTTGCCAGGCCAGGTTTGTTCCATCAGCTGAAAGCAGAGTGAAGACTCAAGTTCAGCACAAATGGCTGTAGAGTTTATCTCATTCAACCTCCCTCCCAGTATAAGACCCTCTGACTGTCATCATCCCTCTGCTTGGCCTCTGTCAACAAACACCCATTACCTCCACCAGTCTTGGATAGTTCCAACTATGATAAATTTTTCCTTGTTTTGAGCTCAAACTCATATTCCTATAACTTTCATCCAAAGATCCTTTTATCCTTATCACTGTCATTTCTTACTGCTTAATCACTAAGTCGTGTCCAACTCTTTGCAACCCCATGGACTGCATGCAGCACACCAGGCTTCCCTGTCTTTCATTGTCTCTGGAGTTTGCTCAAACTTATGTCCATTGAGTCAATGATGCCATCCATCCAACCATCTCATCCTCTGTCAACCCCTTCTCCTTCTGCCCTCAGTCTTTCCCAGTATTGGGTCTTTTACAATGAGTCGGCTCTTCCTGTCAGGTGGCCGAAGTATTGTAGCTTCAGCTTCAGCATCAGTCCCTCCAATGAATATTCAGGGTTGATTTCCTTTAGTATTAACTAGTTTGATCTCCTTGCTGTCCAAAGGACTCTCAAGAGTCATTTCTTAACTTCCTCAATTCCACTCCTTCAAAATAGATCCTGGATCTTTAAAAAACCTGCTCTGCTAAGGTACGTTAACCAGCTTAGACTCATGGTTTCTTACAAAACCCAATCGTGGGTCCTGCCTTGAATTTTGAATGTTTCAAAATTCAACAGCCCCATCGTTGAACACCAAAACAGCCCCAGACCTGGCAGAGTTCAGAGGAATTAAGGAATCCAGAACTTTGCTGTACAAAGTCATTGGAAGACTAGAACAAAATTGAGAGGAAAATACAATAACTAATTAGAGGCTTTGCCATAGAATAATATATGTTGATGAGAAAATCTGAATTGTTTTTCTGAATAGATTTTTATATCAATTTCATGGTGTCATTTATGATTAGCGAATGATGATACAGTATGTCTTTCATAATATTGGAAATGGATCCCACTGAGGGCAAGTTTGCAGAAGGAGAGGCCAGATTACCCAGTATCTTGATTAGATGTTTCATTTGAAGAGATTAGATAGAATTCATCACAGTTTACACAATGCATGGCACCTAAGATGCTGGGAGCTGTGTACCTGCCTGCCTTTGCCACCAGACTGTGAAGTCCTTGAAGGCAGGAAGAATGTCCCCTTCATCACTGTACCCTCAAGGTTGGCACAGGTTTGTCAGTAAAGCATCGCTGGCCCACAGCCTCCATGAGAGAAGGGCTTTGGCTTCTTGGGTGGGGCAGCTGCCACCTTCAGGGTTTGATTTCTCACCACAGTTCACTGTTAACCCAGAATCCCTTGGCTTTCCACTTCTAATTGTAAATTACTTAGAAGTCTGGGAATCCCATCCTGATGTAAAGGGGTGGGGAAGTATAGTGAGGGGCTGGTGAGTACCTGCGTGATGGTGAACTGGTTCTGACGCTGTTCTCTGTTCTCTCCACCACCGTCTTTCCCTTCTCTCTCCACCCCCTTCATGCTCAACCATGGGACAGGAGAGAGGCCACAGTGTTCCTGGCACTCCCAGGCTTCAATTCTGTCTTTGCAGGTAACAGATAGAGACCCCGGCTTTGAGATAACCAACTTGGGATTCAGCTTAATCCTCCCCTGTAAGCCAACTAGGAAGAAAAAAACCTATCATGAATCCCTCTTCGCCTACAGGCCAAGGGGGAGGGGTCGTTTTGGGAGTACTGATGTCCTCGGGCAGTCTCTTTTCTGGCCTTTGCCCAGAATGACCCAGTTACGTGGCATATGGCATACAGGATGGCTGGGGTGGGCCTGCCCTGTGGGAATGAATGGGACTGGAATGAAACAGGTGATCAGTTCCATTTCCCATTGTTCATCCTAGCCAGAGGAAGCTGTGTATTAGATGGCTCTGGTTGCATTTGTCCCCAGTTAATAATCTCCTTGCCTCATCTGTAGAATGATGGCCCTTTTACCCCTGGCTCCACCCAATCTCCTCAGGTCTTCCCCCACCCTGTCTCAACTCATGCTTTCCCTTCACAGTGCCTCCTCTTTATCCTCAAATACACCATATTCTTTGACACCACTGAGTCCCTTCTATCTAAAATAGCTCTCCCCAATCCTCTCTCCGTTGTCTACACCCAACTCTGATGTCACCTTCTTGCTGTAGCTTGCCATAACAAAGCAAAATTAATGACTCCCTCTTCCAAATTTCCATAGCACATTGTCTATATCGCTTGTCATATGATATGACAGCATTCATTCCCATGTCTGTCTCACTGGTCGAACAATGCACTCCTCGGAGGGGAGGGACCATTTCTTATTCCTGCATACACCCCCAGGGCCTGGACACAGAAGTGGCTTCATGAATGTTGTTGCATGCTGTTGATGCTGCTGGCAGCAGCAGCATCAGAAGACATTTTGGTTTTTTTGCTCCAAGGGTCCCGGGAAGCTCCTGGGGACCAGGAGCACAGGACAGGTTCCAGAGTGAGAGGATCTCGCCTCCCTTTCTTACCACATTCTCCAGGCGGGTCTCAGTTTGAGTACTAGAGGAGAGAGTCTGTCATTTCTAGAGCAAGGAGGGTGTTCTGGGGGCAGAGTTTGGTTTGGGGGCTCAAAGTGTCCTTTGAAGGACATCAGGGTTATTTCTCAAATCCATGAGGATGGCTCCCTAAGCAAGAGGTACAGATAGACAGATGGAGTCACAATTTACTACCTGGCTTGTGCATGGGGTTGCAAAATGTTGGACACGACTGAGCGACTAAGCACACACAACTTTGAACAAATCTCAGTATGTTCACTTATACACAAGGGGAAGATGATCAAACCTGGTGTTGCTGTGAAGATTAATAATTACTACTTATTGGATTTATTATAGCAGAATGAGCTCTACAAACATCATCTGGTGAGAAAACAAGAGAGACAGAACAATGACACCATATGAAAAGGACATGGAAAAATGCAAAAGACTACACAAATGTTACTACAGCTTTTGCTGAAAGTACATTGAGACTTCAAAACCTTCATCCAGTTAGGAACTGAAGCTGGAAAAAAAAAAAAAGGTATTTTTCCTGGACCACTGTAAATGGTGGTTCTAGGAAGTACAAAGGTGAGGGGATGGCAGGGACAGCTAATTGTCCACCAACAAATCGTGCCTCATCTTCCTGGCTGAATTATTTCTGGAAGTGGCTGCCCAGCCAGGGATTACATTTCCCAGCTTCCTATGTATGTAGGTGGGGCCATATAATAGGTTCTCCTAAGGAATGGGATCAAATGACAGATGTCACTTGCATGTCAAGATGGTTAAGAAGGGGATGTGAAAAGCCAAGAGGTTAAAACAACCCAAGTGTCCATTAACGCATGAATGGATAAACGAAATCTGGTGTACACATACCATGGAATATTATTCAGCCTTCAAAGGGAAGGAAATTCTAACAGGTGCCACAACATGGGTGAAACTTGAAGACATGGTGCTAAACAAAATAATCCAGTCACAAAAGGACAAATATCACAAGAGGCCACTTATATGAAGTATTTAGAGTAGCCGAATTCACAGAGACAGACAGTAGAATGATAGTTGCCAGGAGCTGGGGGGTAGCAGGAAATGGGGAGCTAGTGTTTAATGGGGAAAGAGTTTCCATTTGGGAAGATGAAAAAGTTCTAGGGAGTTCCCTGGCAGCCCAATCGTTAAGACTCTGTATGGTCATTGCAAAGGGCATGGGTTTGATCCCTGGTCAGGGAACTAAGATCTCACACGCCAGAAGTGTAGCCAAAAAAAGAAAAAGTTCTGAAGATGGATCGCAGTGATGGCTACAAAGCAATGTGCATGTACTCGCCACTGAACTATATACTTTTAAAAGGTTAAATGGTAGATTTAATGTGTATTTTACTGCAATAAAAAAAGAAGAGGATGTGACTCCTCTACATCCGTCAGTTAGATGCAGAGGACTTCCGGGCCCTTGGATGGAAAAAGCCACACAATGGCAACAGCCACATGACAAAAAGCCGCTTGCTGACTAGGAATCAGGCACTAGACTCTTATGTGAGTGGTGAGTGGACTTCTAATGTGTTAAATCACTGAACTTGGGGCTTGTTATAGCAGCTCATGGCACCCTAACACAGCCTGCAGCCAATATTCATTGCTGATGTCATGGCATGATACCACTGCAACATGGTCCTCTGAGAACAAGACAGAAAATGCCGTCAGAGCTTGGCTTGGTTTGGAGATGAGCAGACCTTTGTGCTGAGGGCACATTTCCAAGTTCAGCAGTTCTCAAAGACTGAATCACAACCCCCTGGCTGCAAGATGGATTCCAAGGACTTTATGACTGAGGAGTCTGTCTCCTTGAAAGACACATAACTCATTTAGTGATAGGAACTGGGTGTGGGCTTAGGCTATAGCAATGCAGAGGAGAAGGGAGCTGTCCACCACAGGCAGACAAGGGAACCTGTCCCCACACGCTGTCCTGGCCCAGGCTGCCCAGGGGCAGTGGCTCCTCATGGCTCCAGTGGGGAGCGGCCTTAGCTGAGTGTGGTGAGAGGGGCCAGGGACCATCCTGTCTTGGGCTAAGGACAATTGCCAGTGGGACCTGCACCAGGGCTCCTGGCTGTGCCACAGACTCCAGGATCAGCAGCAAGAGAAGTCCAAGACTCAGGGTTTGAGCAAGTGGGAGCAACCAGGACAGGCTTTGAGGCTCAGACAAGGTCATGGAATTACATACTGGCAGCAACTGCAGCAACCATACAAGCTGCTGTGGGCTCTGGCCCCTCGGGCTTTGGCGACCACCCAAGAACCCTTCGTTTGGCAGTGACTGAGGAGCTCCCAGGCTGAAGGCATGCATCTGAGGTGGCTCCAGTGGTCCAAGAGACCAGGAGTCTTCTAATTGTTGAAAAAAAGTTTGGAAATGTTAAATATAAATGCCAAGTCCCAAATTAGATTATCTTTAAATTAATTATTCTAAGCCTCAGTTCTTCAGCTTTAAACAAAAATTGTCTTGCTTTTTGTCATAAGCTTTTTGTTTATATTAAAGACTATATATATATATATAAAAAGAGAGAGAGAGACTGTTTATATTAAAGACTGTATATATATATATATAAAAAAAGAGTCACTGTTGCATTTCAGATAATCGTCCTGGGAACCTGGACTTCCTGGGTTCATCACAGAACAAGTGACCTGGGGAAAGAAAGAAGGCCATCCTTACGGTAGAGCGGATGAAGCTGGAGCCAAAGTAATGGAACTGACAAAAGAGATGCAACCTCATTTCATTCTCAGTTTTGCAAAGAATTTACTGTTTTAATGACTTAGAGCAATTCAAGGTTACCCTATAATGACCATACTCTTACATGCATTCTTCCTGAGCTGCTAAGCTGGAGTGAAAGAGATGAAATGAGGGCCCAGGAATTGCACACATTTGACAGTTGTGTCAAAATCTGGCACTGTCTACAGAGGTGAATCATGAAGGTAAAGGTCATGTGAGTCACATTAAAATAAAGGCTGAGAATGATTGGGTTTTCTAGATTTTTTTCAAAGAGCCACTGTTAGTGGCCATCAACTCTGCTGTCGGCTATTAGTCCTCTTTAGCTTGTCTCAGGCAAGATGTGGGTTTGATCCCTATGGCAGGAAGATCCCCTGGAGGAGGACATGGCAATCCACTCCAGTATTCTTGCCTGGAGAATCCCATGGACAGAGGAGCCTGGTGGGCTACAGTCCACTGGGTGGCAAAGAGTCGGATACAACTGAAGCAACTTAGCACGCACGCACACACGCAGGCATTCACCATGTGATACAACATCAAGCTCTGAGGCATTCAGAGATGACAAGTGGCGTGACAGTCAAAGAAAAAAAGGTGCAGACCCAGACTTTCTTTAACACCCCATGTCTCTTGGAGTCATTCCCCCATCTTCCTAAAGTAAAGTGTCTGTTGTGTTCTCCACCTCTGGGCTGATGTTCACTTTTTCTTTCACTATGGTCCAAGTGGTATGGAAGCACCTGCCTATGGTCTGAGCCTTATTTTTAAAAAGCTGTTCTGATTTCCCTGGCATCTTCCATGTTCTTATGAAGCCTCAGCCTGGGCCTGGTACAAAAGCCCACTTATAAAGCATCTTGAAGCCAGCCTTTGACATGGTGCCAAGACCACTTGGATCCCTTGCAGCTTCCTGGGAGCTGGTCCCAAAGGCTGAGCATCAGGCCTCCTGCCTGCCTAACCCGGGCAGGGCCCAGCCGAGAGTGGAAGCCCTTGCGAAAGGGAGGCCTGACCTTTGTCAATCGGAGGCTAAGTCAGAGCTGCTGATCCGGAATCCCAGGTCCCACAACATGAAGACACTATCCTGCCACTCACTTGCCAGGATACCCAGCCCTGCCCCCCTCCCTCCTCCACCCCTCTGGCTGGCAGTGCTCACCTGCGTGGGAAGCACTCACTGGGTCACGGGAATATTTTCCCATCCCCTATAGCGCCGGGGTGGGTTGGTGGTGGTGGTGACTTGGGGTCATTCAGTGCCCTGCCTCTCAGTCTCCTCTGGGCCTCCTGTCTTGCTGCCACTGGGAATGGGCTGAACCATTCCTGACCCCTGGAGTTGAGCAACACTGCAGGGAGGCCATGGGTGAATGAGGATAACCACGCTGGGTTTAGCATGCCTTGTGACGCACAAAGCACATGAATGCCAAACCCCGGCCCACTTCCATGGGGAGGCTGAGGCCTTGGGGGGAGGTGGAGAGCAGACTTATGTTCTGAGGGTCACCTCTGCCTCCTAGATTCTGCTTCCTCTGGATTTGTTCAGTTCGAGTCACTTTGGGACCTGTGTGCACTGTCCTAGGTCTGCACCTAACTCAGGTCATTGCCTCAGTTTCCACCAAAACCAAACCAAACACTCACGAAAGACCTGTGTGTGGTCCGTCAAGGGCTGCTCAGGCCAAGCAGGTTTAGGTTGCAGCAATACAAACAACTTTGAAATGAACTTTTGATCCTTAACCATCTTCTTTGAGGCTGTCCCACCTCTGAAGAGTTCTAACTGATCAGACTACCCCAAGTTGCTAACCAAGTGTGGTTCATTAGCCGGCTACGCCGTAATTGCCAGTGTGGAATTGGGGGTCTGTTGGGGGGAGTGTGTGTGTACACGTGTGCATAAGAGACAGGCAACTTTGTATTTTTGGCTCATTTGTTTGGATTTTGGTGTTTTTTTTAGGACACCTGTTTTTAAGGGAAGTTTTAAATTTGGGGCTCCAAATCTTAAGTTTAAATAGCTGCAAAAAATTAAAAGTCCACTGTAAATCTGAAATATTTTAACAGTTTAAACATTTAAAAATCATTGCTGTCCCTCATTTAAATGTATCCAAATAGAATTGAAATATTAAAGAAATTGACATCCTCCATCACCCTTTTAAAAATATCACAAATGTGCACTTCCTTAACAGTAAGAAATTTTACATTATTTCTTCTTCTCTTTGAATTTGTATTTCCATTTCTCTTCCTCTATAAAACTTTATCATAATATACATTTATGATTAAAATACTTTATTAATCACTTTATCATATTTCTCTTAAAAATGTATACAAATTCAACTTTAGTAGTTTTTCCTTTTCTGTGGCCATAAAGTTCTCAAGCTGTGCTGTCCAACACTATAGCCACTAGCCACGTGTGACTATTAAAACTTTTTTAAATAAATAAAATTTGAAATTCAGCTCCTCATTCACACTAGCCACATTCCAGGTATTTAATAGCAACACGTGGCATATGGGGCTGTATTGGATGGAGCAAATCCAATCATCACGGAAAGTTCTGTTAGACAGCGCTAGTCTACAGCAAGAAGATTTTCTTACAGAATGAGTTATCATTACAATTAGTAGTAACACACAATTCATCAAAATAACATAACTATATCACAGGTTTATTGAACATTTTAATAAAATATTATTATCCCAAAGAATATTTTGGAAATGCTTTTCTTAATGAAACAGTTGGTGCTTTCCCCTCCACATATCCATGGATAAATATTACTCTTTCCAGAATGAGAGTGGGTTCAGCATCAATTCTAGCTTTAATTTTTCACTTTTAAAAATGTAAGTGCTAAGAAAACATGTTCAGGATGGAGGGAATTTATTGTAGGAATTCATGCATAATAACAAGATCATTATTAATCATTTATCACGTGATATTGCTAAATGTTCTCTCCTTGGTTTCTCCTTCACCTTTGTTAAAATGATGGGATAACATCTGATTTGCAAACAGATCTGTAGTCCTATCTTTGGAGTAATTCACTTTCTCAGCTAGAACCAACACTTTGAATTGTCTCTTTGATTCCCGTCTGGAGATTTTTATCAAAGACAAAATGACAAGAAGGAGCACATCTTTCTTTTGAAAAATATGTGAAAAGGTCACTTAGAAAAGAGGAAAGGGGAAAGAAGAACAGATCAAACACAGGAGTATTCTCAGGGAGACCAATGTTAGTCAAGAGGACATCTAGAAATGAGCATCTAGAAATTGATTCTTTAATAGAATATGTATTACAACCTTTTAGAATGTCTTCCTGGACCCTGGGAATATGTTTACCCCAGTTTAAAGACCATTGCTCCAGGACTTCCAAGTGTTTCTCAATTTAGCTCTCACCTTCTCCTCTCTCGGCCTCCACTTTTTTAAAAATCCAAATATACAAATTATGTATTTGGATAAAAAATATTAAAGATTTATTTTTTTTCTTCTCTTTTTTTGGTTTCTTCCTTTCCAATATTTTATACCTAATATACATATACATACTTAAATAAGATATATATATATATAGTTGCTGTTGTCATTGTTTAGTTGCTAAGTTGTGTCTGATTCTTTGTAATCCTATGGACTGTAGCCCGCCAGGGTCCCCTGTCCATGAAATTTTCCCAGCAAAAATACTGGGGTGGGTTGCCATGCCCTCCTCCAGGGGATGTTCCCGACCCATGTCTCCTGCTTGGTAGGTGGATTTTTTTACCACTGAGCCACCTGGGAAGCCCATATACGTAAATAGCATATGATAAGCATAAATGTATTTATAAATTTATATGTATAAATTAATAATTAAGCAAGTACTCTATGAACCTACCACTCAACTTAAAGCCAAATGATCCTAATGAAGTAGAACAATATCAAATGACCCAAATGTCTCAATTTCCCTCCTGGGCACATAATCAGATGGCACTTTCTCAGTTCCTTGTACATGCACATGGCCATGTGACTTGCTCTGGCCAATAGGATGTAAGCAGAAGTAACAAGTGCCTCTTCTGGATGGCCTCTCAGACCTAGTGCATGTCTTATCATGGTCCCTCTCCTCACCACACTTATTCAAGACACACCAACTGGTGGAGGCCATATTAGCTGGCCTGTAATGAATCTTTAATGTATTTAAGCCGTTGAGATTTCAGGGGCTGTTTGTTCCCAAAGCATATTAGCCCATCATAAAGGACTGATGCTAAAGCTGAAACTCCAGTACTTTGGCCACCTCATGCGAAGAGTTGACTCATTGGAAAAGACTCTGATGCTGGGAGGGATTGGGGGCAGGAGGAGAAGGGGACGACAGAGGATGAGATGGCTGGATGGCATCACCGACTCAATGGACGTGAATCTGGGTGAACTCCGGGAGTTGGTGATGGACAGGGAGGCCTGGCATGCTGCGATTCATGGGGTCGCCAAGAGTCAGACACAACTGAGTGACTGAACTGAACTGAACTGAAACAGAAGTATTTCTGAAAATCCACGTATATCCCTTGGCAGTGGTGGTATTCTTTCCCTCTTCCCCAGTGTTAACCATTGTCCTTGCTTTTCTTTAAGGTTTTGCCATACATTTATATCACTAAATAATATATGCTTTTGAACTCTATGAACATGAAATCATATTTTATTGTTTTTTGTAAAGTATTGTTTGTGAGATTCAGCGATACTATGAATATATCACAATTTATCACTTCTATTATTTATAAACATTTAAGTTGGGTTTCTTTTTTCTGTTACAAATAAGACCACTCTGAGCATGCTTGTACTTTTCTCCTGGGATCAAAGTAAGAAATGTTTTCTGGGCACCCCTGAGATGATCTTGGTGGGGGTGGAGGAGGGGATCTGAGAAGTCAAAACTGTTTTCATAATAATATAAAGATTTTTTGGCTTTTTTGCTTTCATACTCTCATTAAGTCAATGGTGAAGTTTTCCACCAACTACATGAGATAACACAGACATGCAGAAGCAGATATGAGAATTCCAGCTGTCTTCTATTAACTCAGATTTGCAAATTATAAAACAATGGCACTCTTCCCACTAAGTTGTTTTGTTTTAGAAAATAGTTATTTTTCATAAATGTTATTTGTGGGTTATGTAATGCATTTTTATTGTTACTTGTAAATGCATTAGGTTATCAAAGTCTTAGGTTTAATTTCTAGTGTGGTAAATATTGGTCAAGCTGGGATCAAGATTGCCAGGAGAAATATCAATAACCTTAGATATGCAAATGACACCACCCTTATGGCAGAAAGTGAAGAGGAACTAAAAAGCCTCTTGATGAAAGTGAAAGTGGAGAGTGAAAAAGTTGGCTTAAAGCTCAACATTCAGAAAATGAAGATCATGGCATCCGGTCCCATCACTTCATGGCAAATAGATGGGGAAAGAGTGGAAACAGTGTCAGACTTTATTTTTGGGGGCTCCAAAATCACTGTGGATGGTGACTACAGCCATGAAATTAAAAGACGCTTACTCCTTGGAAGGAAAGTTATGACCAACATAGATAGCATATTGAAAAGCAGAGACATTACTTTGCCAACAAAGGTCTGTCTAGTCAAGGCTATGGTTTTTCCTGTGGTCATGTATGGATGTGAGAGTTGGACTGTGAAGAAGGCTGAGTGCCTAAGAATTGATGCTTTTGAACTGTGGTATTGGAGAAGACTCTTGAGAGTCCCTTGGACTGCAAGGAGATCCAACCAGTCCATTCTAAAGGAGATCAGCCCTGGGATTTCTTTGGAAGGAATGATGCTAAAGCTGAAACTCCAGTACTTTGGCCACCTCATGCAAAGAGCTGACTCATTGGAAAAGACTCTGATGCTGGGAGGGACTGGGGGCAGGAGGAGAAGGGGACGACAGAGGATGAGATGGCTGGATGGCATCATTGACTCAATGGATGTGAGTGGAGTGTGGGTGAACTCTGGGAGTTGGTGATGGACAGGGAGGCCTGGCGTGCTGTGATTCACGGGGTCACAAAGAGTTGGACACGACTGAGCGACTGAACTGAACTGAACTGAACTGAAATATTGGTCAATATAACTCACCCAAGCAAAAGTTATTTGGCACCCTAAACAATATTTCATAGTGAAAGGGGGTCCTGAAACCAAAAGCCTTAAGAGCTGCTCTTCTAGGACACATAACGAAGAATGGAATTGCTGGGTTAGTTTTGCACATCTTGGATTCTCCTATGTAATGTGACAAGTTCTCCCAAGTGGTTGTACCAAGTCACCCTCCCACCAGCAACACCTCAGAGTTCCTATAGCAGTACAGATGACCAACCTTCTCAGAAAGCCTTGTGAAATGGGTGGCTTTAAATGCATCCACTTCTCCCCTCGGGCTTCCCAAGTGGCGCTCGTGGTAAAGAACCCACCTGCCAATGCAGGAGACAGAAGAGACACAAGTTGGATCCCTGAATTGGGAAGATCCCCTGGAGGAGGGCATGACAACTCATTCCAGTATTCTTGTTTAGAGAATCCCCATGGACAGAGGAGCCTGGGGGTGGCTACAGCTCATAGGGTCACAAAGAGTCAGACATGACAAGTGACTTAGCATGCACATACATGCACTCGTCCCCTCTGCCATCCCCTGCCCCACAGGGTTTTCCAGGTGGGCTTCCCAGATGAATCAGATTCACAGTCCACTGCCTGAGAAAAAAGTGGCTCCTTTGGCTCTGGGGACAGTTTCACCGTGAGGCTCTGAAGTCAAAGTGATTATGAAATGCCCCCACCCCATCAGGGACAGCTGTGGGCTGGGGTTCTGGACAGGAGAATGAGTTATTGCAGACTGAGGGTCTGCTTTTCCACTTTGGATCTCTTGGGAACCATGCTGATTTTAGACCTCTCTGCAATTATAAATGTGTAACTTCTTTCTCCCTCTTCATTCACGCCTTCCGCTCCCTGCTCAGAGCTTTCCTTTCCCAAGTGCACCTTGCTGGAGCAGCTAAGGCAGGTTGTCTACATATCTGTAGCCCTCACCCTCCCCAGCCTAAAAAAGACCTGAAGAGGCCATAACTGGGCCTCTGGCTCTCACAGGCTGGAAAGGAGTTTCCCAGGAGAATTCCCAGCCTTGTCCTGGAAGATGAAATCTAGAAGGCATGTTCCTGCCTCAGAAACACAGAGGTGGAGCTTTTTTTTTTTTTTTAATTTTCTTAACACCAAAAACATTTTGTATTGGGGTATAGCCCATAACAATGTTGTGATAATCTGAGGTGAACAGTGAAGGGATTCAGTCATACATACACATGTATCCATTCTGATGTGGGGCTGAGTTTTGCACTCCATGATTCCAAAGCCCTCTCAGGCTGGGACCACGAATAGTTTATCATATCCTTTCTTTGAACACAAACACGCACACCTGGGAATAACTGCATTCACAGGAAGTAGGCCAGTCTGGAAGAATAAAAACCGTCTTCATTTTCAGAAACATGTTTACCCCCAGACAGGCTTTTTAACCCGGAAGAACGCTGCTGGGCTGTGTCCATTCCCTTCAGAGCCCTCTTCCCTCCACCCTTCCCACAAAACCTCCACTTCCGTCACAAGTTGGCAGGAACTTGCTGTTCCTCAGGCCTGGGATGCCTGCCAGAGCCCTCCCGTTTTCCGGAGAGATTTTCTTCTATTTCTAAGTAGAGTTGTTTAAAATCCGGATGCCATATGGAGCCCGGCTCCTTGCCCTTCAAGTCCCACCCCCTTCCCTAACCCCTGGGCCCACAGAGCAGGCCCCTCCCCACTTCACTGTTCTTGACTTTGGAGCCAGCCAGTGTGACCACAGCCAAGCTGCTTCTGTGCAGCAGGCAGGCTCCGGCTCCAGGTCAGCGATGGGGGAAGCTGCCAGAAGAAATCTCACTGGGCAGTGAGGCTCCTGAAAGACCTACCAGCTGCCTCTTCTCTCAGGCCCCTCACTTTCTTCTCCCCCACCTCACTGTCCTAGTGTCCTCAGACCAGAGGAATCAGACCAGCTCATCTAGCCCTCAGACAGAGCCAGACTTAAGCCAGCACAGATGACAAGGAGATAGTCTAGTTGAAAAAATCAACCAAAGGAGTGTCGACAGCCTTCATTCATTTTGTTCTAATACACAGCCATTCATTCATTAATTTTCGGCCCAACAAGGTATCTACACGTACCAGCTGCTGCTCTCAGTATTGTGCCACTGTGGATCTTATGTACAACTGATGGATATTAGAGATTTAATATAGGAAGGAAAGGGGCTTCCCTGGTGGCTTGGTGGTAAAGAATCCGCCTGCCAGCACAGAAGACTCGAGTTCGATCCCTGGTCTGGGAAGATCCTACATGCCTTGGAAAACTAAGCCTCTATGCCACAACTACTGAGCCCGAGCTCTAGAGCCTGCGAGCCAAAACTACCAAGCCCATGTGCCGCAACTGCTGAAGCCCACGCTCCACGACAAAAGAAGCCTGCCCACCACAACTAGAGAGTAGCTCCTGCTTGCTGCAACTAGTAGCCCCTGCCGAAGTAGCAACGAAGACCCAGCTTAGCCAATAAATAAACATTTTAAATATATATATATAGGAAGGAAGGAATAGGAAGCCATTGGAAAAATTATAATTAAGAGAATAATTAGAGGCTGCTCAGCCCCAGATCTGAAAATATCCTTTGACCCTATTGCAAACTTATCGGTGCATCTAGGGTTCACCAGGCCTGAAGTCCAGATCTAGCAATCAGGAAGGCGGAAAAACCCACCAAGAATGTAATGGCAAAGGGAGTGGGGAACTAAAAATGTAGCTTTGAATTTCCCCCAACACATACACAGAAGGAAGTGAGCCATCATCGGAAGCTTAGAGGGGAGGGCCCTGGCCCCCAGCAGCCGCAGAACCCTTTGCTCAAGTCTGCAGAGCTGCTGGCAATTAGAGGATCTCCCCCAAGTGGGGGAGGGGCCCTCGGCCTCCTTCCCTGGTGCTGCTTTTCTGGTTGCTACAGGAGCTGTGGGTGTGCTTAGCCGCTCAGTCATGTCTGACTCTTTGCAACCCATCAGGCTCCTCTGTCCATGGGATTCTCCAGGCAAGAACACTGAAGTGGGTTGCCTTTCCGTTCTCCAGGGGATATTCCCAACCCAGGGATCGAACCCAGGTCTCCCACATTGCAGACAGATTTGTTACTGTCTGAGCCACCAGGAACGGATCCGTATACCTACAGGTCACCCATGGTGACGGGTTGGGCAGGGGATCCAATAAGAAACAATCGCTGCTGTTCTCCAGAGTCGTAGTGAGGTCCAAGTCTTTACAAATCAAATTCAGTTTTCCACAGTGAACTCATCGTCTGTGTGGGAGACTTTATCTCTGTTCCTGATGAATTTCTCTTGAGCAAGGCCTTCAACATTTGGCTTTGAGTTTCTCTGTGTCCAGCTTATCTGTCACATGGACAGTGATCTATAAATACACATTCATTCATTCAAGGAACATGCACTGGGTGGCAACCACGGCCAGGGCCTGTGCAGGATGCCGAGAATGCTATTTTGGAGAAGTACGGGTCCTGCCCTGAGGGTTGTGATGGGAGAGGCAGGCACCTGAGAAATGCTCTCATGGAGACATTAGTGAGCCAAGTGTCTGGGGCAGACAGGAGGGCACTCCTGACTCCGCGGGGGTGCATCTGAATCTTCACCCAGCATCGACTGCACTGCACTAGGCATTGGGATCTCAGCGGGCTTAGCTTAGGATGGATGGTGAGCTCATTCAAGATGAATGAATAGAACTCGGAAGGCAGGCTCCTGATGGGGAAGGAGCCAGGAGCTGGTGGAGTGAATGACTTGTGCAAAGGCTGAGAAGGGGAAAAGGGCAAGGTTCACAGCGTGCCAAAGAGTAGTTCCCATGTTGGAGCCTGAGTGTGGGGGTTGGGAGGTGGCCTGACAAGGAGAACTTGGGAGTGGAGAGGCCAGAGGGTGTGTGTGGAGGACTCGCCAAGGAGAGTTTGGACTTCGCTCTATAAGAAGAAGGAACTATGGAAGGTTTTGAAAGCATGACACGATCAGATCAAGAGACACACTCGCATATACATACATATATATATAATATATGTATTACACAAACAGCTACACACATATGCTGCTAAGTCACTTCAGTCGTGTCCAACTCTGTGTGACCCCATAGACGTCAGCCCACGAGGCTCCCCTATCCCTGGGATTCTCCAGGCAAGAACACTGGAGTGGGTTGCCATTTCCTTCTCCAATGCAGGAAAGTGAAAAGTGAGAGTGAAGTCGCTCAGTCGCGTTCGACTCTTAGCGACCCCATGGACTGCAGCCCACCAGGCTCCTTCGTCCATGGGATTTTCCAGGCAAGAGTACGGGAGTGGATTGCCATTGCCTTCTCCACTACACACATATAGATACCTATAAAATACACTAAAATATCTAAATATTCTAAACATATATATACTTGAAATACATATATTTCACTCCTATAAATCTAGATAAATCATTTTTTATGTTTTTCTTTCTCTGTTCACTCTCCCTCAGGCAGTCAGAGGCCTGCACATTGCCCAGGAGAATTATAATGCTCTTAGCAAAAACATAGAGAGAAAAACACAATTAATATTCAGTTGGGGTTCCCCCTCCTTTTCTTCCAAATGATGCTCTTGAGAATCAATAAGCAAGGCTCTAGGAAAGTGAATTGAAAAAGAAGGGGAGAGGGGAGGGGGGCAGATGACACCCCTCCCAAGGGGGCCTCCTCTTCCCCCACCCCCGGGGTGGGAGATGCACAGAGGAAGGCTGGAGACACAAGCAGCCTAGGGAGGAGGAGGCCCCTTGAGAGACTGCCGTGATGCCCACACCCACGCCCCTTCAGCTTCTTCGCACTGACTCATCTCTACCCCTGGGTAGAAGGGGTGGAAGTTCTACAACAGCTGGCTGAGCGCTGTGGGGGTCACACCTGAAACTGATGAGCCCCATCGTCTGAACTGGCTGAGGTGAGGGCTTAGTTCAGCCCTCCAGCTCTCCCACTCCACTACCCGAGAAGGGGAGTCCCGAGAGGCCACACAAGAGGGGAAGGAATGGTGGGGAGCTATAAATATATATATACCACATATCATTAAAATATTTTTTGAGACAACTTACAAAATCTACCCACTGTAAAATCTTTTAAAATTTTACAAAGAAATAAGGTATAAGGAGAAAAGAGAGCAGAGGTAGAAGAAAGGAGATTCATGTAGAAAGGCAGTACTCAGTGATTTGCACTGATTATATAAAATTTTCAAAAGTCGGCTATCAATTAGGTTGTGAACTTCCTATAAAACAAAGCAAAAATGAAAATGTGAGTTATGAAATTGTTGTTGTTGTTTAGTCACATAAGTCGTGTCTGACTGTTTTGCGACCCCGTGAACTGTAACAAAGGACCAGAGAAAACCAGTTCCCCAGGACTAGCTCTACTTGTCCTTGTTCTGAGACCTGAGTGAACATTTTCCTCCAAGTCCTCATACAGGGCAGTCTCCAAGTGCCCCCGACAGCTCTCCAGCAACACTAAGTTTTCTATGGCATTTTCCATAGGGTCACTGTGGGTGATACTCCAAAGGTCAATTTAGGACAGCAATTCTTTGAGGTGGCAGAGGAGGAAGGCCAAACACATCAACCCACAGTATTAGACTTAATCCAATGTGGATACAAAAATAATATCTACATTCTCTAAAGAGAGGACTGCATATCCTTCAAGCATTCTTCCATAAACATTTCTTAAAAGTTGAGTTGTACATAGAAGTTACACTATTTGAAAAGACTCAGCTAGAATAATTTTCTACTACTGATTAAAAGCAAATAAGTAACCTTAAAAATCAATCTAACACATTCCAAAGAAACACTAGAAAGTCATTAACAATTATTTTCTATATCATAATTTTCACAATCTACAAATGTCTGTAATATAACAGTTAAAAAATCAGTTACAAAATATGATGTGTAGCATGAAGCACTGGGAGAAGAAAAGGAAAGATAGAAAATATTAATTGGTCAGTTCTAAGTGGAAAAAGAGCAGTTCTGGGTTCCCTTACCCTACTGCTCTCCACCTGGGTGCCTTTTCCCAATAAAGTCTCTTGCTTTGTCAGCACATGTGTCTCCTCAGACAATTCATTTCCTAATGTTAGACAAGAGCCCAGTTTCGGGCCCTGGAAGGGGTCCACCTTCCTGCAACAAATGGCGACTCTGTCGGGGACTCTTCTTCGCTGAGACTGACATCCTGACCACTCGGGGTACTCAGGGGCCAGCTTGCCTGCCAATGGACCAGACCCAGCAGCCACAACTGGGACCCTTTTGTCCCTGATCTCCTCCTGACGCAGACAACTGGCCAGAGTGCCCTGACCGGCCCCTACAGTGGATTGTTCTATAGAGAAGACAGCTGACCCAATTTCACCTTAAAATGATGCTCAAGCAGGAGAAACTACACTACACCAGGATGAGAAGATGATGACATCAGAGGTAGACAGCTTGCCCAAGATGCTGGACCTGATTTGTATGATCATTTATGTTTTCTTGACTTCTTAGACCTCTGCATATAAATCAAATGCTTTTCTATGCTAGTTTTAGAAATCAATTCAATTGTTGGGTTTGTGGCCAATTACCTGTGTCTAGTTCTGGGTTACCTTGTTAAATTTCTCTGCTACAAGACTCTAACTGGTTGGCCCTGAGAAAATTTACTTAAAAAAAAATTATAGTCATATTCAGGTTACTGTGATATTACTAGATGGGATCCCCTCACCGGGCCAATTAATTATGCCTGCTCTGACTCTGGCCATAAATTTGAGCTTTTTTCTATTACTCAAGCTCAATCAGAGCAACAAGAAAAGTTTCAGCAAAGGAGGAAAAAATCTCCCACAATTATGGGATGGATTTATATAGATAACACCAGGTTATGGTAATTTAGGTTTAAAGTCTCCTCTGTGTTGGAAACAATTAGATCATACTAAGGGCAGACACACTGAAACCATACTCACAGAAAACTAGTCAATCTAATCACACTAGGACCACAGCCTTGTCTAACTCCTTGAAACTAAGCCATGCCCGTGGGGCAACCCAAGACGGGCGGGTCATGGTGGAGAGATCTGACAGAATGTGGTCCACTGGAGAAGGGAATGGCAAACCACTTCAGTATTCTTGCCTTGAGAACCCCATGAACAGTATGAAAAAGCAAAATGATAGGATAATGAAAGAGGAACTCCCCAGGTCAGTAGGTGCCCAATATGCTACTGGAGATCAGTGGAGAAATAACTCCAGAAAGAATGAAGGGATGGAGCCAAAGCAAAAACAATACCCAGCTGTGGATGTGACTGGTGATAGAAACAAGGTCCGATGCTGTAAAGAGCAATATTGCATAGGAACCTGGAATGTCAGGTCCATGAATCAAGGCAAATTGGAAGTGGTCAAACAAGAGATGGCAAGAGTGAATGTCGACATTCTAGGAATCAGCGAATTCAAATGGACTGGAATGGGTGAATTTAACTCAAATGGCCATTATGTTTACTACTGCAGACAAGAATCCCTCAGAAGAAATGGAGTAGCCATCATGGTCAACAAGAGAGTCCATAATGTAGTACTTGGATGCAATCTCAAAAACCACAGAATGATCTCTGTTTGTTTCCAAGGCAAACCATTCAATATCACAGTAATCCAAGTCTATGCCCCAACCAGTAACGCTGAAGAAGCTGAAGTTGAACGGTTCTATGAAGACCTACAAGACCTTTTTAGAACTAACACCCAAAAAAGATGTCCTTTTCATTATAGGGGACTGGAATGCAAAAGTAGGAAGTCAAGAAACACCTGGAGTAACAGGCAAATTTGGCCTTGGAGTACGGAATGAAGCAGGGCAAAGACTAACAGAGTTTTGCAAAGAAAATGCACTGGTCATAGCAAACACCCTCTTCCAACAACACAAGAGAAGACTCTATACATGGACATCACCAGATGGTCAACACTGAAATCAGATTGATTATATTCTTTGCAGCCAAAGATGGAGAAGCTCTATACAGTCAGCAAAAACAAGACCAGGAGCTGACTGTGGCTCAGATCATGAACTCCTTATTACCAAATTCAGACTTAAATTGAAGAAAGTAGGGAAAACCACTAGACCATTCAGGTATGACCTAAATCAAATCCCTTATGATTATACAGTGGAAGTGAGAAATAGATTTAAGGGCCTAGATCTGATAGAGTGCCTGATGAACTATGGAATGAGGTTCATGACATTGTCCAGGAGACAGGGATCAAGACCATCCCCATGGAAAAGAAATGCAAAAAAGCAAAATGGCTGTCTAGGAAGGCCTTACAATAGCTGTGAAAAGAAGAGAAGTGAAAAGCAAAGGAGAAAAGGAAACATATAAGCATCTGAATGCAGAGTTCCAAAGAATAGCAAGAAGAGATAAAAAAGCCTTCCTCAGTGATCAGTGCAAAGAAATAGAGCAAAACAACAGAATGGGAAAGACTAGAGATCTCTTCAAGAAAATTAGAGATACCAAGGGAATATTTCATGCAAAGATGGGCTCGATAAAGGACAGAAATGGTATGAACCTAACAGAAGCAGAAGATATTAAGAACAGGTGGCAAGAATACACAGAAAAACTGTACAAAAAAGATCTTCATGACCCAGATAATCACGATGGTGTGATCACTCACCTAGAGCCAGACATCCTGGAATGTGAAGTCAAGTGGGCCTTAGAAAGCATTACTATGAACAAAGCTAGTGGAGGTGATGGAATTCCAGTTGAGCTATTCCAAATCCTGAAAGATGATGCTGTGAAAGTGCTGCACTCAATATGCCAGCAAATTTGGAAAACTCAGCAGTGGCCACAGGACTGGAAAAGGTCAGTTTTCATTCCAATCCCAAAGAAAGGCAATGCCAAAGAATGCTCAAACTACCACACAATTGCATTCATCGCACATGCCAGCAAAGTAATGCTCAAAATTCCCCAAGCCAGGCTTCAGCAATATGTGAACCGTGAACTTCCTGATGTTCAAGCTGGTTTTAGAAAAGGCAGAGGAACCAGAGATCAAATTGCCAAAATCCCCTGGATCATGAAAAAAGCAAGAGAGTTCCAGAAAAACATCTATTTCTGCTTTATTGACTACGCCAAAGCCTTTGACTATGTGGATCACAATAAACTGTGGAAAATTCTGAAACAGATGGGAATATCAGGCCACCTGATCTGCCTCTTGAGAAACCTATATGCAGGTCAGGAAGCAACAGTTAGAACTGGACATGGAACAACAGACTGGTTCCAAATAGGAAAAGGAGTCGTCAAGGCTGTATATTGTCACCCTGCTTATTTAACTTATATGCAGAGTACATCATGAGAAACGCTGGACTGGAAGAAACACAAGCTGGAATCAAGATTGCCGGGAAAAATATCAATAACCTCAGATATGCAGATGACACCACCTTATGGCAGACAGTGAAGAGGAACTCAAAAGCCTCTTGATGAAAGTGAAAGAGGAGAGTGAAAAAGTGGGCTTAAAGCTCAACATTCAGAAAACGAAGATCATGGCATCCAGTCCCATCACTTCATGGGAAATAGATGGGGAAATAGTGGAAACAGTGTCAGACTTGATTTTGGGGGGCTCCAAAATCACTGCAGATGGTGACTGCAGCCATGAAATTAAAAGACGCTTACTCCTTGGAAGGAAAGTTATGACCAACCTAGATAGCATATTCAAAAGCAGAGACATTACTTTGCCAACAAAGGTCCTTCTAGTCAAGGCTATGGTTTTTCCTGTGGTCATGTGTGGATGTGAGAGTTGGACTGTGAAGAAGGCTGAGTGCCAAAGAATTGATGCTTTTGAACTGTGGTGTTGGAGAAGACTCTTGAGAGTCCCTTGGACTGCAAGGAGATCCAACCAGTCCATTCTGAAGGAGATCAGCCCTGGTATTTCTTTGGAAGGAATGATGCTAAAGCTGAAACTCCAGTACTTTGGCCACCTCATGCGAAGAGTTGACTCATTGGAAAAGACTCTGATGCTGGGAGGGATTGGGGGCAGGAGGAGAAGGGGACGACAGAGGATGAGATAGCTGGATGGCATCACCGACTCGATGGACATGAATTTGAGTGAACGCTGGGAGTTGGTGATGGACAGGGAGGCCTGATGTGCTGTGATTCATGGGGTCTAAAGAGTCGGACACGACTGAGCGACTGAACTGAACTGAAAGTGGAAAAATGTGTGTGTGTGTGTGTGTACTTATATATAAGGAGAGAGAAAGAGTAAAAGAAAGGTTATAAATGTTTACTGTCTCTAGGATGTAGAATCCTACCACTTTGCTCTTGACATGGGCTTCCCTGGTAGCTCAGTGGCAAAGCATCTGCCTGCCAATGGAGGAGATGCAGGTTCCATCTATGGGTCGGGAAGATCCCCTAGAAGAGGAAATGACAACCTACTCCAGCATTCTTACCTAGGAAATCCCACGGACAGAGGAGCCTGGCAAGCTACAGTCTGTGGGGTCACAAAGAGTTGGACACAGCTGAGCAACTAACACTTTCACTTTCACTTCCTCTTGACATAGCGTAGGTTCTCCTTACTCCTAAGACAAGGATTTGGGTGCAGGTGGTATGTTTGGAGATAATCCAGGCGGCACTAGAAGGGGAGTGGGAAAGTGAAACAGAGCAGGGAAGAAAGCCAATCAGGAGTGCCTTGGTGAGGGGCACTTGCATGTGGGCAACTGGAGTGAAATCCCCCAGGGACTCTCTGAGCGGCACGCGTAACATATCTTAGACCTGTGGCGCTAAAGGTCAGATAGCTGGGGATTTTACCCAGCCACTCTCACCCTCACTGTTGAGGGTTGCTGTTGGGGTGTTAACTCCCCAGTACTTTTGACCTGCCCTGTGTGGAGGCCAAGGAAGCCCCTGTGGCCTCAAGAAGATAAAGTCCTCACAAAGAGGACAGAGATGCTGAAAAAAGGACACCATGGACAGATAAGGTCCCCTGTCAGCAGGGGACCTCCAGAACAGATTAGGAATATGGACAGACAACATAGTTTTCAAATTTTCTATGTGTATTACTTTTGCTATTGGGAAAATCCTTTAAAAAATTGAATCGTCAGAAGCTGTCTGTTGGCACCTGTTACGAGAATTGCAGAGCTGACCATGACTCTCCCAAACAATGACAATTGCCTCTGTCCAAAGGTGGACTTGGGCCAGTACAATAGAAAGAATAAGTTCGTCTCATCAAATATGCTGGAAGCAACCAAGAACATAGGTTCCCTGGTGGCTCACTTGGTGAAAGAAACCGCCTGCCGACGCAGGAGACGAGGATTCAATCCCTGGATTGGGAAGTTGCCCTGGAGAAGGAAATGGCAACCCACTCCAGTATTCTTGCCTGGAAAATTCCATGGATAGAGGGGCCTGGCAGGCTACAGTCCATGGGGCCGCAAAGAGTCAGACACGACTGAGTATACACATACACACACACACACACCAGAACACAAGCCAATGAGAAGTCAAATCTCAAACCTTCACCCATGGAATGCTACCCACACTGATGGTGGCCTAAAATTTGTTCACATTGGAGTTACCAACTGTCCACTAGACCATAGCACTCAGTCATGCATTCATGAAGCATTTAAATTTAGGCATTACAGTTTCCAAGGAAAGATGACTTTCACTTTATATTTATCATCACAGACTTCAAATGGGTGCCCAACTCTGCCTGAGCATGATCACATCTGTTCTAGTAAGTTTGTCTTCCCAATGGTGGCAGTTGAGAATGCATCATAGGGAGCATAATTAGCCTAAGGACCCAGCAGCTGTGCTCTGAAATCCATCCAGGTCTGTGCTGACGCTAAGACCACCTTCCCAGGTGCTGCTCCCCAATGACTGGGCTCAGCAGGAACAACAAGGAAATGGAGGACTCCTCTGACAGCCAGCTTCAGCTCTCCATTAGCCTCACTGAAACTTCTCTAGATTTCATGGCAGTCTAGTACGCTTCCATTCGCCCTTCCTTTCCTCTCTTCTTCACTTGGAGTCAGACCTGCATCACTATCTGACAGCTTTCCCAGCCTCTTCTGGCTCCCTCCCCATTTTTTTCTTAGGCATGGTTCTACTAATAAAATCCTTGCATGTTTACACCTATATTGGCATCTGCTTCTTGCAAGACCTGGGCCAATACACCGCTCTTGAAACTAGCTCTTTCCTCCCTCTCCTCTCTTCTCAAGAACTCCCTTCTCTTCCCCCTTCACAGCTGATGTCCTGAAGCCTGACAACGGAAATCATCAGATGGAGCCTAAATCCACGAGCATGTTTTTTCATCACAATATGCAAAGATGAAGTGTCCCTCCTCCTGCCGAAGCCCAATCTTTCCAGAGGCACCCAGGGTCTCACCCCCTTCTCCCCAAGAAGATCTTCACCCCTTCAGTTCTCTTCTCCTCTCCTGCAGCAGCAGTCTCTTCCTCATTCTCTGCTGTCCAACCCCTCTGGCTATTGCCTCATCCTTTATTCCTCTCCAAAACCAAATTTTTAGGAGGCAATATTTACACATCTTATCACCACTTAGTCACTTCCCATTCACCCCCAATCCACTTCATTTTAGCCTCAGCAACCACTGCTCTAGTGCTCTTGCCAAGGGCAACACTACTTCCACTCATGCAAATCCATGGAAGACTCTCCTATCTTTGTCCCACTCAGCTGTTCACAGCATTTGGCACAGCTGACCATTTCCTCATTCTTTAAACTTTCTTCTCTTTTGACTGACACCATAGACTCCTGGTTTTCCTCCTACACTGCTAGCTATTCCTTCCCAGTCTCTTTTTCTGACTCTTCCTCTTTTGTCAGATATCCAAATGTGGTGTCTTCCAAGGCTCTCAACTCTTTTCTCTGCCTTACTCCCTATGTGAGCTCATTCATGACCTGGTTTTCAATACCACTGATATGCATGAGAGTCAAGTTTGTATCTCCAGCTCTTACATTCCTCTAATATTTAGACGTGTTATAATGATCTACCTACTCCACATCTCCACTCAGATGTCTAATAAGTATTTCAAATTTAATAGATCAGAGTTGTTTTTTTTTTCTCTCCCCAGATATGCTCCTCCTTGGCCCTCTTCTTCTCAGTAAACAGCACCACCATTCACCCTGACTGTATTAGTCAGAGATCTAGGAGTGACCTTAATTCTTCCCTCTTCAAACTATAAGGAAAGGCAGATGTGTTTCTCTTTTTCTGTATTTCTATGTTTCATTCATTACATGGACTTTACAGCATGACTGAATCTTTCCATTTCCCTTGCACTGAAGAGGGAAAGGCTCCTCTGAGAGTAGAGCCTGACTCTGGCAGTGCTCTCAAACTTACAGCGTTAGACTCTCGCCCCTTGGAGGAAGCCGCATGCTTCTGTGGCATTCCTCTGTTGTCCAGGACTCTCAGGCTGAAACCACGCACAGAGAAAAGTGGTAAGTATTGGAAACACGTATCCCACTGACTATGCCAAAGCCTTTGACTGTGTGGATCACAATAAACTGTGGAAAATTCTGAAAGAGATGGGAATACCAGACCACCTGATCTGCCTCTTGAGAAATTTGTATGCAGGTCAGGAAGCAACAGTTAGAACTGGACATGGAACAACAGACTAATTTCAAAGAGGAAAAGGAATACATCAAGGCTGTATATTGTCATCCTGCTTATTTAACTTATATGCAGAGTACATTATGAGAAACGTTGGGCTGGAAGAAGCACAAGCTGGAATCAAGATTGCTGGGAGAAATATCAATAACCTCAGATATGCAGATGATACCACCCTTATGGCAGAAAGTGAAGAGGAACTCAAAAGCCTCTCGATGAAAGTGAAAGTGGAGAGTGAAAAAGATGGCTTAAAGCTCAACATTCAGAAAACGAAGATCATGGCATCTGGTCCCATCACTTCATGGCAAATAGATGGGGAAACAGTGGAAACAGTGTCAGACTTGATTTTGGGGGGCTCCAAAATCACTGCAGATGGTGACTGCAGCCATGAAATTAAAAGACGCTTACTCCTTAGAAGGAAAGTTATGACCAACCTAGATAGCATATTCAAAAGCAGAGATATTACTTTGCCAACAGAGGTCCGTCTAGTCAAGGCTATGGTTTTTCCTGTGGTCATGTATGGATGTGAGAGTTGGACTGTGAAGAAGGCTGAGCGCCAAAGAATTGATGCTTTTGAACTGTGGTGTTGGAGAAGACTCTTGAGAGTCCCTTGGACTGCAAGGAGATCCAACCAGTCCATTCTGAAGATCAGCCCTGGGATTTCTTTGGAAGGAATGATGCTAAAGCTGAAACTCCAGTACTTTAGGCACCTCATGCAAAGAGTTGACTCATTGGAAAAGACTGATGCTGGGAGGGACTGGGGGCAAGAGGAGAAGGGGATGACAGGGGATGAGATGGCTGGATGGCATCACTGACTGGATGGACGTGAGTCTGGGTGAATTCCGGGAGTTGGTGATGGACAGGGAGGCCTGGCGTGCTGTGATTCATGGGGTCGCAAAGAGTTGGACATGACTGAGTGACTGATCTGATCTGATCTGATCCCACTGAAACCAGATTAGCAGCCACAGTGCAGTCTCTCAAGGTTAGGGTGGGTGGTTGCTGTTTTATGTTTCATTGGTTGCTGAAAGAAAAGGTGGTGGGGAGAGGAATCATCAGGAAAGCTTTCATAAAATAGGGATCAAATCACCACCACCCTTAACAAGGGGGAAGGAGGTGAATCATGATTTTCATGTTGAAAGGCAATCCCTTTCTAATCCTCCAGCCTGATCTCAAGTCATGATGTTTAAAACTGCAACAAGAGGAGCCAAGGGTAAATAATTATTGAATTAATTAAATTACGGGGGTGGGGGGGGAAGCTAAACATGCTTAAATATAATCCCAGAGAAATGAATGCATATGGTCCTCTAGAGACATGTAGAAGAATATTTACAACAGCTATATTCGTAATAACAAGAGTAGAAACATCCCAGACATCCTTCAGTAGTGAAATAAAGAATAGTGGTCTGTTTATACAGATGAATACTACACGGTGGAAAAGAATGAACAAAGTAGGCACTCATCAATATGGACAAATCTCATAGACATTAGGCTGAACCAAAGAAGTCAAACACAAAACATAATGTGGCAGACACACTCTGTGGTGACTCCCCCCAACACACCATATTCTTATCCAATCCTCTCCTTTTGATTGCAGGGGGACTCTGTGACTTGTTTCTAACAATAGAATAAAGCAAACGTAATGGAACATTGCTTCTTTGGTTAGATCATGATATATGTCACAAGTAACGGAACACCATTTCTCCCGTGGTAATATCACTTTATACAAGACTCTGTCATTGTAAACTAGAGAGAGAGAGATTCTCCCTTACTTTCCATGAAGTAGCTGTCATATTGTGAGAGAGCCTGTGATAAGGGGTCCTTGTGGCAAGGAACTACAAGTATTTCCTAAGAACTGAGAGTGCCCTTTGGCCAACAGTCATGCAACCATAAGGGAGTGAATTCTGCCAAGAACCTGAATGAACTTGCAAGCAGTTTCTTCCCCACCAAGCCATCAGATGAGAACACAGCCCAGCCAAAATCTTGATTGCAGCCTCAGAAGATCCTGAGCAGACGATCCAGCTAAGCTATGCCCCAGAAAATGTGAGATGATAAATATCTGTTGTTTTAAACTACTATGGTTATGGTAATCTGTTATACCATAATAGAAAACTAATACAGAAAATACATTGAATGACTCCTTTTATATAAAGTTCAAGAAAAGGAAAAGCTAATCAATGGTAAGAGAAATCAGAATACTGGTTACCTCTAGAGTAAGGAAGGATAATAAAGTATGAATGAGCAAGGGTTACTTTCTGGGATGCTAAAAATGTCTATATATCTGAGTAGTGGTGACACAGATATACATGTATGCAAAAGTTTATTGAGCTGTACACATAAGATTAATACACTTTAAACACTTTATTATATATATTATATTCTTTGATTTGAAATTTTTTTAAATAAGAAGAAAACCAAAGGAGAGCAGGATTTCAGAAGAAGGATCCTTTCTGAAGAAACGATCTGTTCACCAGTCTTATATCCAGTTGAGCCTCCAGCAAAGAGAGGTTCCCAGAATTTGGATTCTAGTACATTTTCTTAGCCTTCCCTCAGCTGAGGTCCACTTCCCCGACCTACACTTCTTAAAGGAAGACACTTGAAGAATTTTGGGCAAAATTTCAAAACAGGGTCATGGTATTAATTTAACAATGATGGTTTGACTGTTGTTCATTTGCTAAGTCATGTCCATATCTTTGCGAACCCATGAACTGCAGCACACCAGGATTCCCTGTCCTTCACTATCACCCAGAGTTGGCGCAAATGCATGTCTGTTAAGTTGATGATGCTATCTAACCATCTCATCCTCTGCTGCTCCATTCTCTTTTTGCCTTCAAAAATATTTCCCAGCATCAGGGTCTTTTCCAATGAGTCAGCTCTTCACATCAGATGGCCAAAGTATAGGAACTTCAGCATCAGTCCTTCTGGTGAATATTCAGGGATGATTTCCTTTAGGATTGACTCATTTGATCACCTTGCAATTCAAGGGATTCTCAAGAATCTTTTCTAGCAGCACAATTTAAAAGCATCAATTATTTGGCTCTCAGCCTTCTTTATGGTCCAACGCTCACATCTGTATGTGACTACTGGAAAAACCATAGCTCTGACTATCCAGACTTTTTTTTTGCAAAGTGACACCCCTGCTTTTTAATACACTGTCTGGGTTTGTCATAGCTTTCCTTCCAAAGGAGCAAGCGTCTTTTAATTTTGTGGCTGCAGTCACCATCCATACTGATTTTGGCGCCCAAGAAAATAAAATCTGCCACTCTTCCATGTTTTCCCTTTCTTTGCCAGGAAGTGATGGGAGGGTTTGTTTGACTAGTCCTTCATAACCCAGAATCCCTGTGATGCAGATGTCTTTGGATGAGGCTTACTTGTGTCTATCTCTCTCTGGAAGCTTGGGTGATCCAAAATGTCACTTAGCTAGTGTGGGTGAACCTGGCCAACAGAGCAGCAACCATATCAGAAGGGGATTTTATCATTCTCTACTGTCTTTGTGTCCACATTCTACTGGGTGGAGTCTATACTCTTGGATGTTCACATATTGAGGGTTCTGGGAAGTCTCCAGTTATCTCCTGCCTCTTGAAGTCAATCACACAGACAGGCACCTTCACTGCCCCATCCTACCCCTCCACCCCTGAGCAGAGTTCCCTCATATCTTTGCTAACGCCTCCTGCCTGCTCAGCTTCCAACATAACTCAGTCAGCCATACTCTCTGCTGGATTCTCTGCTGACAATCCAGCTTTGTTTGTGCTCTCTTTAGATGGGCTCCAGGGAAGAGCTTCTGTTTCTCAGTGCTTTCTCAAGATATGCACTCATCTTAGAACTTTTCTCCCCACTTCTTGAAAGATTAACCCTATTGTTTCAGGGGATAGGAGAAAATGAGGATAACTGGGGATAGGAGACAATGAGGATAACTAACTGTGAAATATCAGCTTAGGTCCTGCACAGATCCAATACTTTCAAAATACTCAGCACTCTCAGGGGAAAAATCTCAGCCCTGTGATTCCCACAATCAACCCTGGCCTCTGTCTCAGTATCAAAGCAGAGGTGGATCTACTGTAAAGCGAATGAAGCTCTGAGATCCACTGACTCCTCTTGCACTCACTCCTCCAGGCTTTTGAAAGGCCCTAGCAATGGGATCATATAGCCATATATTTTTGTAAAATTGGCAATATATATATATATATGTGTGTGTGTGTGTGTATCAATTTATATGGTACATGGGGAAACAGTGGAAACAGTGTCAGACTTGATTTTTCTGGGCTCCAAAATCACTGCAGATGGTGACTGCAGCCATGAAATTAAAAGACGCTTACTCCTTGGAAGGAAAGTTATGACCAACCTAGATAGCATATTCAAAAGCAGAGACATTACTTTGCCAACAAAGGTTCGTCTAGTCAAGGCTATGGTTTTTCCTGTGGTCATGTATGGATGTGAGAGTTGGACTGTGAAGAAGGCTGAGCGCCAAAGAATTGATGCTTTTGAACTGTGGTGTTGGAGAAGACTCTTGAGAGTCCCTTGGACTGCAAGGAGATCCAACCAGTCCATTCTGAAGGAGATCAGCCCTGGGATTTCTTTGGAAGGAATGATGCTAAAGCTGAAACTCCAGTACTTTGGCCACCTCATGCGAAGAGTTGACTCATTGGAAAAGACTCTGATGCTGGGAGGGATTGGGGGCAGGAGGAGAAGGGGATGACAGAGGATGAGATGGCTGGATGGCATCACTGACTGGATGCACGTGAGTGTGGGTGAACTCCGGGAGTTGGTGATGGACAGGGAGGCCTGGCATGCTTGGATTCATGGGGTCGCAAAGAGTTGGACACAACTGAGTGACTGATCTGATCTGATCTGATACAGTAGAATATTTACTATTATAAATGTATAATATATAGCATATAATAGACTACATATTATATATATCACTGATACATACAGTATGCTGCTGCTGCTCAGTCGCTTCAGTTGTGCCCAACTCTGTGCAACTCCATGGATTATAGTCCACCAGGTTCCTCTGTCCATGGGATTCTCCAGACAAGAATACTGGAGTGGGTTGCCATTTCCTGCTCCAGAATATATGGTGTGTGTATATATATATATATAAAATATACAAGTTACAGGGTCCTCTTGAAATATGTATCACACTATCTGCAGTATAAATAATAAAATATACATATGTAAATATATGTATTTCTATCAGCAACAATTTAAAATCACACCCTTTTTTCACTCTCCCTCCTCCTCTATCATGCATTCACCCCAAGTCAGTCAGTCCTGGACGGCTCATGGGCATTTGGGGGATCTGGCTGAGGAGAATTCAAATTAAAGACACACCTCTGCATGCATTTAGGGAATGTCTGTGGTGTTTTCCACATGCAGATCAGTGACAGCAAGCCATCCCACTGCAGGAATGGCGTTGACAGAGCACTCTGCAAGCTCATCCAATGTCCTGACATGTCCTCTCTAAGTGAAGCTAAGGCAGAGATGGATGCACCTTGTTCATTTATCCCAACATTCTTATTTCTCAAATCCTTCACCTTCTCCTTCCTCTTAGTTCCCCACCTCCCAATATAGCCAAAAAGGGAGAAGCAGTGGCCTGGTCTCTTCATAATTACTTACTGTCCCTCCTCCCTCCAGATAAACACACACACACACTCACGGTACTGTGATCTGTTCCCCTAACACATTTAGCATATAAACCATTTATAAGGATAAATGCCCAGTGAGGTCTAAGGACTGTCTAGAGTCTAAACAGCAAATAGACCAAGTCCCATACCAGGAGTTTTGAGAAATAATTCCTGGTAGATTTCACAAATACTTATCTGTCCTCTATATGAAATGTAAAAGCTGGACCCGTCACATCCAGTTTCATTATTGACCATGGGGATAACCATAGGATGAACCAGAGAATAGCTGGTGTGATTAATTTCTGACTCAGGCCCTTAACACCATCTTAATACTAACTAGTAGTGATCTGATCTGCTCCCTCCAGACATCTGGGGCCTCATGAGACTGGCAACCAGAACAGGACACACACTCTCAATCGCTAAACAAACTGGATACCTTTTGAGGCCTTAGCAGTCGTAGTCCCTGAACTTTGCCTGCCCCGGTAGACCAAGTTAGGAGAAGACAGCTTTTGCCTCGTGGAATAATGTATGTAAACTCTGCCAATTATCAGAAGCAATATAAATGCAGTGTTTCTACTCACTGTTTTTAAAAGCCCTGATATGGAAGTCCTTGGAAGGTGTTCCCGAGCCCATAGTACTGAGCTGGCATTCCCCTAAAGCATGTTAAATGTGGACCTGACTAATAATTTGGCCCAAAAAGGAACCCTTATGGTAATACAATTCTATTCTTATAAGAGCTACAAAGAAGACTATTAATGGTGATGCTTTCTGTTGCTAATAATCAAGCTTGCCAAAGACAGTACCTTTGGTGTTCAGGTCCTCACACCCCTGAGACGTGAGAGACTGCTGGAGCTCAAACCAACCAGTCCCCCAGGAGACATTGGCTTCTTTTGCTATGAAAGTTTTGCCTATGAAAAGCATGACTTTTTTTTTTTTTTAATGTCCTTTGGCCTTTCTGCTTCCTCTGTGTTCAGTGTCCCAAAGCTAAATCCAAAGTCTATCTGTTTCTCTAAACAGACTTGCATTATTAGTTAGTGTTCTATGAGTAAATGTCATCCCTACCTTCATGAACATGGTGGTCCTGATTCTAAGGGTCATAGCTAAATAGTACCTCATCCTAGTGGTTTAGGAAGCCCTTTTCTCTGTTTTCAGGATTAAAAATAAAGATTACTCACATAGATCTGTGATTCTATCTTGGCAGAGAGTTTCAGAGTCTGAAAACCAGAGTCTATTAGATGAACATTTAGAGGCTTAATTTCAGAATCTCAAATGACAGAAACATTCTCACTGACTGCAAATAAGGGCCAGAATACTAGGTGAGTTTTTATATTTTAAGCAGCCTTAAAACAACAGGGATTACCATCTCTTGAATTTCCATATTTCAAAATGCATTCTTGAACTGCCACAACAAAAAAAAGTTGAAGTTCAGTCATTGAGAAAATTACCTGGTAAATTATCAAGAACATTTGTTGATACACAAAGAACTATGCTAAGTACCTTGGTGCCCAAAAAAACAGGACACAGTTTCTATCGGGAGGACCTTACAGTCCAGCCGAGGAGTCAAAACATGTGCCCTGGTGAACACAAATAGAATGTGAGAAGTGCCACAAAAGAGGGGCAAACAAGCTATCGGATATCAGATGCAAGAGATTACTTCTAGCTGAAGAGACTCCATGAAGATCTTGAAGGAGGTGACATCTGAGCTGAGTTTTAGAAGGTGTGCATAGTCTTGCTACTAGATCTGCCTAGTGTTTCTCCAGTTACCCACTCGATAATGTTTTCTTGCCAGTGGATCTCATGGTTTTGACATCTGTGAGTTTTCTATTGCTGCATAACACATACCACAAATTGGATGACTTAAAACAACCCACATTTGTCATTTCCTAGTTTCTGTTGGTCCGAGACACGGAGTAGCTAAGTTCTCTGCTCAGGGTCTCGAGATATTAGCTGGGCCGTGCTCTCACCTGGAGTTCTGATTTCACTCAGTTGTTGGCAGAATTTTCTTGTAGAAAAAAGAGGTCCCTTTTTTCTTACTGGCTGTTGCTTGGCGTTGCTTTCAGCTCTTAGAGGCCACCCTTATCGTGTAGCCTCATGGCCTTCTCACAACAAGGCAGTTTACCTTTTCAAAGCCAGGAAGAGAATCCCTAATTTAGGGAAAATCTGACAGGGGGTCCCCACCTCCAGGCTCTAATGCCTGATGAGCTGAGGTGGAACGGACTTAATAATAATAAAAATAAAGTGAACAATAAATGTAATGCACTTGAATCATCCCAAAGCCACCCCTACCTCACCCCGTGTCCATGGAAAAATCGTTTTCCAAGAAACCAAAAGGTCGCGGACTGTTGCTTTAAAGGACTCGTCTGATTATGTCAGGCCACCAGTGTAATCTCCCTTTTCTTAACTCAAAGTAACCGACTAGGGACCTTAATTACATCTGCAAAATTCCTCTACCTTTGCATCTCATGTAACTTAATCATCCCAGGAAATCCCTATCAGAGGCCCAGGTCCCCCCAACTCAAGGGGAGGGGATTATGCAGGACGTGTAGACCAGGAGGTGGAAATCTCGGGGTCCACCTTGAGGCCATTCTCCCTACCACATGGCTCAAGCAAAAGTGTAAGTTTAACACCCATACACTACACAAACTTTACCACAAATTCCATCTCTGACTATAAATGTAAACCACTAGGGTATAAGAGGCAAAGAAAGGGATGGTGAATGTGAAAAGAGAGGTTGTAGATTGAACTTTCTTTTAAACACAGCTGCCACAACATGGTGCGTGTTCACTCTACTTAATACATACACACTACATTACTGCAATAGAGCACACAGAGCATTAGGTGCACACATACACACACTACGCAGGCTGTTTTTACCATACGACGCTGAACCCTCCCCCTATTGTGTAGTGTGTTCTGTGTTACACCTCCCTTCTTGAATCTGGACAGAATTTTGTAACTGCCTCAACAATTATAATATTGGTATTACTATATTACCAAAATATTACCATGGCTAACACCATTAAACAGGTATATTATATATACACAAAATGCTTTATAGTCTGTCATTATTATATAAGCAGTTTGACATTTTTTTCACTGCTATGCGCTACAACCTCTCTATGAAATAAGTTCAATATTTAGCAAATGAGAAAATTAAAGAAATGCCAAAAAAAAATGTATCTAGACCTAAAACTGATTTGTAGTGAGGGAGCCTAGAAGGATCCTAACTCCAAGTTCATTCTCCTCTCCAGTTCCTTCTAGGGAGAATGAGATGAAACATTAAAGCATCACATACTGTCAGTAAATGCTAGATCTTCCAAGGATTTCTAGTTTCTTAAAGGTTCAGTATGATTTGTTCACTATGACAATTAGTTCAAATCTTTTTTCCCTCCCACTCTATGACTGTTTTCATCAGTTCAGTTCAGTCGCTCAGTCATGTCCGACTTTGCGACCCCACGAACCGCAGCACGCCAGGCCTCACTGTCCATCACCAACTCCCAGAGTCCACCCAAACCCATGTGCATCGAGTTGGTGATGCCATCCAGCCATCTCATCCTCTGTCGTCCCCTTCTCCTCCTGCCCTCAATCTTGCCCAGCATCAGGGTCTTTTCAAATGAGTCAGCTCTTTGCATCAGGTGGCCAAAGTATTGGAGTTCCAGCTTCAACATCAGTCCTTCCAATGAACATCCAGGACTGATCTCCTTTAGGATGGACTGGTTGGATCTTCTTGCAGTCCAAGGGACTCTCAAGAGTCTTCTCCAACACCACAGTTTAAAAGTATCAATTCTTCAGCACTCAGCTTTCTTTATAGTCCAACTCTCACATCCATACATGACCACTGGAAAAACTGTAGCCTTGACTAGTCTGACCTTTGTTGGCAAAGTAATGTCTCTGTTTTTTAATATGCTGTGTAGGTTGGTCATGACTTTCCTTCCAAGGAGTAAGTGTCTTAATTTCATTGCTGCAATCACCATCTGCAATGATTTTGGATTGTTTTCAAACATGTTTGCATATTTTAAAGTGTTTGATTTAATTTTTGTTAATAATAGAATGGGCTTCCCAGATGGTGCTAATGGTAAAGAACCTGCCTGCCAGTGCAGAAGATGTAAAGAGACGTGAGTTTGATCCCCGGTTGGGGAAGATCCCTTGGATGAGAAAATGGCAACCTACTCCAGTATTCTTGCCTGAAGAATCCCATAGACAGAAGAGCCTGGCGAGCTATAGTCCATGGGGTTGCAGAGTCGGACATGACTGAAGCAACTTAGCACGCACAGCCAGCAGAGTATAATAGAGTGATGCTAAATTACTTTCCAGACTAAGTCATAAAAATAATACCCTCTTCCACGTTGTCTCTTGATACGCTCTCTCTTGGAACCCAGCCACTATGCTGAGAGAATGCAGGTCTTTCAGAAAAGCCACATGAAGGTGTTCCAGTCGACAGTCCCAGTTAAGGTCCCAGCCAACAGCCAGCAATAAATAGCAGACTTGTGAGTGAATGAGTTTCGGATGACTCCACCCCCCAGCCGTGGAGTCACCCCTCACCTTTGAGCCACCCTAGCAAGTGCCATGCTGAAATCACAGATTGAGGAACAAAACTGATGCTCGTTTGAAGCCACTGAGTTTGGGGTGACTTGTTAAGGAGCAATACAGGACTGGAACAGATGTGGAATGGCAAGATGGGCCCTGGCAGCTCTGAACAACCCTGGAATCAAGAGGAAACTCTCCTGTGGCCAGAAAGGTATAAGTGCTAAAAATTCTGACATCCAGCAGCCTAGCAATCATACAGCATTCTAATCTTTCCTGCTTGAATATGGGGCCCCCTCCACACAGCAGATTAAGAACACTGAGCTGCTGTTACAGGGAGCTTGACACGCTGTTCCCAGGCAAAACAGGAAGCAGGGGGTTGAGGGGGCGCTGGAGGCTGGGGCTAGAGAGATGAATGAAGAACAATAGAACTGGAGAAAGAGATGCAAAAGGAAGAAGAGGCTGACTTTTAAATTGGAGCCTGAAATGCAAATGCACATGTAAATGGGGGAACACTAGAAAAGACAGAGATTTTAATGAAAGATGCCCCCTACACACACACACACACACACACACACACACACACACACACCCTTAGAGAGCGCAGCCCAGCCCTCCCTTGCCCTCTCAGGTTTGGGAAAAGGAATTTGATTTCCAAATACAAACTGAACTTTTTTTTTACTGCCGTGCCACGTCCCCGGTTCTCTACAAAGCATATAATTCCAGCTGTTTGGCTGCATCCCAAGAGGCACTGGAATAAGGCTTTTCACATGTGTTCTTGCTTATTTGGCTGGGTGTGGGAGACAGGGTTTCTGAAGGATCCGGAAATTCAGCACTGATGGGGCCATGTGGGTGGTCGCTCTGGAAAGCAGGAGTAAATAGTGCATGACGTGCCAAACACACAGACTACACACACAACACATACACACTGCACACATGTGCTGCATACACACAACACATACATGATGTACATATACACTACACCTATACCACATACACAGCACATACACATTACATACACAGCACATACACATTACATACACAGCACATACACATTGCCATTTAACCTGCAGGAAGAAAATCATAGTGATAGGTAGGGTTTGACTTAAACACTTGTAAGAACCCGAGTAAAATGACAAATCCTAGAGTTGGAATATTTAATTTCAATCTATTTTGTAGGCAGAGAAACTGGGGTTTAGCCAGAAGTGGAAGCCTGCATTCCCATCTCCAGGCTGGAGCTTTTCCCTCCTGACTCAGTGCTAGGGAAGTCCTCACTGTGCCTCTCCTGGAGTTTTAGAAAGAGCCACGCTGACTGAGACAGCTTCAGCAGCAGTCACACACACTCATCTGTGCGGCTGTTGTTTTGACTTAAGTTTAAAAAAAAGAAAAAGAAAGGAAGGAATGTGTTGCTTCCTTTCATCACCCATGCAAAAAACCATGGGCTTCCTCTAGCTCCCAACATATGTAATCTTGTCCTTTATTTTTCAATCTGAACACCAAATCCAGATCCGAAAACTCTAAGGATAAAGTTGTTGTGGTATCTGAGGCTCAGAGCAAAGCGACAGAATGGGGGCCATGAGGAAACCTCTCTTGTTACCCAGAAGTCCTCCTTTCCTCATACTCAGAGGTTACCCTTCACTTTGAGGCCCACGAGACAGCATCTGAGACCCTGAACCGCATACCGAGGGCCCCGGCCTCTCACTGGATCCTCGTTAGTTAGTTAGTTGTTAGTCACTTAGTTGTGTCTGACTCTTTGCAACCCCATGGACTGCAGCCCACAGGCTCCTCTGTCCGTGGGGATTCTCCAGGCAAGAATACTGGAGTGGGTAGCCATTCCCTTCTCCCGACCCAGAGATCAAATCCAGGTCTCCTGCATTGCAGGCAGATTCTTTACCATCACACTGGATCCTTAACGGCCTCTTAGCTGCATCCAGGGATGCCTCAGGAAGGTAAAACCACAGGTCTCTCTGTGGATGGTGCCACCCAGGAGCCCTGCTGGTCGTGGGCCATTTCATCACCAGCGCCTCCTGGCCTCCCTGAGTCTGCTTAGAAATATCAAGTCAACTTTTGAATCCTGGGCCCCATGAGAGACAAACACATATTTCCTCTCAGTCTTGTTTCCCAGGAGCTCAGGGGACTTCACAGTCAGGTTAATCGTTTTCTGCTGAGACGCAGTTCTGCCCACCAAGAGGAACTTCTGCGCTGCAACCAGGAGGGCTCCCCCTGGTCCAGCCTCACCTGAGTTCCTCTGCTGCGTCTTCCCTTCCACATCATCCTCACCCCTCTTGGGGCCAAGGACCCTCTGTTGTGGAGGGGCTTACAGGTGCCCCAAGCTGTTGTTGAAGGAGTCTGCCCAGCTGCAGATGGAGCTCAGCAGATGTCCTGGCCACGAGGGGTCAACTTTTCCATAGTTGATAGCCTTTCTGCTATGCTTTTCTATATAGTTTATGTTTTACTTTTAAATCCATGATCATTTTAAGTTAATTTTGTAAAAGATGTGCAATTTAAGTCATGGTTCTTTTTTTTTTTTTTTTGGCCTATAGATGTCCAATTGCTACAGCACCATTTATTGAAAAGACTGTCTTTCCATCACTGAACTGCTTTTGCACCTTTGTCCAAAATAAGTTGGACCTGTTTGTGTGAGCTTATTTCTGGGTTCTCTGTTCTGTTCCATGGATCTTTGTGTGTGTCCCTTCACCATTATCACTTAATCTTGATTACTACAGCCGTATAATAAATCTTGAACTAAGGTAAATTGAGTTCTCCTACTCAATTATTTTTAAAAATTATTTTAGCTATTCTAGTTCCTTTATCTTCTGGTATAAAATGTAGATTGCTCTTACTATATCTTTAAAAGCTCTTTCTGAGATTTGATAGGAATTCTGTCAAGCCTGTATATCAGTTTGGGGAGAATTTACATCTTTGTTGAGTCTTCTTGTCCATGAAAGGGGGTATGTTTCCATGAATTTAGATATTGCTATCTTTTATCAGTGCTATGTAGTTTCCACTGTAAAGTCCTAAATGTATTATATTAGGCTTACACTTAAGCAGTTCTCTCTTTTGAGCAATTATAAATGATCTTGCATCTTTAATTTCAGTGACTATGTTTGTATATTTTATATAGAAATATAATCTTTTTTTGCACACTATTTGGCGTCTATTTTACATCTTGCATCCTGTGCCTCTTGCACTTTGTGACCTTGTTGAACTTCTTGCTTCTGCGGGGGCTTCTTGTGCGGATTTCTTGGGACGTTCTACATAGTCAATCATGTTATCTGCAAACAGGAATTGTTTTATTTCTTCTGGACCACCAGGAAAGTCCCTGGAATGCTTCTTTCACACTTGTTTCTGAAATTCAGGTTTAATAAAACTTCCTTCAAGTAAGGAGTAAATTCTCCGATCCAGATTCCTTTAAAAAATCAAGTAATGGCATTAACATCCTGTTTTGTTTCTATTTGAAGGCTTAATTATGTAAATTAAATAGTTTTTAATAACATTCAAAAATTGAATTAAATGGGACCTCAGATCTATCATCTTGATCTATTTGTGAAGGTTCATATTACCAACCACTCTAAAATATCTTAATGCCAAAATATCTGGGCTGAATATTTTCCATTTGTCCTTCCAGATCCACTCAGCTCTTTTTCATCCTGCTGAGGGCTTTAGGAGACTATTCTTTATGGACTGCACTAACTACCCGCTGGCAGTTGTGCTGGGTCAGTGAGAAACACCCCAGGAAATCAGAGGGTAAGTAGAAATCACCAAGATCAGGATATTCATTTCCTGTTCACTTTGTGCTGGGTCACCATGGATTGATTGATTGTGTCTCCCTTTCGAAGGTCACAGCTCTATAAATGTCAGGCAGCCATTTCTTATAGTTGTCTCTCTGAGTTCCATGATCTGCCCCCCGCCCCAGAAATGGTATTATTGCTGCTAGCCCTGGATACTATACCAGCTTCTGTTAGCTTTCCTTAACACATCACACTTCTGTAAATATCCCCTTCATTAAGCACTCCTCAACATGCTGAAGACTAAGACCTTGATTAACAGAATATCCTACCCAATTCTTTGTTTTCTTTCATCATTCCAAGGGTGACTTCCATAAGCCTTTCATTTAAAAAAGTGAACAAATATGTGATCAACAAGTTTACCTTTACACAAGTATCAACAAGACTTCTCTACATGAGGAGATACAATTAGTAAAATAAGCATGTGGGAAAATATTCACTATTTAGGCCCAACTGTTTATCAAGACACAAATTAAACAACAATGAACTTTGTTTTCTGCCAGTCAGTTCCCATTATGCTGGCAAAAAATATACAAAAAACAGTGAGATTACTAGTTCTGGTAAGGATAAAATGACAGGTACACTCATACTTGGTTAACAGGTATTACCCCTGGAAACTATGTTAATTGACACAATTCTGATAGAGCCACTGAGCAATCTATTTTGAAAATCATTCACTGTTCTTCATTGATACAATTCTGATAAAGCCACTGAGCAATCTATTTTGAAAATCATTCACTGTTCTTCCCCTTTAACACAATAATTCTGATGCTGAAAATTCATCTAAGAGGAGATAATTTATAAAAATTAAAGGGGCTATATTAATGTTTGCATTAATTAGATAAGTATTTAAAATAAAGCAGAAAACAAGATTGGAAATGATTTAGATGTCTACTGATTGGTAAACTGTTGAGTAAAGAAAATGATAATTAAGAAAATTAATAGAACCTCCCTGAAGATCCAGTGGCTAAGACTCCATGCACCCAATACAGGGGGCCTGGGTTTGATCCCTGGTTGGGGAACAGTAAAGAATCTGCCTGCAATACAGGAGACCTGGGTTCAATCCCTGGGTTGGGAAAATTCCCTGGAGAAGGGAACGGCTACCCACTCCAGTATTCTGGCCTGGAGAATTCCGAGGACTGTATAGTCCATGGGGTTGCAAAGATCAACACAACTGAGCAACTTTCACTTCACTCACAGGGGAACTAGATCCTACATTTTGCTACTAAAGATCCCACATGCAGCAAGTAAAGATCAAAGATCCTGCATGCCGCAATTAAGATGTGGCACAGCCTAATAAATAAATTATAATAAAATTTTAAAAAAGAAAGTTAACAATGAGATGAAATTCCTAGCATATATGCTAAGTTCAAAAGCACATCTCGAAATTATAGTGATGCTATAACTATGTAAAATAATAAATGGATGTGATCAAGGACTAAGATGGAATCATTAAAATCAAAAGAATTTATTTTAAGACAATAGAATTATGGTTGAGTATTTTTTCTTTTACCAATTTTGTAATATAGCTGATTTTTAAAGGGTCCAAGGATACCTCACTAAGATAATATATATACAATATAGTATATATTGTAGTAATATAATATGCTCTATTATACACCATTATAGTCCATACTACATGGTATTGCATTTGGCCCTTACCTATAGCATGGAGGTAGTGTAATCCTCATTTCATCCATGAGGAAATTGAGGCTCTGAGAGGTTAAGTAAACTTGCTCAAGAACACCATGTAATCAAGAAGTGGAGCAGAGAGTCAGGCACAAAGCTTGCAGTAGCACTATCTGCTGTAAAATCTGACCCCTGCCCTAGTACACCCTTCTAGAGGCCTTCCTCCTCCACTTTCATAATATAGTTATTGACTGTTCTGCTCCTCTGACCATCCTTGCTGAATCCCAAGAATATGAGCCTGGAATGAAGGAATTTTCACAGTTCTACTCTTGGCTTTCCCCTCTTTAGACATCATCTTTTAGATCACCGAGCTATCCCCAGGGTTGTAACTGGTTCTCTGTAGATCCAGACCCCTCTGTTCTCCTGCCTGTGAAACCTGCATTTCCAACTGTCTGGCAGGCCTTCACATAGTTTGGCATCTTGACCTAATCATGTCCAAAACCAGAGCTCTTCTTCCTTCAAAGTACTTTCTTGCCCCCTAAACTTCAGAGCCTGATACTGGGAAAGATTGTAGGCAAGAGGAGAAGGGGGCGACAGAGGATGAAATGGTTGGATGGCATCACTGACTCAATGGACATGAGTTTGAGCAAACTCAGGGAGATAGTGAAGGACAGAGAAGCCTGGTGTGCTGCAGATCATGGGGTCACAAAGAGTTGGACACAACTTGGCGACTGAACAACAACCTTCTCTCCCTGTTATGATACCATCATTCTTCCCCAGTGACCCAGGCATACAATCTCTCTGAATTCCCTTTGTTTCTATACCATCCTCACATTCCTTCACTTGTCAAGGCATGTAAGTTCTTGCCTCACTTTGTTTATTACATCCCTCCCAACCTTTTCCGCTCCCACTGCCTCTCTCCAAGTTCTGGTCTCATAAGCTCTCAACTGGACAGTCAATAGTCCTCACAATCAGTTTGGGCTCATAAATTCTCACCACTAGTTTCTGCATCAAAAGTACACACACACACACACACACACACACACACATACATTCCCAAGCCCAAGGCACACCTACTAAATCAGAAACTTTAGAAGTGCAATATAGAGTTGCTGCTACTGCTGCTGCTGCTGCTAAGTCGCTTCAGTCATGTCCGACTCTGTGCGACCCCATAGACGGCAGCCCACCAGGCTCCCCCATCCCCGGGATTCTCCAGGCAAGAACACTGGAGTGGGTTGCCATTTCCTTCTCCAATGCATGAAAGTGGAAAGTGAAAAATGAAAGTGAAGTCTCTCAGTCATGTCCAACTCTTCGTGACCCAATGGACTGCAGCCTACCAGGCTCCTCCATCCATGGGATCTTCCAGGCAAGAGTACTTGAGTGGGGTGTTTTAAAAAATCTCCAAGGGGTTCTGACAGGTAGCCAGGTTGAGAAGACCCTGACTTACCAATTCTTTGCCTCTAGTTTTCACTGAGGCACCCTCTTTCCAAAATATTGATGATACAGGTTGTACACTGCTTTCAGAAATGTTTCTAAAGCATCTGCTTACATCATTCTTTTCAAAGAATTCCAGGGGCTCCCCACTGTCCCTCCAGCACCTTCTTGCTGTCAGGTGTTATGGTGGGAGAATGGTGAGGGGAATCCTGGGTTAAGTTTAACCAGTCCCTTTAAAACAGAACTTGTCAGCCTTTAGTCATCAATTATACATCATGAATTTTCAAGATGGAGAGATGGATATATAGTTCCCAAATTTATATGACCATGTGCTAAGTCGCTTTAGTTGTGTCCGACTTTGTGCAACCCTATGGACTATAGCCTGCCAGGCTCCTCTATCCATGGGATTCTCCAAGCAAGAATACTGGAGTGGGTTGCCAGGCCCTTCTCCAGGGGATTTTCCCAACCCAGGGATCGAATCCACATCTCTTAAGTCTCCTGCACTGGCAGATGGGTTCTTTACCATTAGATCCACCTGGGAAGACTTTCTGACCATGGAACCTTTCTTTTCTGAAACATCTCATTACCCTAGGGTTCTAAGAAAGTCTTTGGCAAAGTATGGGATGAACTCCAAATTTCTGTACCTGGCCAGTCAGGCCATGGATAAACCCCAGTCTGCCTTTCCAGCTTTATCATGCACAGCTTCCAAATACCCCACCCAGACTGAACTGGTCACTCTTCTCTCAACACATCTTTTTCTTTTTTCAATGTTATCTTATTTTATATTGGAGTATAGTTGATTAACAATGTTATGTTTCAGGTGTACAGCAAAGTTATTCAGTTACAAATATATCAGTTTAGTTCAGTTCAGTCGCTCAGTCGTGTCCAACTCTTTGCGACCCCATGAATCGCAGCACGACAGGCCTCCCTGTCCATCACCAACTCCCGGAGTTCACCCACACTCACGTCCATTGAGTCAGTGATGCCATCCAGCCATCTCATCCTCTGTCGTCCCCTTCTCCTCCTGCCCCCAATCTTGCCCAGCATCAGGGTCTTTTCCAATGAGTCAACTCTTCACGTGAGGTGGCCAAAGTACTGGAGTTTCAGCTTTAGCATCATTCCTTCCAAAGAAATCCCAGGGCTGATCTCCTTCAGAATGGACTGATTGGATCTCCTTGCAGTCCAAGGGACTCTCAAGAGTCTTCTCCAACACCACAGTTCAAAAGCATCAATTCTTCGGTGCTCAGCCTTCTTCACAGTCCAACTCTCACATCCATACATGACCACAGGAAAAACCATGGCCTTGTCTAGACGAACCTTTGTTGGCAAAGTAATGTCTCTGCTTTTGAATATGCTATCTAGGTTGGTCATAACTTTCCTTCTAAGGAGTAAGCGTCTTTTAATTTCATGGCTGCAGTCACCATCTGCAGTGATTTTGGAGCCCAGAAAAATAAAGTCTGACACTGTTTCCACTGTTTCCCCACCTATTTCCCATGAAGTGATGGGACCGGATGCCATGATCTTCGTTTTCTGAATGTTGAGCTTTAAGTCCACTTTTTCACTCTCCACTTTCACTTTCATCGAGAGGCTTTTGAGTTCCTCTTCACTTTCCGCCATAAGGTGGTGTCATCTGCATATCTGAGGTTATTGATATTTCTCCCAGCAATCTTGATTCCAGCTTGTGCTTCTTCCAGCCCGGCATTTCTCATGATGTACTCTGCATATAAGTTAAATAAGCAGGGTGACAATATACAGCCTTGACACATTCCTTTTCCTATTTGGAACCAGTCTGTTGTTCCATGTCCAGTTCTAACTGTTGCTTCCTGACCTGCATACAGATTTCTCAAGAGGCAGGTCAGGTGGTCTGGTATTCCCATCTCTTTCAGAATTTTCCACAGTTTATTGTGATCTACATAGTCAAAGGCTTTGGCATAGTCAATAATAGATGTTTTTCTGGAACTCTCTTCCTTTTCCATGATCCAGCGAATGTTGGCAATTTGATCTCTGGTTCCTCTGTCTTTTCTAAAACCAGCTTGAACATCAGGAAGATCACAGTTCACATATTGCTGAAGCCTGGCTTGGAGAATTTTGAGCATTACTTTACTAGCGTGTGAGATGAGTGCAATTGTGCGGTAGTTTGAGCATTCTTTGGCATTGCCTTTCTTTGGGATTGGAATGAAAACTGACCTTTTCCAGTCCTGTGGCCACTGCTGAGTTTTCCAAATTTGCTGGCATATTGAGAGCAGCACTTTCACAGCATCATCTTTCAAGATTTGAAATAGCTCAACTGGAATTCCATCACCTCCACTAGTTTTGTTCATAGTGATGCTTTCTAAGGCCCACTTGACTTCACATTCCAGGATGTCTGGCTCTAGATCAGTGATCACACCATCGTGATTATCTGAGTCATGAAGATCTTTTTCGTACAGTTCTTCTGTGTATTCTTGCCACCTCTTCTTAATATCTTCTGCTTTTGTTAGGTCCATACTATTTCTGTCCTTTATCGAGCCCATCTTTGCATGAAATGTTCCCTTGGTATCTCGAATTTTCTTGAAGAGATCTCTAGTCTTTCCCATTCTGTTGTTTTCCTCTATTTCTTTGCACTGATCGCTGAGGGAGGTTTTTTATCTGTTCTTGCTATTCTTTGGAACTCTGCATTCAGATGCTTATATCTTGCCTTTCCTCCTTTGCTTTTCGCTTAGTCGCTAAAGATGTGGCTAACTCTTTGTGACCCATGAACTTAGTCTGTCAGGTTCCTCTGTCCGTGAGATTTCCCAGGCAAGAACACTGGAGAGAGTTTCTATTTCCTTCTCCAGGGGATCTTCCTGACCCAGGAATCGAACTGCTGTCCCCTGCATTGGCAGGCAGATTCTTTACTGCTGAGCCACCAGGGAAGTCCACTCTGTATATGACATTTAGCAAATTACCTACACAAGGATGACTGAGCATTCCTTAGATCTTCTAGTCACTAAGCATGTAAAATGAACTTTCAGCAAATGAGACATAAAGCATAGTGTGCTCTGAAAATTGAAATTGCTATCAAAGCTGCTCTGGAAGAATTCCTTTTGCCCAGGGATCAAAAGGCTGATAGATATTTGAGTGACAAGTTTTTCAGTGAATTCCACTAATTCATGCATTTTCACCCAGCATGCAGAGAGGAAGAACTGTCTTCCTTATCTTGCTGATACTGAAACCACTATAGTTTTTTTTAAATAGAAAATGCTTAAAAGAGTCCAGTGTAAGCTGATAATATACTAAATGCCTTGGATTTAAGAATTTGGGCAAGCTTCAGACATAACCTTCCCAACAAAGCAGACAAAAGAAATACTAACAACAAATAATGGGGCCAGTGAAAAAGAACAACTCATTCCGTGTGTAATGATCCAAAAGAAATAATCACTAAAAATACAGTCATTTTCCAGATTGCTTTATTGTAGTTTCATGCAAGACTTTCAGGAGCTGCACTCGTGTGGTGTGACAGCAAAGCCAAGAGAATTGAGCTGGCATACTTCTCCCTCTGTGACTCAGGCCAGGTAGCTCTTTTCAACAGCACTTGTTAATCTTGTTAAATTGTAAGTGCCTCTTGGTTTTATGAACCACACTCACTTTCCCTTCCAGCCCTCACTGACCTTGCTTTTTGTGGCTTGAATGTCATCTTATGAAAGAGGTATACAGTTAATTCTAGAACCACAGCAGCCTGAAAAGTGTGTGTGTGGCTTGCATCACAGGGGCGAGGCACAGAGCCAAGGGTCGATATCAGATCCCCATAGAATTTATTTTAGACCTATCTGTGACCAAATATGGAGAAGGCAATGGCAACCCACTCCAGTACTCTTGCCTGGAAAATCCCATGGACGGAGGGGCCTGGTGGGCTGCAGTCCATGAGGTCGCTAGGAGTTGGACACGACTGAGCGACTTCACTTTCACTTTTCACTTTCATGCATTGGAGAAGGAAATGGCAACCCACTCCAGTGTTCTTGCCTGGAGAATCCCAGGGACAGGGAAGCCTAGTGGGCTGCCGTCTCTGGGGTCGCACAGAGTCGGACACGACTGAAGCGACTTAGCAGCAGCAGCAGTGACCAAATATCTTTTAGAGATTGAATTTTGGTGACCTGGATGTTGCATGTTTGTCTTTGTTTTTTAGAAGAAAATAACTTTGTCTTAGGGTTGGTTCAACAGAGTGATGATATATCGCATATGAGAGAAGATAATGTGTTTAGTTGGTCCAGGAGCCTCTATAAAACTATTAGATGTGTACCCTATAATCAAGCGATTTCACTTCTAAGTAGCAAATGCTTTCATTTTTCATAAGAATGTATCCTGATTTGTCTGGTGAGTGGAGCATTCTATGAAACAGATCACTTTTTGATACTGAATTCAGCTCTTGGAAGGGACAAACATCCTAGAAGAGATGGATTCCAAATGCAGTGTCCAAAGATTGAATACAGGAACCTCGGTGTCTTAAAGCAACCCACCTTTTCAGTGCTCTCTAAAACAAGGCTTATTTTCAGTGGGTCCCATGCACAATGCCACAGAAAGGCAAGTCAGAATTGTCAACAGCACAATAGAGAGCATGAAGAGCTCCAAAATATCTCCTCTTCCTTCCGTCACCCCAATCCTTACCACTCAATGGTGATCTTCCATGCTTATTCCTGCTTCTGTCTTCATAAAGCCTGTCACGTTTGGGAAAAATATTCTTCAATAAAATCCTAGAGTTCAGAAAGTTACTTGTCCCCCAGCCCAAATACAAACCATGTACTCCAGGAAACAGCTATTTTCCTCTGAAAACATGCTCATTTTTAAGATGATGGCATTCAAAATATACTATGCTCCAAACACACATCCTCCCAATTTGGTTTAGTGTAATAGATGAATTTGAGTATCTACTCTAAGTAAGATCCTTTCTGGGCATCATGAGTTCTTCTGTGGTTGTAAATTATTTAACATCTATGTATTTGCTTTGCTTTGTGAATTATTTAGAGCAGTGTTATTCTGTGGGCTGAAAAGTGAGTTTCTAAGATGGCTTAATGTGTTATAAAAATGGGCAAATTGTGTTGAAATATCCATAAGGGAATGTGCTAGAATACGTGACATGGGAAAGAACCTGTTACTATCAAGGGTCAATAATAACCACGTAATCAGTTCAGCCGCAAGAATGACCTTTATTCAAATCCCACATAGATCCTTTAATCCCTCTGAGGACACATTTGGTCTGCTGGGAAGTTTACAAGTCCTGTTGTGAATCATATCCCCACTGACTATTTTTGCAAAGAGCCCTTACTTATCAAGACATTGTTACAGCCATTTGGAATGTGTTTTTATATACAAATAAAGATAGTGAGGAGTTAAAACGGAATTTATCTACTGTTTTTAAAGAGGGGATTTCCCCAAACTTCAGAAAAATAATGTGAAACAAGTTAATCCCACTGGAGTGAAAAGTCTTAAGGATAATGACTTCTATTGCTTGGACTCTTACAGACAAAAAGAGAATGATAAATAGGGAGAAACATGTAGTCTACATCATCCAAAATAAAACAGTCAGCCTTGGATTCCTTCCTTACCCTAAGCCAGTCTGCAGAATTAAGAAATCTAATTATGTAATGTGGGAAATAATTTCTAAATATCTTTAAAAGATTATTTGTTGTTGTTGTCATTCAGTCACTAAGTCATGCCTGACTCTCTTCGATCCAATGAACTCTAGCACTCCAGGCTCCTCTGTCTTCCACTATCTCTCAGAGTTGGCTCAAATTCACATCCATTGAGTCGGTGATGCTATTTAATCATTTCATCCTCTGTCACCCCCTTCTCCTCCTGCCTTCAATATTTCCCAGCATCAGGGTCTTTTCCAGTGAGTCAGCTCTTTGTATCAGGTGGTCAAAGTATTGGAACTTCAGCTTCAGTCCTTCCAGTGAATATTCAGGGTTGATTTCCTTCAGGATTGACTGGTTTGATCTCCTTGCTGTCCAAGGGACTCTCTAATGTCTTCCCCAGCACCTCAGTTCAAAAGCATCGGTTCTTTGGCACTCAGCCTTCTTTATGGTCCAACTCTCACATCCGTACATGACTACTGGAAAAACCATAGCTTTGAGTATATGGATCTTTGCTAGCAAAGTGATGTCTCTGTTTTTCAATACACTGTCTAGGTTTGTCATAGCTTTTTTTCTAAGGAGCTAGCATCTTTTAATTTCATGGTTGCAGTCATGAAATCACCATCCGCAGTGATTTTGGAGCCCAAGTAAATAGAATCTGTCACTGTTTCCACTTTTTTCCCATCTATTTGCCATGAAGTGATGGGACCAGATGCCGTGGTGTTCGTTTTTTGAATGTTGAGCCAGCTTTTTCACTCTCCTCTTTCACCCTAATTAAGAGGCTTTTTTTTTTTTTTTTTTAAGTTCTTCTTTGCTTTCTGCCATTAGAGTGGTATCATCTGGTTATCTGAGGTTGTTGATATTTCTCCTGGCAATCTTGATTCCAGTCTGTGAGTCATCCAGCCCAGCATTTTGCATGATGTTACTCTGCATATAAGTTAAAAGTGTGTATGTATAATTCTAAAAACAGTGATGGAAAAAAAAAATGTTTTGCTGCCACTGAGTTCTCTCTTTCCTCTCCTCTTCTGGCCAAGTCCACACATTTCCCCCCGAGGAGTAGTCTGGGCTTCTTTGACCTCCCCTCCTGCCCTCCTGGTTCTTCACAGTGCTGGACTTTCTTCAGACCCCCAGCACAGTGCCTGGACCCACCCTGCTCACACCTGTTAAATCCTCTCCTTCTTTATCTTCTTCCCAAGGTGCCATCTGCTTTTCCCTTAGGCCCATACCTAACTAACACTTCACTCATGTGGCTGGCAGAGCACAGAACTGGTTGACCTTGCCCTGTATTTTATAGCCTTTCTTCCCCCTACTCAATTTTCTTGCCCTAAACTCCAAAGGGACCCTTCCTTTTCCAGGCCAACATGAGAATTTCAGCACAGGCTACTTTGTACTGGAATTCAAATCCAGTCATTACCCCTCAGCATCTAGTCTGGATTCTTAGATGTTTACAGGTAGGATTTAATATTCAAATGAAATAGGCAACCCCAAATTATCACTCTTTGGATATTGTTTTTAGGAAATGCAACAGTAGCAGGCAAACACATACACGTACACACTACCTTAAAAAGAATTAAAAAACAACCAGTACTGTCATTGTATTTTTATTAGGCTACTGTCAACCCTTTCTGTGAAGTGATAGCTAAGACAGCGTAGCTGAATAGTCCAGAATGCTAATTCTGGAGCCCTACTGCTTAGGTCAGATATCAGCTCTGCTACCCGGTCTAGTTTGGCAAATGAACTAATTTCTCCATGCCTCAGTTTTGTCATCTGTAAAACGGGGCTAATGAAAGGGCCTACCTCCTAGGGTTGTTGCAAGGGTTAAAGAAGCTAATATTTGAGCAGACCCAGAGGGGCATTTCAAGGGAGAACTTGCTGCCAAGAAGCAGGGAGGATAGGAAGCAGACAGGCTCCAGCTCTCAGCAACTCCAGTGTGCCTCAGCCACACAGCTGCCTCGCCCAAGGCTGTGCCCTTCCTGGGGGTAGCCCACATTTGGTGACTGAGTGAGGTGGGGGTAAAAGGCAGGCCATTCCAGTCCCACACAGGACACTCTGACAGGCAGTACATGCGTGGCAACACACCTCCCCTGGCTTCCTGAGCCTGTAGTACAGTTTGACTTCTCGAGGGTTTCTTGGCTTCCTCTTCAAAGGTGTTAATCCCTAACGAGCATCTTACACACCAAACTCTGTCTCCAGTATTGCTTCCAAAGAACTCAACCCAAGACAGCATTTGTCAAGTTTTTAGAGAGATACCTGGAGTGTAGTGAACATTCTGTGCTGTCCTAAGTCGCTTCAGTCATGTTCAACGCTGTGCGACCCTATGAACTGTGGCCCCCGAAGCTCTTCTGTCCATGGGGATTCTCCAGGCGAGAATACTGGAGTGGGTTACCATGCCCTCCTCCAGGGGATTTTCCCCACCTAGGGATTGAACCTGTGTCTCTTACATCTCCTGCATTGGCAGGAAGGTTCTTTACCATTAGCACCACTTGGGAACATTCTGTAAGCACTAATTAAATAAAATTAAATAAGTAATAGGGAAAAGCAGCACCTTCATTGCTCATTCCTTTTACAGAAGATGTTATAATTAATGTTCAATATCAGGGTACTTTAAAGAGCCTGAGAGCCTATCTCATCAGAATGAAGAAACAATAATACTGCTAATAAAGCTACTGACATTGCTATGCATGTGCTTTGGGATTTTTTTTCACTATTATCTTTTCTGCCCTTGGTCTCACCAATTCAACTTTTCATTGCTTACAAGTGTACTTTCTGACAATTATTACTTAGGTTCAACAACTTAATGTTTAGGTTGCTTCATGTTTAGGTTGAGTTTATGTGTAACCCATGGCATCTAGAATCAAGACTTCTCAGGGATGGGAAGGATCTCTCAGGGCATGTCTTTATATGTCAGTCCAAAGAGGATTGTTCTCAGGCTGTGCAACAGAGGGAAATGAGTAGACTCTGGCCTTGGGCCCTGGAGGGGTCCCTATAAGTGTGAGGTTTATTTTGTTAATTATTTATTTATTTGTTTTTGGCTGCGCTGGATATTTGTTGCTGCACACAGGCTTTCTCTAGTTGTGGTGAGTGGGGGCTACTCATTGCAGTGGCTTCTCTGGAGGAGCACAGGCTCTCTAGGGGCACAGGCTTCAGTATGTTGTGGCACAGGGGCCCATGAGCCCTAGAGCACGCAGGCTCCAGTAGTGGCGGTGCATGGGCTGTAGCTGCTCAAGGCATGTGGAGTCTCCCCAGGTCAGGGATTGAAGGGATGTCCCCTGCATTGGCAAGCGGATTACTATCCACTGCACCACCGGCAAAGTCCGGTTCTGAGGTTTTATTTCATCTGCAGATCTGCAGCTGTGCATTATTCAGTAATTCATTTACTCATATATTCAATCAATAAATCTTTGCTCTCAGTTTCACTTCACTTCAAGAAGAAGAAAGACAAGAATCTGCTCTCAAGGCTCGTACCCTCTGATGTGGAAAAGCCACACCAGGTAATAAACAAGACAATTAAAGATGAAGGGAGAATGTGGATGCAGTGCAAGAGCCCTGGCTGGAGCCTATATTAGGAACTGTCCCTAATGGAAGGTGACATTTGAGTGAAGAATTTAAGAATAAGAAACCCAAAGAAGTGCCTGGGGAAACACGCTCCCCCAAGAGCAAGTGAAAAGACCCGGAGGAATGAGTGTGCTCGACTGTTGGGAAAACTTCAGGAAGGCCAGTTTGGGCTGAAAAGCAATGAGCAGGGGGAGGAATATGGCCCCCAAGTAAAGGTGGAAAGAGAGGGCCAGTTCCCACAGGGCCTTAAAAGCCATGGAAAGGAATTAGGGTTTCATCCTAAATACCATGAGAACTCACCACGTGATTTTAAGGAGAGTCAATGGTACATGATTTATGTTTATAAAAGACCATACTGACAACGTGAACTCAGCTTGGAAGACAGACCTGAATTACAGTTTACAAAAGATGTGGCTACTCTCAGATTCTTGGATGATGCCCTATTTTAGCACTGTGCAGTAATTTCTAAGGGCTTTGGGGTGAACTGTGACTGTTTTATGAGCTGCTATCAGGGCACTGAGAATAAAACCACACTGTAGATGAAAACCAACACTAGACCTCAAGAAACACGCATCCTGCCCGTACTCAGAAAGTCTACCCATCCTCTCTTCTCACTGAGCTCGTTCCTTGTTATTTCTAACTATAGAATATCACCTGACATTGGATAGTTTGTATAAATCAGCTAAAGCAACCCTTAGTTATAGCTTCTCTAGAGTAACTGTCAGCGGTATCACTTTATGAAATGGGATGACACTTCTGCCCGGTCCTGGCTACAGCATCAGTCTGTCAACAGTGACTGAAAGAGAAGTCTTCTGAAAGACAGTAACTCCTGCCTTCCAGAGAAGGGCATTTTGTAAACGCAACGTGCTTGTCTGTTTTTGATTTTCTCTTTCAGGCTGGCTGAGAGTCTACTCACTGAAGACAGGCTGTGGAGGAGGGGCCTGCCCAGGAGGAGAGTCCAGATCCAATGGGAAGAGAGGGGTGGAGCCTGAGAACAGCAAGGAAGTGGAGGAGCCTGGCGGGGGAGGAGCTGGGATTACTGGGGAAAGTGCCCAGGAGACTGATGTGCAAAGTGGGCATTACTGGCCAGGAATAGAGTTTTGTGAAGGAAGATTCTGAACCAGTCTCAAGGAGGACATCTGTTAGCACAGAAAATATCAAAGGATAGAAATCTAATATGTGTATCTCTGCCTCAGTCATCTGAAAAAAAAGAAGTATGAGGTTCTCTTCTGTTGATGGCGTTTTTACTGGCATTTAAATCAATGGACTCAAAAACAACCAGTTAGCTAGTTTGCTTCCTATCCTGAAGTTACTTCCATCTATTCCTGGTATTAAAATGAGGACTGGCTTTTAAGAAAGGCTGAAATTTTCCCCCCTTCCCCACTCCACCTGGCCTTACACACACACACACACTCACACACATGCTTCACATACCAAGTAAGTAAGTAAGTGTTAGTTGCTCAGTTGTGTCCGACTCTTTGCGACCCTATGGACTATAACCTTCCAGGATCTTCTCTCCATGGAATTCTCCTGGCAAGATACTGGAGTGAGTTGCCATTCCTTTCTCCAAGGGTCTTCCTGACCTAGGGATTGAACCCAGGTCTCTTGCATTGCAGGCAGATTCTTTACATCTGAGCCACCAGGGAAGCCCCATTTTTTACACACACACACACACACCACATACCAGGCAACCATGAAAAGTCACACCTAACTCCAAAGCCTCCTGAATTTATATGATGTGTGATATGCTCAGTCGCTCAGTTGTGTCCTACTCTTTGCAACCCCATGGACTGTAGCCCACCAGGCTCCTCTTTCCATGGGATTTTTCAGGCAAGAATAGTGGAGTGGGTTGCCATTTCCTTCTCCAGTGGATCTTCCAGACACAGGGATCAAACATGTGTCTCCTACATCTCCAAGCATTAGCAGGCAGATTCTTTACCCCTGAATCACCTGGGAAGAGCCCTAAATTTACGAATTCCAATTAATTCTTACATTCAAGAGCAACACTGAGCCAGCCATGGCCAAGGTTGTGAATGAATGAAATATGATGAGTTTAATCACTGTAGATTACCAATTTGAACTTCTGCAATTTAAAATATTTTCTTCAACTCTTCAATTAATCTTTCTCTATGGGATAAATTAATCATTTGAACAATTTCAGGCCTAAAAATCAACACGTTACCAGCTAAACTAAATTTAAATAGAAAATGTGTTATCTGATTGGAAGTGGAATGAAACCAGCCTCTGAATTCAAAACACTTTATTTTTATTTTCTGGGCTATGCTGCCATGTTGGCAAGGGAGCTCTCAGACCCATTCTGGATACTGTCAGATGGAATAGGCAGTATGCAGGGAGGGGTCTACAGTATGAGGAAGGAGAGATGCCCTAAAGAGACTCATATGGAAAAGGAGGGCAAATATTTTAAGTATGTGTATGGTTGTTTGGGGCTTTTTTAAGGAAGTAAAAAATGATCCTAATTACAACCAAAACAGAGCCCAGCTCAATAAAGGATTGTTCAACAAATAAACGAAGTCTGTTTCCTCTGAATCTCTTTGGTTAGTCAAATTTGGATGCCAAGTTTAAATTCCCAGGTCCCTCCTGGCTGGTGGTTTGTTCAGAAGCTGCCTGTGTTAATCCCACCTCTGTGCAGTTCACCTTTTAAGAAGTCTAGAAATCTGTGTCACCCAAACATATTTCCTCTAAAAATCAAATGACCACCTGGCAGCCTGCCTCTGGAGTTTTCCTGTGCCCATTAGTCAGGATTTCCAGCGGACTGCTAAATCTGAACCTTCATCTGCTTCCATGCAGCCAAGCCAAGCAAGTTTCCATGAAACTACCAGAGCAAGAAACCCTTTATGCCACTTGATGACAAGAAAATAAAATCACAGAGGCAATAAAAAGGAGGACTATAAACCAGCAGAGGAAAACAGAAACCTCATGCATAAAGTGAAATGAGGCCTGGGGCTCCGTCACGTAGTCCGGTCACATTCCTTATTGGTACAAGGCTGGCTGCGCACAGATCTGACTCTTGGAATTACTTAGAGGGAAGGCTGGAGAGAGGGGCACACAAACACAGCATTGGCTCTCAATACCCACACAAAGCCTGTGCCTTAAAATACCTTTCATTCATGCTGCCAGATGCACAGGCTGGAAGCAGCGTTCTTTTCTGTTTCCCAGCAGAATGCTTTTTGCTTCTGTTACCTTTCAGCAAAGACTCCTGTTGCCTTTCACAGGAGTGAGCCCACTCGGGACCTGTGAGCTCCCAAGGTGTTTCAGACATGATAAAGGGCCCACAGTGCCATCCCTGGAGTAGGAAGCAGTGCATAGCTTTGAAGCCCTGAATTCCTCCTGGGAAATGGGCTCATTATTACCTTCTTCAGCTTGGAGGTTTTCTGAAATCAATTCTTCCTGAGCTAAATAATTAAAATGCAAGCAGCTGTCTGGTTCTAGTTTCCTCATAAATAAACTGAAAATAATGAAATGCTGGAAACTGGCACTGATTGCCAAATTTTATGGTTGTCCCCTAATTACACTGGTACAACACAAATTTGTGTGTGTGTCCAAAATAATTATTTGAAAACCATGACCAGAGTTCCTAGAATAATTAAGAACTTTAATCATGTATTGAAATACAGAAAAAGAGCTGATAAATGTTTGCCCTCCTATCTAACTAGGTAAACGAAAGAATGCTGAGTTTGTATATTTTCTGCCTAAGTGATTATTTATCCTTAGCAGAGACTGGCCTGACTAAAACAATTATGGAGCGTTGAAAGCCTGACCAGCCTGTAAAACGGTGCATTATCTTATTCCTCAAAGTGGGCTGCAACCACCCTTTGGGGTCTGGGACAGGCAGGGAATCCGGCCACGAGATGAACAGGTAAACATTTAGATGCCTCAGTTTTGCTGTATTTATGAGTGTGGGGAGCACATCATGTTTATATCAAAAATAAACATGGTGATATTATGGAACAGATTGCAAAAGTCACACAAATTTCTCAATATTACAGACATTTTGAGCTGGCAGCTATATTCATAGGGGTCTTCTCAGGTCCTCCTTCATTGTAGAGGTTCTTTGTGGAACCATGTAAAGTACTCCCATAATATCGGGAAGCAATGACTTGTCAAATAAAAAGGCAAATGTTTCTGATGTACAAGTTTCTACTCTAGATCAGACTGGATAATTATATATATATATATATATATATATATATATTGCTTAGTCGTCTCAGATGTGTCCAACTGTGAGACCCTGTGGACTGTAGCCCACCAGGCTTCTCTGTCCATGGGATTCTCCAGGCAAGAATACTGGAGTGGATTGCCATGTCCTTCTCCAGGGGATCTTCTCAACCCAGGGATCAAACCCAGGTCTCCCGCATTGCAGGCAGATTCTTTACCACTGAGCCACCAGGGAAGCCCATATACACATATACATATACATATACATATACACACACACACATATACATATTGGAGAAGGAAATGGCAACCCACTTCAGTTAGACATGACGAAGTGACTTAATATACATACATATAGGAGTAAAAGGAATCTTAAAGGAAAAATATCTATTTCTGCTTTATTGACTATACCAAAGCCTTTGACTGTGAGGATCACCACAAACTGTGGAAAATTCTGAAAGAGATGGGAATACCAGACCACCTGACCTGCCTCTTGAGAAATCGGTATGCAGGTCAGGAAGCAACAGTTAGAACTGGACATGGAACAACAGACTGGTTCCACATAGGAAAAGGAGTACATCGAGGCTATACATTGTCACCCTGCTTATATAACTTATATACAGAGTACATCATGAGAAATGCTGGGCTGGAGGAAGCACAGGCTGGAATCAAGATTGCCGGGAAAAATATCAATAACCTCAGATATGCAGATGACACCGCCCTTATGGCAGAAAGTGAAGAGGAACTCAAAAGCCTCTTGATGAAAGTGAAAGAGGAGAGTGAAAAAGTGGGCTTAAAGCTCAACATTCAGAAAACGAAGATCATGGTATCTGGTCCCATCACTTCATGGCAAATAGATGGGGAAATAGTGGAAACAGTGTCAGACTTTATTTTGGGGGGCTCCAAAATCACTGCAGATGGTGACTGCAGCCATGAAATTAAAAGATGCTTACTCCTTGGAAGGAAAGTTATGACCAACCTAGATAGCATATTCAAAAGCAGAGACATTACTTTGTCAACAAGGTCTGTCTAGTCAAGGCTATGGTTTTTCGAGTGGTTATGTATGGATGTGAGAGTTGGACTATAAAGAAAGCTGAGCGCTGAAGAATTGATGCTTTTGAACTGTGGTGTTAGAGAGGACTCTTGCAAGGAGATCCAACCAGTCTATCCTAAAGAAGATCATTGGGTGTTCATTGGAAGGACTGATGTTAAAGCTGAAACTCCAATATTTTGGCCACCTGATTCAAAGAGCTGACTCATCTGAAAAGACCCTGATGCTGGGAAAGATTGAGGGTAGGAGGAGAAGGGGACGACAAAGGATGAGATGATTGGATGGCATCACCGATTCAATGGACATGGGTTTGGGTGGACTCTGGGAGTTGGTGATGGACAGGGAGGCCTGGCGTGCTGCAATTCATGGGGTCGCAAAAAGTCGGACACGACTGAGTGACTGAACTGAACTGAAAGCACCTTTTAGATAACTGGTTCTCAACTGGAAGCAAGTTTGCCCTATCCCACTCGGGGACATTTTACGTCTGTCAGTGCTGGGGGAATTTCTGATTGTCACCATTTGGTGATGGTGCGGGTAGCACTACTGGCCTCTCTACCCCCGACTGGAAAGAATTTCTCAGCCTAAAATGTCAATAGGGTTGAGGATGAGAAACCCTGCTGCTGCTGATGCATATACATACACACAGATAGGAAACGAGTGGTCTGAAGGTCAAAGTCAGCCACGTGTAGAGAAAGAAGGCAGTCTCTGCAGACTCGCTTTGGGGGGAATGTGGAAGGGGCTGTTATACATGTGGTCAGAGATATGCCAGCCCCTCCAGAAACCTGTGGTAATCCTCCCAATGGGAGTGACTCCCCCAACTTTTTACTTGGGCTGTAGATCTAAGGCCTTTATTATCTTATCTCCTGCATTCTACATAGGTTCCCAGAATGACCTGTGAGCTCCTGCAGGACAACATCTATGCATTTTCAAATATCTCTTCGTGGTGCACAGTATCACAGCACCTAGCCTTGCTCATAATATGGTTGCTGAACTGACATCAATGCTATATTCTTCCCCCAGTATTAGAAATTCTACATGCCTGCATTTGAAAAAAAAAAAAAAAACCATATTAAACAGGAAGGAAAGAAAGACACTTCCCCTCTACTATTTCCATCTGGGAAGATCATTTAGCAAAGTCTGTCTTCAAAGAGCCGTGCATACTTCTTTTTTGATGCTAATCATGTTTGACTGCCTCCCCCACGTACCTTAGCCTTTTTATTAGTCTCCAGCAGTAGTGAAGTTCACTCTTGCATTTCATAAAAGGGTCACAGTCTTGGTTAATGTTTTTTAGACACAAATGCCCATAATTAAAGCCCAGAGCAAAGTTTGCCTGTCTTTCTTTGTACAACTCTTTAAAAACTCAAGCTCTATATTTCATTTATTTGCTAATGAATTTCCCTATAAGGGATGGTTTGACTCTGCTCAGCTTTAATTATAACAACAATAATTATAACAACAATAACAAAAAATTCATTTAGGCTTTCTGCTTGCTCTCCATGTTCAAAACTATTCTATAGAATGATTGAGAAGGAACAAAGCATTTTTGGAATAAAAGCAATTTTCCAGAATAAAGTGTTCTGGGCAGGCTCAGTATCTTCCTGTTTTTTACACTCTTAAAACATAAGAAATGTAAGACCTAATCTCAAGCAATCCAAGTATCTTCAACTCCACTTACAATGTAAATCAAAGCATTATTCTTCACCCTACAAACTACTTATTGAAAGATTCAACCCAAGATTATTTTCATTCAAAAGCACCTACTCTCAAACCATTTATATTTAGATGGTATTTACACAGCTTTTCAGGAACCAGAAGAACTTTTTAAGAGCTAAGGAGGAATGGTGAATGAGCCCAACCTCTTAATTTTGCAGAGAGGTAATTGAGGCTTAGAAGTCGATTTGAACTCTCCCAACTACCTAATAACAACGGCTAGCTCTTATCAAGGGCCCACAGCTTCTCATATCTTCAGCACTTCTACCGTGTCTGAGCCACCACGATATCTTGCTCGGATTGGTGCAGGAGCCTCCTAAGTCCTGCATATACTCTGCTTAGGTCAACAAAAAAGTCCTCACTGAGGTTCCTTAAAAAACTAAAAGTAGAGTTACCATATGATCCAGCAATCCCACTCCTGGGCAAGTATCTAGAAAAGACGAAAACTCTATTCCGAAAAGATACGTGTACCCCAGTGTTCATAGCAGCACTATTTACAAGGGCCAAGACATGGAAGCAACCTAAATATCCATCAGCAAATGAATGAATAAAGAAGATGCTTTATGTATATACAATGGAATATTGCTCAGTCACTCAGTCACGTCTAACTCTCTTCAACCCCATGAATGGTAAGCCCACCAGGCTCCTCTATCCCATTGAACTGCCCTGGTAAGAATACTGGAGTGGGTTGCTTTCCTCCTCCAGGGGATTGTCCCGACCCAGGGATTGAATCTGGGTCTCCTGCATCTCCTGCATTGGCAGGTGAATTTTTTACCACTGAACCACCTTGGAAGCCCACAATGGAATATTACTCAGCCATAAAAAGAATGAAATAATGCCATTTGCAGCAACATGGATGGATCTAGAGATTATCATAGTAAGTGAAGTAAGTCAGAGAGAGACAAATATCATGTGATATCACTTATCACTTATATGTGGACTATAACAAAAGCTATAAACAAACATTTGTATTTACATATTTACAAAACAGAAACAGACATAGAAAATGAACTTATGGGTACCAAAGGAGAAAGGGGTGGAGAAGGATAAATTAGTAGTTTGACTTAACAGATACACATACTATATATAAAATAGATAAACATCAAGGTCCTACTTAAAGCAGGGAAAAGAATCTGAAAAAGAATAGATAGCTGAATCACTTTGCCATACACTTGAAACTAACAAATATGATATAATCAATTATATTTCCATTCTTAAAATGACTTTAAAATAATAAAAAAAATAGAACTACAAAAAGAATCCCCACAAATTCCCCAGTGCCTGATACATGGCAGGCCTTCAGGATGTTTGTGAATTTGTAAAGTGCTTACTATATGCCAGGTACTAATCTAACGAAGGTATGGGAACCAATTACCTAATCTTTCCAATAACACAAGATAAGTGCTATTGTCATCACTGCTGTCATCTTGGATTCACAGATGAAGAAATTGGGGCACAGAGAAGTTTAGTAACTTGCCCAAGACCACCCAGCTAGTTAATCATAGAGCCAGGATTTGAACCTAGGGCACAGGCTCTTTAACTACCACAATGTCCCTCTTAGCTTAGCTAATGTATCCCTCTTAGCTTAGCTAATGATGAAAAAAAACATCAATGAGTCTTCCCTATACCAAGCTCTCAGAAGTTGAAATATATCAAAGTGCGCTTAAAAAACATTGTTTCCTATGACTGCCTAACATTTTAAAATAATCAATAAGGTGTGATTTTTTGAACTAAGACTGGTAAACAAGACCAAAAGTGTGAGTCACAACTGTGTTGCACTTCAGTCTCGAGTTCAGAGCATACAAAGGGTATGACTGTGGCTTACAGTCGTGTGCAGGTAATTCTCCCTACTCAACTGAGATTACCATGATTAGCTCTGGTCCATAAAAGGAAAGCTAAGACACAAAAGCCTCAGTGATGTTCCAGGCCACACAGTCAGCAACCATGGCAGGAAAGGAGTCTCTGAGGGCCCCTCTGAGGTCACACATGTTCTCTGATTATTAAGTATAAAACACCAGGGTGATGCACACAATGGAATGTTTAAGCCAAGATGTCACCGAATACAGAGTACGTTGATACAGCTTTATCTGAGAAGTTACATAATCGTCCTAATGTGGAAACACCATAAAGGAATTTGTGACTTGGAATGAGGAGAAGTGCACTCCCTGGGAATCACTCCTCAAAGCGTATCGGGAGATGTTCAGTGAGAAACCCACTCCCCTAGATTGAGCAGGTGACTTGTAAAAAACAAAACAGCCCAATGAAGGCTTTCTGAGGGCAGGCACTGTGCCCAGTTCAATTTAATGAGACTTAACCAGACCCCTGGCTGAAAACAGTCTCCAGGGACCCCATCTTTTCGCAGGGCAGGGAGGTCTATTCTATATTCAGTCTCCTGTTATATAAAAGTCCCTACTCTGAGTCCTCTCTGCCTCTTGCTTTTAGGTCAAATATTTATTTATGAAAGCCCAGAGGCCTTTCATTATCTTTATACCCTGGAAGGTTCGAAATGAATCTTTTCTCGCACTTCGTTTAAATTCTTTGAAAGAAATCTCGAGCTCTGGAATCCACCTCCACCTCCAATCGTCCCTGGATCTCGGCCTCCACTGTCCCACCTGCCCCCAGGCGCAGCCAGAGAAGGAAGGGGGTGGCCGGAGGGGAGGGGCGGGGATGTCACAAGCACCTGTCACCTGGCAGGCCCCGGCCTCACTTCCTCACCCCCGGCCCCACCCACCCTGCCGCAGGAGAGGACCGACCAGGCGCCCGCCCCCTCGCACGCCCCGACACTGGCAGGCCAGTCCCTCCCGCCCCAGCCTCCTGCCGCCGTCCAATGGCCGAGGGGCAGGGCAAGCTGAGCAAGCCGCGGCAGCCCAGCCGGGTCTCCGCCCTGTTCCCGGTTCCCGAGCCGGGCCCCGGCGGCCTTTAAATGCCGCCCTAGGCCGACACGGCGCGGCCCTCGCCACCTTTTTCCTCGGGCGGCGGCAGCGGCACCCCGAGGAAGAAAGCAGCTTAGACTCTGCAGCTCCGTCCCGGCCGCGGCGGCTGCCTCCGACCTTGGGGCCCGCGCCGCCTCCCCCGCCTCTCCCTACTCCTCCTCCTCCCCCTCCCCCGGGCCCCGCTGGCCCGGTCGGAGCCGGGCCCCCGGGCGTGCGCGCGCGCGTACCCGCGCGTGTGTGCGCGCCCCAGCCAGCCTCGGACCCGCGCCTCCGCCCGGCGCAGGACCGCCCCGGGATCCCCGCCCGCGCTTCGCGTCCCACGTCCCCCGCCGCCCGGCCGCCAGCCGCGCACCCCGCTGCGCCGCGCGAGAAGATGGCGGGGTCGGTGGCCGACAGCGATGCAGTGGTGGTGAGTGCGGGCCAGGCGCCCCCTTCCCGCGGCCCGCACGGCCCCGCCGCTGGCTCCCGCCTGGCGGAGGCCCAGCCCCGCGCCCCCGGCGGGAGAAGGCGCCCCAGTACCTGGTTAGAGGGAGCCGGCTATGCGCGACCGGGGTCGGGGGAGGGCTGGAGGGGTGCTCCGTGGGAGGACCGCTGGCTGAGTGGAGGTGTTGGGGGCGGCCTGCGCGTGGGGGTGAGCTACAGCCCACTCCGCGCCGTGCAGCCACCGGCCAGGTGTGAGTGTGCGCGTGTGTGAGTGTGTCCGGCGCGCGCGCCCCGTGTCCGCTCCCCCCTCCACGACATCCCGGGGATTCCCCCTTGGAAATGGGTCCTAGCCGGGGGCTCGCGGGAGAAGTTGAGCCGGGCTGCTGCACTCCAGCCACGTCCTGGAGGACAGGCCTTGGCGACAGGTTCTAGAGGCGTTTGCGGTTGGAGAGGAGCCTGCCTTCCTCCGGAGCGGGGCTCTGGTTCTCCAGTGGGCCTCGACCTTCATTTTGATCCAGATCTGAAGGGTCTGGGGAGCATCAGAGGCTTAGCTACCTGATAGAAAGGACGGGTTTGGTTCCGGGGTTTTCTGCGGGTATTCGGTGTACTGAGCCTATGTTGTGGGGAGGGTTGCTGGATTCCTCCAGATTTGTATAGGTTCTTCCCCGCTCCCGCTAACACCCACCTCCGAAAGCCTTTGGAAAGCCAATCTGTGTGCTTCTATTTTTAGAAACTAGATGATGGGCATTTAAACAACTCCTTGGGCTCTCCAGTTCAAGCCGACGTGTACTTCCCACGACTGGTAAATGATTTTGTTCCCTCTTCGGTGTCTGCCTGTACCCTCTTGTTTCTAATTGCATTTTCAAATGGGTCAAGTCCTAAGGAACTGAGGGCTTGGCTCTTCCCTAACAGGCTGTGAACTTTGCTTCTGCTCTCATCCTCTACAGATCGTGCCATTTTGTGGGCACATTAAAGGTGGCATGAGACCAGGCAAGAAGGTGTTAGTGATGGGCATTGTAGACCTCAACCCAGAAAGGTAAGGCAGATTCCTTGTCTCCTATGATGCTGTCAAAAATCTTGGCTTTCTCTGCCCACCCAAGCCAAATGAAAAATACAGAGACAGAGTTTGGAGAAAATAAAAGGGTGGCTTTAATCCTCAGCCAGAGGAGGGGACAGCAGGCTAGAGCCTCAAGAAGTGTGTGCCCCTCCCATGAGGAATTGGGGGGGGGTGATTATATAGATGAGGGGGTCAGTGATGAGGAACAAAGGTGTGAAGGTCTTGTATTCTTCTTCCTTTTGGATCATTTCAAAAACAAGTCATAGACTAGCCATCAGGTAGCCCAATAGTTGGGTGCATTGTCTTGCATGAATTGTACTGTGGCCTCCTTTCTGTAATGCAAAAAGAAAGGAAAAGAACTGTGAGGGGCCGTCTGCAAAGAGAGTGCTGTAAAGGTGAGCCCCAGACAGAATGTGATCGGCATACCAGGTTAGTCTTGATTACCTACTACAGATCAAGAACAGTTAAAGTGAAAAAAAGAGCTCAGAAAAGGGCAAGAGAAAAAACAAAACAACTTTTTCCTCTTTTTTCACTACAACACTTACACCTATCCAGCAGTTACGAGGTCCTGCTCACTCTTGTTGTGGCTTTCTGCTGCTCTTCCAACCCCTGTGGCCAGTGTTACTCGTTGCAAGTGCCAAGAAAGTACTATGTTCCCATGAAAAGAATGTGTATGAATTTCAGCAGCCATTTCTCTAGACAGCTATTTATATCAGAGATTATAAATATAGACCCACATCATTTTCTCTTTGACCCTTAGGGAGGCCAAAGGACTTTTTTTTTTTTTTTTTAATGTTTTTCAAACACAGTGCTTGGAGTAAGAACTATCAATATAAATGAGAACCAAACTACAAGATACTGTTTCCCTTAGTCAGTTTCCCCTGGCTGTTTTTGAGTCTTCTGAAATGGGTTGAAACACAGATGTGTGGGTAGTTTGGGGTATCTGAAACGTCCACAGTTAGTTACTTTAATCTCTATCAAAGTTTTCTCCAGGGCCCCCTCCTGTGGGTAACAAAATAAACTAGTTTGATTGTAATCCTACTTATCCATGGTCTATCACACCCCAACCCCTGCCCTGTGGAGAGTGGTGGCCCGCTAAAAGCTGACAAATCCAGAGAGGAAGAAGGAAATGGGAGCCTGGGTCTTTGTTAAGTGTTATTTTGCTCAACTGTGAATAAATGAGATGATTTTCTTTTCAGCTTTGCAATCAGCTTGACCTGTGGTGATTCAGAAGATCCTCCTGCCGACGTGGCAATTGAACTCAAAGCAGTGTTCACAGACCGACAGCTACTCAGAAATTCTTGTATATCTGGGGAAAGGGGTGAAGAACAGTCAGCGATCCCTTACTTCCCATTCATCCCAGACCAGCCATTCAGGGTGAGTACCTCGAGTGCTTCAGCTCCAGCCATTGGCAGGTTGGTGATATTCTCATCTGAGATGTGCCAAGAGTGCTTTAAGCGGCCAGAACTTTTGCATGTCCAGGAAATTTGTCACCTGATGGTGAAAAAAAGGAAAACGATCAAAAGAGCTCTGTTTGCTGATATGAATTAACAGTCAGCAGTAGCTCTTGGTTCTGTTTAGCCAATACATGTAAATAAGCCCATATTTACATGTCTAGATTGTTAAGAATAAATACTTCTCTGTGTAGTATTCAATATAGTACTAGGCATTTAATAGATAATTGTCCTAAGCTAACTATTTAATAAATATTAATAAATACCTAGAATTTCTTTATTTTTTTCAACCTTTAAGTAGTATCAGACCATATCAGTTATACCTTTTTTAAGACTAGAGCGATTATTATTTTATTTTCTCTTGTTCCCTTTGCTAATGAGGACTAGCAGTGCCGTTGCTCCCCTGGGCCTCCCTGGTGGCTCAGATGGTAAAGACTCTGCCTGCAGTGCAGAAGATCCAGGTTCCCTAGGTGGGGAAGATCCTCTGGAGGAGGGCATGGCAACCCACTCCAGTATTCTTGCCTGGAGAATTCCATGGACAGAGGAACCTGGCAGGCTACAGTCCATAGCGTCATAAAGAGTCAGACATGACTGAGTGACTAATACTGGGTTAAGCGGCCTCAGTCTACTTCATTGTCACAGGCTGTGTGGCTGATAGATTCCTTCCCTTGGGCTGGAATGAGTATAGATTTGCTCCCCACTATCTGTCAGGCAGTAAGCACAGCCCAAATTTCCATTCCCATCAAATAGCACGAGCCACACCTTCCTCTATGAAGGACAATGCCAAGTAAAAGATGCAAGTCAGTAATGTGTTAGAAAAGAATTTACTGACCTGTCGGACCTGGTGATGAAGTATCTGCGTTATACTTTGTTGTGCTTAGTCGCTTCAGTTGTGTCTGATTCTTTCCAACCCTACAGACTGTAGCCCAGCAGGCTCCTCTGTCCATGGATTCTCCAGGCAAGAATACTAGAGTGGATTGCCATGCTTTCCTCCAGGGGATCTTCCCCACCCAGGGATCAAATCCGTGTCTTTTACATCTCCTGCATGGGCAGATGAGTTCTGTACTGCTAAGCTACAGGGGAGGCCCTATACTTCGTTAACATGCATCATAATAATGACAACTTGGTTAAGAGCTTCCTGTTTCATATATACCTAACAAACCAGAGCTACCCTTAACCTGTTGCTCCTCATCTAGAAATGTACAAGGGCCTTATGAATAAGTCATAATTTTTCTTCCCATCTTACAGTCTTGGGGGGAAAGAAGAATCTATGACATTCACATCAGTGATAGAAGAGAGACTAATTGCCCTTCTAGCATAGCCTGGGGAAGGTACCCCTACCCTTCTCTAGAATGATAATGACCCTGAGGCTCCCCTGAACTGTGACAGTTTCTTAATGGTGACTCTTAATGCAGAGCTCATGAGTGTGAGAAACCAAAGCTTCTGCCAAGTCGAATAACGCTCCCCAACAACAAAACTGAGATGGAATCAGCCCTTCTTGGTGACATAATTTTAGTAATAATATGCATTAAATGTGACTGTCACATATGGAGTCTCTCCTTACATGATGAATACAAATGCTTTTAATAAATACATAGTGCAAAACCAGTGATTAAACTCTGTGGTGACTTCCTTAAGTTAGAAAAAAGAGGGAGAAAAAGCTTTTACCATAGGGAATCAGTATTTTTGTTTGGCTTAACAAAGCCTTGTTAATTACACATCCTTGGTCCAATGGTAATTACTGTGTATCCTTCTCTGCTTAGTGTTTATCTTGTTTGAGTGTCCAAACTGTTATTACGTGCTCCTAATGGGTACCTGCTCTGCCTTGTGAGGGGCTTCTCTGAAGGTGGGATAGAATTGTTCAGGGGATGAGGATGGAGGCATTAAGTACCATATAGATGAATCTATACCACTTTATATCACTTTCTGGCATGCAATGAGAAGGGAGAAATAGTAAGGCAATTTTACATCGTTCAAGGACGTTGAATAGTGTAGAGCAATGCCTCCCAAAGTGTGTCCCTCATTCCAGCAACACCAGCATCATCTTGGAACTTGGTGGAAAAGCACATTCTTAGACCTTACCCTTGACCTACTAAATGGAAAATTTGAGGGGGGTGGAGCCCAACAGTCTGTTCTATAGCCTTCAGTCTGATTCCAGTGCACTCTAGAGTTTGAGAACTACTGAGGATGTTGCCTTTCTCTAAAATGAGGTATTTGTTCATTTTTCCCAGCAGAGTTCATTGAAATTATGAACTGAGGGTTTTATTTTGTTTTTTTTTTCCAGGTGGAAATCCTTTGTGAGCACCCACGTTTTAGAGTGTTTGTGGATGGACACCAACTTTTTGATTTTTACCACCGCATTCAAACGTTATCTGCAATCGACACCATAAAGATCAATGGAGACCTCCAGATCACTAAGCTTGGCTGATGTTTAAACCATGTCTGTTTCAAAGAGCATCAGGTGCCACAACTGCCTGACTGTTGATCTGGAAGAAGTGTCCTGGCAAGGTCTAAAGACTTAAAAAGAAAACAAAAAGGCAGACTTCACTGTCTCTTCTTTCTGTGCAGTTTAAACCCAAAATGACTTCAACGGTGGTTTGCCCTTAGGAAGCTATCGGAACTAAGACACCGAGCCATTATTCCCAGAACAAAGTAATACATTTATGCTGGATTTTATTCAGACTAAACTGAGATGGATTTGTGACGATTTGTGATTTGGTAATAAGTTATTCATCTTTTCACAGCAAGGTGATATTTGGAACAAAAGTGCTAAAGACTTAAAACAACAACAACAAAGACGGTACACAGAAATCAACTCATTTCTGCACTGAAGTGGAATTGTGTAGCACAACCAACATTTTAGTCAGGGTATTTAACATAGAATGTAGGTTGTTCAAGGTTTTTTTGTGTGTTTTTTTTTTCTTTTTGCACAGCATAATGTTAACTCAGATTTTTTAAGCTTTCTTGTAGTTATTTATTTCTACTCAGTGTATATGTTAGAGATGATTAATGTCTCAAGAACAGCTTGTTATGAACTTTTGAATGTACAATTATCTTAGGTCTGAGTGGGGAAATTACCTATTACAGTCATGAGAAGGGTGAGTTTCTACCTTAAAGAGTTGAGTCTTATCCTCCTACCCCTAAACTTAGGATCTCTTGATATAAATTGCTGTAAGTGCTTTTGGGAAAACTTTGCAACAGTTCAGCAAGACTGCTTTTCAAGTTATTGATGATTATGTAAAACTCTACTTACATTGCTTTTTCTCCATACTGTGAAATTAGCACAGTATTGGCTTCCTTAAGACTAATTAACTACTTTTCACTGGATCTACATAATAGCTCATCAAGTTGTTATGAAGCTAGTCGAAAACACATTAAGAGGTGATTGCATCGATAGTTTTAAAAATGGACTATTATATACATTTTTAAAGGTATAGTGTGAAAATGATTTGGGAATGCAATGGAAAGCAGAAGCAAATGGCCCCAAATAACTTACTTGGAAATAATTTATATCAACTTAAGCTGTTAGCTCATTGTATCACTTTTGTTATGCGACCCTCACCAATCCCTAAGCAATGCCTTTGCAGCTTCAGAGTAGAAGATGCTTCCTACTGTGTGGGCTCTGCTAAGATAGTATGATAAAAAAAAGATCCAACCTAGGAAATGATCCAGTTAGTTTATCTGAAAAGTTAACTCCCGAGACTCTAGGTCTTTGAGTCCAGCCAATAGTGTGAACGCTCCAATGAAGCTCTGGGAGTTTCCCTGTACTTGTGGAACTGATTAGACAGCAGGGAGTCTCCAGGAAAAGCCTGCAGTGATGCACACGTCACTGCAAGGCAAGGGATGGTTGGAGTCCTGGGTGCTGGATTTCATAAACTGCATTGGCCTTGGAGAGAAGGACCCTTGGCATTGCTCTGGTCAGCTAGGTTAGGGGGGTAAGGGGGTGCTGGGGTGGGGGTGTATTTATATATAATTTCGGTTTTATTTGTACAGCGTCTTGTTATGACACGTCCTTGTCCTGCTTTGCTTTTGAGTTTTTTTACACAACATGCAGAGGCACTGAAGTGGCCAGATCATTTTCACGTGTCAAGAATGTAGACAGTGTTTCAGTACCAAAGTTTAAGAAAAAGCAAACTAAAATCGTGAATTATTTTATAGGTGATATATTTAGATTCTCCTCAGCTTTGAAACTGTTTAGCACAGTTCCATTGTGTTACGTAAGAAGATGCTTTACCCAACAAGACTGGCTGAGCATTGAAAGGCTTTATGTCCCAGCTGACTTAACCAGCCATATTCAGCCAGGAGGGCTGTGCTCCAGCTCCGGGTATCTTGAAGCCCGTGACTAACCTTGTGCAGCCACTAGATTTTGTCAGGTGTTTGTAGAGAGACCTAGAGGGCACCCTGAAATATATTGGTAGGGGTTTTGTTCTCGTTGTGGTAGAAGACCCCACACACACACACAACAGGAGGTTTTTCTTTGAGTGGGCATCCATTCCCGCTCACTGCATAATTCAGCAGAAACTAGAGGAGTTGGGCGTGTAACTGTTGGAACTGACCCTGTTCTCTCTACCTATTAGCTAACTGGTTAGCAGCCAAGCCCTTAGGCAGCTTAGTGTAAAGATACACTGTTAACCCTTCACTGTTCTGTGGGGTCAGTGAGAACCTCTTGGTTAAGCTTATTGAAATTTATCTGAATGATGTGATAGTTTGATTCAGGTATAATTAAGTTAGCAGGGGGCTAGTCCAGCTGTATTAATCATTAGCTGGAAACTGGAAACTGTTCATATCTTCTCATCAGCATGTGAGGTCTAAGGTGGGAATTCAGGATGAAAAGTGCAATTTTAAGCTTCACAGGAAAGCATTTGGGTGTGTAAGGTGTTATTTCTGACCAGAGCCCTAATTCTGCAATATGACCAAAACCAAGGAACATAAATAACAATCAGGCTCTGGGGGAATAATAAGCAGGCTTTAGACAATCTGTTCATTTCTGCATCAAAATTGGAGTGAATGTATGTATCTATTTAAAAGTTAATAGAAGTGACTTCTACTTTCTGGGCTATCCCAGAATTGTCTTAATTTTTTAAAAAATTTGAAACCCCATTTCAAATCATGCCAACCTTAGTTCAAAACCTCCAAAGGGATCATTCTTAGAATTGTTGAAGATTTGTTAAAATGGCAAATCCTTTCATTTGTATTAAAAAGAAAATATCCAAAAAGAGGGAGGGAGCCCTTTTGCCTTGAGAGAAACACCCTTGGCATTTTCCAGCTACATTATTAATGTAGAAATAATGTTCCTATGATGACATTTTCAAAGAAACACTTTCTTATTTACTGCGTGGTGTAAAATGTTGCTAAATGTGTTTTAGCGTTATGATGTCACTGCTGAAAGTTATTTGCACTATAATAAAGGAATTTTCTACAAAATGGTTTCCAATTTATAAGGTGCTAAATTTGGTACCAGGTGTGATGTACTTGGGCTTCCCAGGTAGCTCAATGGTAAAGAATCCTCCTGCCAATGCAGGAGACACAGGAGACTCAGATTCAATCCCTGGGTTGGGAAGATCCCCTGGAAAAGGAATTGGCAACCTACTCCAGTATTGTTGCTTGAAAAATCCCATGGGCAGAGGAGCCTGGCAGGCTACAGTCCATGGGGTTGCAGAGAGGTGGACGGGACTAAGCACACAGGACGTGATGTACTTAGCGTGGACCATCTGGTAGCACAACGCTCCCGCCCTCACACACTCACTCCAAGACCACTTGTTTATGTGTTGCCCACATTAAGGAACTGATCAAGGGAAAGTGTCTGAGGGGGCCTCAGAGACCTAATGAGTTGTGTGTGTAATGGGTTATTTTAAAATTCAATTTGCATATGGTAAATTCACATTTTTCTTGATGTGCAGTTTTATGAATTTTAATACATGAATGGATTCACATAACAATCACCTCAAACAGGATACAGAATTGTTCCATCACCCCCAAAGCCACCTTGTGCTACCACTTTATGGTTAAATGTGACCCCCACTCCCAGGCCTAATCAGGCAACAACTGACCCATTCCACCTGCCTATAGTTTTGCCTTTTCCTGAATGTCATATAAAGAGAATCATGTAATCCTTTAGGATTGGTTTCTTGCATAATGCATTTGAGGTTCATATTGTGTGTACTAAGGTTTTCCTTTTTATTGCTGAGTAGTATTCTGTTGTGTGGATGGACCAGGTTCTTGATTCATTCACCTGTTAAGGATGTAGTGGGTTCTTAATAAATTATTAATATAATCTTATTAGCACAGTGTATATACAAAAGCCTAACAGAAGCAGAAGATATTAAGAAGAGGTAGCAAGAATACACAGAAGAACTATAAAAAAAGATCTTCACAACCCAGATAATCACGATGGTGTGATCACTGACCTAGAGCCAGACATCCTGGAATTTGAAGTCAAGTGGGCTTTAGAAAGCATCACTACGAACAAAGCTAGTGGAGGTGATGGAATTCCGGTTGAGCTATTTCAAATCTTGAAAGATGATGCTGTGAAAGTGCTGCACTCAATATGCCAGCAAATTTTGAAAACTCAGCAGTGGCCACCGGACTGGAAAAGGTCAGTTTTCATTCCAATCCCAAAGAAAGGCAATGCCAAAGAATGCTCAAACTACTGCACAATTGCACTCATCTCACATGCTAGTAAAGTAATGCTCAAAATTCTCCAAGCCAGGCTTCAGCAATACGTGAACCGTGAACTTCCTGATGTTCAAGCTGGTTTTAGAAAAGACAGAGGAACCAGAGATCAAATTGCCAACATCTGCTGGATCATGGAAAAAGCAAGAGAGTTCCAGAAAAACATCTACTTCTGCATTATTGACTATGCCAAAGCCTTTGACTGTGTGGATACAATAAACTGTGGAAAATTCTGAAAGAGATAGGAATGCCAGACCACCTGACCTGCCTCTTGAGAAATCTGTATGCAGGTCAGGAAGCAACAGTTAGAACTGGACATGGAACAACAGACTGGTTCCAAATAGGAAAAGGAATACGTCAAGGCTGTATATTATCACCCTGCTTATTTAACTTATATGCAGAGTACATCATGAGAAACGCTGGGCTGGAAGAAACACAAGCTGGAATCAAGATTGCTGGGAGAAATATCAATAACCTCAGATATGCAGATGACACCACCCTTATGGCAGAAAGTGAAGAGGAACTCAAAAGCCTCTTGATGAAAGTGAAAGAAGAGAATGAAAATGTTGGCTTAAAGTTCAACATTCAGAAAACTAAGATCATGGCATCCGGTCGCATCACTTCTTGGGAAATAGGTGGGGAAACAGTGGAAACAGTGTCAGACTTGATTTTTGGGGCTCCAAAATCACTGCAAATGGTGACTGCAGCCATGAAATTAAAAGACGCTTACTCTTTGGAAGGAAAGTTATGACCAACCTAGATAGCATATTCAAAAGCAGAGACATTGCCAACAAAGGTTCGTCTAGTCAAGGCTATGGTTTTTCCTGTGGTCATGTATGGATGTGAGAGTTGGACTGTGAAGAAGGCTGAGCACCAAAGAATTGATGCTTTTGAACTGTGGTGCTGGAGAAGACTCTTGAGAGTCCCTTGGACTGCAAGGAAATCCAACCAATCCATTCTGAAGGAGATCAGCCCTGGGATTTCTTTGGAGGGAGTGATGCTAAAGCTGAAACTCCAGTACTTTGGCCACCTCATGCGAAGAGTTGACTTATTGGAAAAGACTGATGCTGGGAGGGATTAGGGGCAGGAGGAGAAGGGGACGACAGAGGATGAGATTGCTGGATGGCATCACTGACTCGATGGACGTCTGAGTGAACTCCGGGAGTTGGTGATGGACAGGGAGGCCTGGCGTGCTGCGATTCATGGCATCGCAAAGAGTTGGACACGACTGAGTGACTGAACTGAACTGATATACAAAAGCAAGATTGTGTATACAATCTTTCCTGTGGTTTGAATGATTAAGAAGGAAACTTGATCCCATAGCTATTATGACTACAAATAAAACTGGCTTATAGAAGTTTGCCTAGCTTTAGTTATGGGTGGTTTAGGAAAGATAATTTACTCAATATGCTGGATTTAGGGTACCTACTTATACCTTAGTTGGTTTTACTAATTCCTTCCTTTATTATTATTATTATTTTTTTTTTTTTAAGGAAGCAAAGCTGTGAGGCTGGTCTTTGTCAGTTTTTGCAGTAGGCAGGGAAGGGCTTCCTAGTTGTCGCTAGTGGTAAAGAACCAGCCTGCCTATATAAAAAGACTTTGAGCTTGATCCCTAGGTTGGGAAGATCCCTTGGAAGAGGGCATGGCAACCCACTCCAGTATTCTTGGCAGGAAAATTCCATGGACAGATGAGCCTGGCAGGCTACAGTCCATGAGGTCGCAAAAAGTCGGACACGACTGAAGCGACTTGTCATGCACACACATAGGCAGGGAAAGCCCTGTCAAAGTGGGAACAATTTGCTGAGGCTGCTGGGCAGAGATGGGAGAGCTTCCTCTGCCCCCGTGGGATACAACGGTATCCTTGTTCTATGACAGCATTTTGAATTAGACAGTCTAGAAGATATTTATCGGAGAAGGCAATGGCACCCCACTCCAGTACTTTTGCCTAGAAAATCCCATGGATGGAGGAGCCTGGTAGGCTGCAGTCTATGGGGTCGCTAGAGTCGGACACGACTGAGTGACTTCAGTTTCACTTTTCGCTTTCATGCATTGGAGAAGGAAATGGCAACCCACTCCAGTGTTCTTGCCTGGAGAATCCCAGGGACAGGGGAGCCTGGTGGGCTGCCGTCTATGGGGTCGCAGAGTCGGACACGACTGATGCGACTTAGCAGCAGTAGCAATAGCAGAAGATATTTATAGCTGGAGTGATCTCTGAGTGCCACAGACACTTAAGGACCTTTATTCATTCAGCAGGTATTTATTGAGCTCTGTCAATTGCTGTTCTACATACTTGGACACATCAATGAATAAAACAGACCCTGGTGCTTTTAAACTTCAGTATGCTGAAGAATCACCCAAGAAGCCTCCTTAGGGAGTGAAAGTCCATTCTCACCCTGGGAAATTATGTTTCAATGGGTCTGGAGTAGGTCTCAGGAGTTTGTATTTTTAAAAAACATCCTTGATGGTGTCAGTGGTCCCAGGTCCCAAATTAAGCCACTCTGCCTTTGGGACTTCCATAAACATTCACTGAATCAAGCTGCTGAGTTGTGCCAAGCTGTGGGATTCTGATCTGTGGGTATCCTTCTGTGAAAACTTCAACACTGGGTTATCCTGCTCTGCCAAAAAACCACTGCGCAACTTTAATTGTAACTTTACAACTATGTCTTCCCCACCACCACCACCCGCCCCTCCGCAAGTTTAACATTCCTCACTCCCACCCCTCCCTCACTATAAACACTGCAGGGAAAGGAAGTGTCTTTCAACCGAGTTGGGTAAGAACCCTCCTTATTGGGGTCGCTGTAGGACCTCACTAGAACCCTCAGTGTGTGTTAGTCGCTCAGTCGTGTCAGACTCATTGTGACTCCATGGAGCCCGCCAGGCTCCTCTGTCCATGGAATTTTCCAGGCAAGAATAGTGGAGTGGTTAGCCATTCCCTTCTGCAGGGGATCTTCCAGACCCAGGGATCAAACCTGGGTCTCCTGCATTGCAGGCAGACTCTTTAATATCTGAGCCACCAAAGGACCCTGACACCTGTTTTAAGTAGCAGGTGCTCTGAGAAAGATTAAGGTTCCACGGGAAGCTTACCTCATTTCTTGGTAAACATTTCAATTAATTATTCATTTGCAGAATTGCCAGGGTGGGGCCCAATTTTTCTACAACGTAAATATACCAGGTGGCTTGTAACTTGTAAAGAGGGTAGAGGGCAAGTGGTAATGGCCCAGCTGAGCTCTTCACAGCATTTTGGAAATAAATTTCAAGTCTCCCTTTCACAAAAAGCAGCTGAGTTTGTACCCAGTAATGCATGCCTAACTTGTTTCCTGATCACTGTGTTAATTTCACAATGATTTTTTTTTTTTAAGTCTCTTGCAAAAGGCAAAGAACTGCTTTGGAAAGCATATATTTCATCATGAATTTACATAGGTATAAACAAGGTGCCGAAACACTACTCAACCTAGAGAGAGAAGGGGAAGAAATAGCCACTGACGCTTTCTCTTGCTTTGATACACCCTTCCATCTCCCAGGGAAAGATGGTGACGAGGTGAGCAAACACAGAAGGGAAGCAGGCTTTGTTGTCTGAGAGGACAACACAGACAGTTTTAAATAATAGGCTCTGGCAGTGGCAAGCCAGCCACAGACCTTGGGGATGATGGGTCTTCCAAGCTTTCATGAGTAAGAACAATAAGAAACGTTTGCCATTGACTCCAGCATCTCCCTTTCTGTCAGTATTCTGTCATTAATTCTGAAAAGACAGATGCAAATAATCAAAGCTTACCTGAACAGTTAGTCTGGAACGGGAAGAAGAGAAGCAGTGAGGCTGTGATGAGGGTGAGAATGAAGAGCCATCTGGACCTCAGGGATATATTGTGTGTGTTCAGACGGGCACTTTAAATCTCCAGTCTTAATTTGCCTCCCATGGGCAATGGAAATAATGACACTTGTGGCAGTGTGTTTTGAGAGCCAGCAGTGACAGCGGTGTAAGCATTTCTTACAGCTGATAAGGCCAGAGTTAAAATAATCATGATACCAATTTCTGTAATAATCCTGCATGATTTTGTAAGAAACAGTACTAAAAGTGTTAATCCTTGAAACTGTGTCTAATCCATTGGAACATGCTTTTCATATCATTTCATTGAAGCCTGTTTTATTTAAAATCTAGCCAAAATTAGCAGTGTATTAGGCAATGTATAGAATGAGGTTTGTAAAATGTACTCTGGGTTTTTTTTTTTTTTTTTACTTTGAATTATTACAGCTGTTCCAACATTAGAAAGCATGGGTTTTTCTTAATGCAATAAAAATCACCTTTAGTTCAGCATAAAATTATTTTAATGCTGTGAAAGGTGATCAAGGAAGAAATATACAACATAATAAGATATGACAAATAATTTTTTTAAATGAGAGTCTTCCTAGAGTCCTGTGGTCTGTTATTCTAAGAGTCTAATTAACCATTCATTCATCCCTCATTAAAAAAAAAAAACACACATATGTACGGACACAAGATCACAGTCTCTTTGTTTGAGGAAGTTAGAAATAGATGCTGTTTTTCTTGGAAAGGCTTTGATTAACATCAAATATTGAAATTACCTCATAGTTTGAGGTTTTTAAGGCAACTAACATTATCTTTGCTTTTACAAATGTAAATCCCTGACTTGGGAATCCCCTTGCAATCCTCAACTTCAAAATTAAGTAAATGATTTTAAAAATTCAGCTTGCTAAGTTGAAAGGGCAAATCCTGGCCTTTTCATATAGTTGGTGCTCTTACAGCTTATGTGTAGAGTTAGTTCATATCCTGAGAGAATCACTCATAACTGATGAAGCTACGTAGAAACAGAGCACTTTTTAATGAAGGCACCGTGTTAGACAGTGTGGGTTATAAAAACATAAAAGACCTATGCCCTTGAAGATCTATGCCATCTGCCCTTGAAGAATTTATGATCTTATTAAAAGACAGGTCAGGTACCTATGAAATAAAACACAAGGATGACTGTCAATATATAGAGCCAGACTGAATGGGCAGAGAAGTGCATATGACAAGAGTTCCCAGGAACACAACCTGTCCACTGGGGTGACCCAGGAGGGCATCTGGGTCTAAAGGACCTTGGCTGGGCTTCCAATGGCCTGAAGGCCCCTTCTTCTCTGTGCAACACCCAAACACCCCAGTATACAGACCAACTTCAGGTTTGATCTGAGGGGCAAGTGTTGTGTTTTCTGGGACTCAGAGTTGTAGTTGAGATTCTGGCCTCCCAAAGGAGGAGTTCAAGGAGAAACCTGGTATTCTTTAATTACAAAACACATGAGTCTCTGGTGGAGAGCAGACCCTTTCTCTAATGATGCCCCCAGCAAAGAAAGGATGGCCCGGACTTCCCTGGTAGCCCAGGGGTTCAAACTCCACACTCCCATTGCAGAGGGCATGGGTTCCATCCCTGGTCGGGGAACTAAGATCCCATATGCCCCACAGCAATACCAAAAAAAGAAAAAGAAAATGACGTCCTCATGGAATGTGTGTGGGGAAATTATATTGTAAATGTATTTCATGTATTCAACTTCACCTCCACACATTCGGCACCAAAACACAAAACAAAACAAAAAACACCGCATAGAGAAAAAGAACCCTTGACCACTTTGGGCAATTCCACCTGTCCTCCCGTTGGAGGAGCAGAGGGCCTGAGAATGCACGTGTGATTCAGGTGCTTCTGTCTCCTGTGTCTCTCACAGTTGAGCTCTCTGGCTCCCTGGAGTGTCACACCAGGGTGCAGAGAGATCTTTGATCTTCCTCATGCTTGCTCCTAACTGCAAATCACAGCTTTCTGGTGCTCAGCCAAAGAAACAAAGATCTGCTCTATCACTGGATGAAAAATTGTGGTCTTGAATTTACTGAGAGCTCATCTCCCAAGTGACCCCTTCCTAAGGGACTTTTCAAGGGAAAATTTGACATGAAGCTATTTTTGCCTTATATGCTGACTTTTGCGCCTAACCCATGTGTGAGACAGACTTCTGTTTATCTTGAATGAATAGTTTTCTTGTGTACACATAATGGCCAGCTCTTTGATAGCAGAATCCATTTTTTGAGTTCTGGCTCTAGACGCAAGGCTGTTCAATAAAACTGTGGTGTTGGGGAGGTTCTATCTTTCTATCTACTAATATAATTTACACAGTCCAATATGGTGGCCACTAGCCACAAGGGTCTATTAAGCACTTCACATGTGACTGATGCCACTGAGGAACTAAATTTTAAATTTTATTGAATTTTCATTAACAACTTTTTGTATGTGTCCTTGTGTATATATGTGTGACACATGGGCTTAGTTGTTCCACGGCATGTGGGATCTTAGTTCTCCAGACCAGAGATTGAACCCACATCCCCTGCATTGCAAGGCGGATTCTTAATCACTGGACCACCAGGGAAGTCCCTCATTAACCTGACTTTAAATAGCCAAATGTTGCTCATGGCTACCATGTTGGACACTGCAGGTCTAGAACATCAGACTCTGCTGGGCTTCTGTCTGGTCTCAGTCCTCATATGCATATGACAGGTAGCAGAAGTTCCTATTTGAACCTAAGCCATGTTCACTCTCAAATTCAGGAAAATCTAGACATTTTCTGAAGACTAGTGGAGAAGTGGAGGCCTTTTCATAGAAGAGACCAAGACACCCACGGGAAAGAACTTATCCCAGGGGAAACAAAAAAAGGGTCCACAAGGTGGTTTGTTTCAGGAAGATAGGCAAGCTTCAGAAGAAAGTGGCAACTATGTGGTCAGATCTGCATTGTCACTCACACTGTCCCAGGCCCAGCACAATGGAGCCATTCCTGAATCTAGGAACAAGGGGCTACAACCCACGCCCTGCTCCCTGTAAGCCGTGCTCCCCTGTAAGCCCCACTCCCCGGAGCATTGAAGGACAAGGAAGTGGCGGTGCAGGAAGCATGCAGCAACATTTCTGAGCTGCTCTAGAGTGCCAGGCATGGTGCCAGGTGCCGCCAGGGCTGACATCTGCTGCAGCACCTGCCTGGGCCCTGCCTTCAGCAACCTCTGCACAGTTGTCAGCAGGGCACCGATGCCACTGATGAGCATTAAGAGCACAGCCCCCATAGCACGGGGCATTGCCATGATGATCTGAAGCTTTTTTTTATGGTTAACACCACTGCGTTTATGTATTTGTTTAACGTTGCTGTAAGTGGCTGGTCTCATGTGAACAGTCTGAGGTTCACCGGAAGCCATTCTTGAAAGCAGGCATATTCTCCTCTGTCCTCCTTGTCATATCCTCAAAAACAAGAGATTATACTGGCCAAGAATGGCCAGTGGGAGAAAGAGCATTTTACCACACTTTACATGAGAAACAAAGGAATAAAAATCCTCACTAGATATTTTTTTCTCCCCAAGTCCCTCTTTAGCTTCTAGCCTTCTCCAACCCTGTCCTTGGTTGCTTCTTCAGATCAGATCAGTCGCTCAATCGTGTCCGACTCTTTGCGACCCCATGAATCGCAGCATGCCAGGCCTCCCTGTCCATTACCAACTCCCGGAGTTCACTGAGACTCACATCCATCGAGTCAGTGATGCCATCCAGCCATCTCATCCTCTGTCGTCCCCTTCTCCTCCTGCCCCCAATCCCTCCCAGCATCAGAGTCTTTTCCAATGAGTCAACTCTTCGCATGAGGTGGCCAAAGTAAATCTCCCTAATTCCTTTCCTAATGCAGAGCTATTTGACCTGTACCAGCTTTCCTAGGGGGCTTTTTAAAGCACTTACCTAGCAAAAAGGTCACTCTCTCCATAGGGGAGATTCATTCCCTAAGAAAAATAAGAATTCTCCATCATTTTGATTTCTAGTTTCTTTAATACCCTGTGTCATTTCCAGAAGAACTCAAGGCAGCCAAAAATGAGGCCATTAAGAGGAAAATGCCAGAACCTTCTGGTTCTATCTTCCTCAGGTTTAATGTCTCATCAACTTTCCCAACAACTTAATTTTGAAGAAGGTGTCTCCTCTCTCTCAATGTTCTTTGACCTGTTTGTCTGTTTGCTTAATGTTCATCTCTCCTGCTAAATGCTCATTTCCATCAGGGCAGGTACCCTACTGATCACGTTCACTACTGCACCCTAAGCATGTGGTGTGGGGCTTGTCACAATAAATAATGAATGGATGTCTGTCAGATGAATGAATGGTCAACAAATGCAGTATTGGTTATCCATTGCTGGGCAACAAATTATCCCAAAATGTACCAGCTTACAACAACAATGATCATTTATTATCTCACACAGGAATCTAGGAACAGCTTTGCTGGGTAATTCTAACTCAGGGTCTCTCATGATGTGACAGTTACACTATCTTCCGGTGCTGCAGTCCTCTGAAGGCTTGACTGGTCCTCCATAAAGTGTACCTTCTTTGTATTTGGCAACAATTTTTTAGGGGACCAGCTTCTATCCACTCAGAGGTACCGTGCAAAGGAAAAAAGCACTAGGAAAGAGATTGGCATTCAAATCCTGCTGCTTACCAGCTCCATGATCTCTTTGTGTAAGTCTTGACAAGTCTGAACTCTTTTTTTGATCATTCCTCATTTTTCTCTTCTGTAATAGGGGTTTGCACGACTCTTCTTTGCAAGACAACTATAAGGCTTAAGCAAAAGGAGGTCCATAACGCACCAAGCATAGCACGGTGTGTAATAAGAGCTCGATAAGTGCTGGCTGTTAGAGTGACAACTCCCTCACCTGATCCTTTATGTTCTGGACCTCAGCTTAGCAGTTCTGATACCTCCTGGGTGGTAGAGTTGGCAAGGTTCTCACGTTGCCGATGAGAAAAACAAGTCCAGAGTGCTTAAGTGCTTGTCCACAGTGTGGCTTTGCTCCTCCCTGCTTGTCAGGATCCTGGGCAGTGCTCTCTGAGGAGACTCAGTGATCACCAGCTCAGCAAGGGTGATGAGTGGCCCGAGACATCGGTGTCCCACCTCAGCTCCTCCAGGCCATTCTTGAGGGGGAGCTGGGACTCTGGTTAACGTCTCGGCTGAGTCTTCAGGAGAGGTTCCTGTGCCTGACCCTCCTCCCCGCGCTGGGTCACAGGGATTAATTAGCGGCTGGTAAAACAGCAAGGACAGAACATCCTTATCCCAACAAGCCACCCGAGTGCCTCCAACAGCTACAGGCAGGTGGAAAACGACCACTTAGGCCTTAATGAGCTTGCTCAGCGGTAATTCTGGGGAGTCCTGAGAGCCTTAGCAGTCATCCAATCTTGTGGTTACTGTTGTTGTTTGGGTTTTCTAGGTTTATTTTGGTTTTTGTTTGTTATGGGGTTTGAGGGTAGGGGGGTGTTTGTTTGTTTGTTTAAGATTTTCCTCACTGAGCAGACTCCTGCTTTGATTACTCAGCCAGGCTGTCACATCCTACTTTGTGGGTAGATTTCCAGTCATTTGCAGATGTGAGATTATGAGACTGTGTTTGCATTTGCCTGCTTTCTAACTGCCTTCAGTTCACCTGAATAGCTTTCATCTTTAACCCAAAGAGCACGCACTTCTTTTTCAAATCCAATCTAGAACCTGTGACAACCCACTCAGGGCACTAGAGGAGAAAGGGGCCAGACTTTCTCTTTTCCAAAAAAAGTAACTCCCTGCTTAAGCAAAGAAAAAACATCAGACACTTTTTAGGTCGCAGGGTCAGATGGAGTGCCCTACACAGGTTTTGATGAACACCTCTGTATGTGAGACACCACCATGAAATTTACAGTTAGTTTGTGTTCACAGTGCAATAGGCTCAAAGTCCACTTCACCTCACCCATGACCTAAACAGAGGGGAAATTCCTACTTATGCATGAATTTGTACAAGCAGAGTGTCTGGACCAGGGGAGTACCACTGAGACAAGCAAGTTCTGGGTGGCTGGAGAAGGCAATGGCACCCCACTCCAGCACTCTTGCCTGGAAAATCCCTTGGATGGAGGAGCCTGGTAGGCTGTGGGATCGCTAAGAGTCAGACAGGACTGAGCGACTTCACTTTCACTTTTCACTTTCATGCGTTGGAGAAGGAAATGGCAACCCACTCCAGTGTTCTTGCCTGGAGAATCCCAGGGGCGGGGGAGCCTGGTGGCCTGACATCTATGGGGTCGCACAGAGTCGGACACCACTGAAGTGACCTAGCAGGACCAGCTTTTTTGCAGTGAGTGGTGGCCACCACAAAATCAGGCTCCAGAGCATCACTCACCCCCAATCCAGGGTGTGCTGTTCCCCCCAGGAGAGTTATACTCTGGAGGTGTGGCCCCGCCTCTAGAAGACACTTGGGAAGAATTCAAAGAAAATGTCTGGAAGGACAGCATATTGATCCTGCAGGAGTGGGACCTGGAAGGCTAGGTCTAAGATGAGAGAGGGAACTGACAGGAGGCATAGATCATTCAGTGATCTGATATTGCCATTCTTTAAAACTAAGGTCCAAGGAGATGAAGTCAACTGCTTAAAATCACAGTTTGCCACAGACCTGCCTCCTAGGCTAGGACGTATGGCAGGAGAAAAGCCAGGAGCAGGAGGAGGCAGCATTAGAAGTGGAGGTGAGATGGGAGTTTCTGAGGCTGCTTGAGAGGCACTGAAAGGCAGGGAGCTGTGTACTCCGCGTACTTCACGTGTTTTCCAGGGATTATCTCAGCTTAGCGAATAATGAAGGCAACTCTCTGAGAAATTGAATATTGCTTCAAGGGTAAGGAAAAAAAGATGCAGAAAGAGAGAAGGGCCTATTCAATTTAGTTGGAGGCCCCAAAAAAGAAGGACTGAGATGAAGCCCTGTCAGGTGACTTTGGGACGCTGCATGCAGATACAGTAGTCTTCCAGAAGCACGGCAGGCAGTTCAGGTCCACAGAGATGCTTCCAGCAGAAAGTCTGTTGAAAAGACAGAGGTAAACTGATCATCATGGGGTCTCAAGAATCAGACACGACTTAGCGACTAAAACCACCACCTTGGTACCTAAAGTGACAGTGAAAGTGTTACTCATGTCCAACTCTTTGCGACCCCATGGACTGTAGCCCACCAGGCTCCTCTGTCCATGGGCTTCTCCTTCTCCAGGGGATCTTCCTGATCCAGGGATCAAATCCATGTCTCTTGCATTGCAGGCAGATTCTTTACCATCTGAGCCACCAGGGAAGCCCAATGGTACCTAAGAATGACATAATTATCCAAAGACAAGTGCCAAAGGCCAACTCTGCCGGGTGCACCTGCCACCCACATTCCTATCAGCCACTGGCTCTCAGGGATGGGCTTGCCCCTGGGACTCTCCACCTTGTGGAGGACTGTTCATCCCTATGAAATGAGGAAGGGCAAGGGTCCCTAAGGACCCTCCATGTTAGGCTGGCAAATGGGAATATAGACCCTGAGAGGAATGGGTGAGAAGGATGGGAGTGCTGGACCTCAAGTTCCCCTAACTATTGGAGCCGCTCCATACCCTGAAGTGGGACACTGAGCAGTCCATGTCGGGGAGGGACAGTGTGTGTGTTTGACTCCTTGGTGGGCAGGAGGCTGAACTAAGTCTGCACTGCAGAGTCAAGCCTGCAACATCTGGAGCATCACTCAGGACAAGGAGAACAGAGAGCAGACACACTCTCTGTTTCTGTACTTCTCTTTACCACTACATGCCCCAAATGATGAGCTTTTAATAGATCATCTTCCAATAATGGGCTTACCTGGTGGCTCAGACAGTAAAGAATTCGCCTGCAATGTGGGAGACCTGGGTTCGATCCCTAGATTAGGAAGATCCCCTAGAGGAAGGCATGGCAACCCGCTCCAGTATTCTTGCCTGGAGAATCCCCATAGACAGAGGAGCCTGGCGGGCTATAGTCCATGGGGTCGCAAAAGAGCTGGACATGACTGAGCGTCTAAGCACACTTCCAATAGCGACCAATAACATAATGTGGTTCTCGGGTCATTGGTGATGAGCCTGGCCATCTAGGGCTTGGCCTGATCAAGACTTGGGCTCACCTCTATTCCCAGGTGGGAAGGAGCCAAGTGACAGTCTTGTGTGGTCCTTGGACTCGTGCTACACTCACTTGGTCAATGTCATGTTCCTGTAATCATCATATCCCGTGGCCTCTGGCCTCCAGAGGGTTCAATTTCTGCTGAAAACACTGTAAAAAGAAATCTCTCTGCTTGTCAAACAACAGTTTGCACACTTCAGAGGGTGTGAACGCTGAGACTTCCTATTTTCTGTTCCTTTTCTGAAGTGCAAAGGGCAGCTGATGGGCCAGGAGGCTGTTTCAGGTTAAAGCCCTCCTGCCAGGCTTCCCACGGACCTCCCCGCACACAGCCTCCTGAAGTACCAAGATGCCCAGGCCAGCCTTTCCTGTCAGGAGTCTCACCTGGACAGGAAAAATAGACAAACTTCCTAAAGGCATTTTACAAAACAGAAGAGAACACTTTTTAAAATTCAGATCTTTGAAAACAGACACTCCCAAACAGTGCTGGGAGAAGTGTGCTTTGAAGAGATTTGTTGGCAAGCCATTTGGCAAAAAGCATCACAAGTGCATCTGCCATTCAAAATTCCCATCAAAAGTGCAAGTGGGAATTCCACTTCTAGGAACTTACCCGAGGAAACAGTCTAAGATATGCCTAAAGACTGAGTTGCCAGGGAATTCATTACAGCCTATTTAGAACAGGGAAAAAGCTGCAAACAACCTAAATGGCATCACTGACTCAATGGACATGAGTTTGAGCAAATTCCGGGAGATAGTGAAGGACAGGGAAGCCTGGCGTGCTGCAATTTGTGGCATTAAAGAGTCGGACATGATTTAGCAACTGAACAACAACAATAGTAGTAATCATACTCCTTGGGTAATTTTCAGCCTAGAGTCCAGGAGTGATTTATACCAGAGGCTCTCCAAACAATTCCCCGGTAGCTCAGCTAGTAAAGAATCTGCCTGCAATGCAGGAGACCCTGGTTCAATTCCAGGGTCAGGCAGATTCGCTAAAGAAGGGATAGGCTCCCCACTCCAGTATTCTTGGGTTTCCCTTAGTGGCTCAGCTGCTAAAGAATCTGCCTGCAATGCGAGAGACCTGGGTTCAATCCTAGGTTGTGAAGATCCTCTGGAGAAGGGAACAGCTACCCACTCCAGTATTCTGGCCTGGAGAATTTCATAGACTATACAATCCATGGGGTCACAAAGAGTCAGACACGACTGACTGATTTTCATTTTCACTTTCACTGTACAAACCACCATGCTTGGCTGAAATCCATAGCCCTCCTATCTCTTTCTCCCGCATCCTACTCCTGCTTGTCATGGCAAAGCAAGCATAAGCTTTGGAAGGGCAGTAGGAAAATTCAGACCTGCCTTTGGAGAAGGCTGCATTTTTGGTAAGTATCTGAAGGCATGACTGATTTGTGTGGGAAGCTGGATACCTGTGGTGAGAGATGGGGCAATGGGATAAACAGCAAGGATGGCTGGCTGTGACACCAGCCTTGCTGAGGCATCTAGGTGGTTTTCACAAAGTCAGTAATGTCTCTGTGCCACACTTTTCTTGTGGGAATATTTGCCCTGCCTGTAGATTTAATCAGATTAAAAAAAGGAAAACATATCTGCCCTGTCTACCTGCATGGGGAGTCGCCCCAGGATGGCCCAACCTGTGGCCACAGCAGGTTGAATCAGGAGTGGACACCACCCTCACATAGGTCTAATCAGACTTCCTGTCCTGGGATTATATTTTATTTTTTAAAACGTTTTATTTTGTATTGGAGTAGAGTTGATTAGTAATGTTGTGTTAGTTTCAGGTATACAACAAAGGGATTCCGTTACACATATACATGGCTCTGTTCTTTTTCAAATTCTTTCCCTAATTAGACTGTTACAGAATATTGAGCCCAGTTCCCTGTGCTATACAGTAGGTCCTTGTTGGTTATCTATTTTAAATATAGCAGTGTGCACATGTCGATCCTGAACCTCTCCTGGGATTTTAGAATAAGTACCAGGAGGTTCAGGCTCAGTATGAATTGATTTTTTGAAAGAAAGAAATGAAAAGCCTCAGTCTCTGGGCTTGGCCATCTTTGAGAGAGGAAGTTGGGCTATAGAAGAACAGAGCAGCTTGTGGGGCAGAGCTGAGAGACGTTCTTGACTGATTTCCAGTTGCCGAACCCTGGCCTGGCCTGAGACCGAGCTTTCCTTCTATCTTCAGGTCTGAGGAAATGCCCTCATCTTTTATCATAAGTTCCCCAGTTTTGCTCACAGCTAGCTTAAATGGTCTCAGCTTCTCAAAACTAAAGGGTTCTAACTAATACCCTTGCTCACAAAGCTGGTATGAAAATAAAATAGACTAATTTTACACAAAACATTTGAAAACTCCTTTTAAAAAAACAGACTTAAATTTGCAGTTAGGGCAGGATCACAGGCTCTGACTGTTTTTTTTTAGCCCCAAATTTTAAAAAAACTCTGCTGATTTCAACCCTATCCTTGCCACAAGTTTAAAAGTACATGTTGCATCCAATTTCTGGGTTTTGGGTGAGGGAAAGGCTGTGGGGAATGTGTCTGTGACTGAAGGCAACATGATCCTTGGATTCTATATTACAATCAGTAACCCTGACTACTCTACTAACAAACTCCCAACTTCAGCAATTTGCAAAATAAAAAGATAACGCCCACCTCCTGTCCGAGCCCAAGGGTGTTGGCAAGGAAGCTCTGCTTAAACCCGTTATCTGGAACCCTAGGTTTCTTCTCATGCATTGGAGAAGGAAATGGCAACCCATTCCAGTATTCTTGCCTGGAGACTCCCAGGGACAGGGGAGCCTGGTGGGCTTCCGTCTATGGGGTCGCACAGAGTCCGACACGACTGAAGCGACTTAGCAGCAGCAGCAGCAGGTTTCTTCTACTTTTCTGCTTTTGCCACTTGGTATACCTTCCTTCCAGGGCCACAGAGTTCTCCATGGGTCCTCTGTAACCAGCCAGCAGATAAGGGAAGAGCAAGTGAGAACACAGAGATCTCCTGGGACGTTTTTAAGGAGCCAGGCCTGAAGATGGAAGACTTTGTTTCTGCTCATATTCCATTATTCAGAGTTCAGTCACATGGCCCCACTTAACTATGTGAGAGGTTGGGAAAATGTGGGCCACCTACAAGTCCACAAGGAAAACGAAATGCTGTGAGCGTCACAGTCCCTGACTCCATCGTTTAGCCCTTCTTCCCTGACTTCTGTTTGTAGTTGTCCCTGGCCTGCTCTCATGCAACCAATAATACAGGGACTGGCCAACAACCGGCCTGTGGGTTATATCCCACCTACAGCCTGCTTTTGTAAATACAGTTTTATTGGAACACAGCCATGCCCATTTGTTCATTTCTTGTCTTTGGCTGTATTCCTGTGATAATGGTAACGTTGAATAATTTTGACGAAGACGACAAAGACCACGAAGGCTGAAACATTTACTCTCTGTACAGAAAAATGTTACAACTTCTACAAAAAATACATAAGCTTTCCAAATTCCAAAAGTATGTTGATCCCTCTGAACTGTGTCTTCTCTTTTTCTGTCTCCTTGCCCTTGTGGGTCAGTTTGCTGCCCTGGGCAAACCAGTGAATGAGACCACATGTGGTAAAGCGTTCCCTTGCGTTGGGAAGAACTTGGGTGCTCACTTTTTCTGGGGTCATTGGGGCATTTTGGTCATTTTCATAACATTGCTGAAGTTTTCACTATTTTTAGGCTTAAGGAAACTCTTTCTGAATTTAATTCTTTGCACTTATTCAACCTCTAAATGAAGTTCCCATATCATCTGGAAGTTTTAATATGTTTTCAATTAATGGAAGAGAAAGCCAATAATGTGAGTGTGGCCAACTCAAGAACAAGAACAAGAACAACAACAACAACAACAAAACGGATTATAGGAAGAGCAAAAACTGGAAAGAGAGCTTAGCAATGTTATGATATGCCTCACAAATGGCAACCCTAACCCTATTCCTGTAAAATTATCTTATTGTTACTACTGAAAAAATGCCTAACTGCAAAATATGATTTACTGCATAAGTTGCGCTATCTTTATAAATTAAAATATTTTACGTCACTTAGGTCATTTTTAAATTAATAATAACTAGATGTTGCTTCATTTTTCCTCACTATATATGATGTTATTATACTTTGCTGTATGATTGAGACCCTTTGGATCCTTTATTTAATGAAGATTTTGAGACTTCAAAAGAGCCTGCCTCCCCTCTCAAATGGCCTTTTCTTGCCTGGAGTTTCTGTGATTCACTGCAGTACCATCAAATCCCAGCCACTCTGCCAAGCCCTTCTGCGGTGTTTCTAAGGACATAGGTTTGGTTTCTAAGAGCACCAACACGTCTCGCCTCTCCCAGCGCTCAGAGTTTCCACCTTCTGGTTTGGGGCTTTGGCCAGAGTCCACGCCCTGTTTTGCAGATGTGCCAGAAGGAGCCCAGACCCTCTGGCAGAAGCGCTATCTTTTCCGCCTGTGGAGTGGCTGGTGGGGCGGTGATGTGGTTGTTGTTCCCCTCCCCCAAGTCACAGGGAGACTCTGGGGTTGGGGCCGGAAGATACGCAGTCTCTTCCTCTGGGCCCCACCTGAAAGAGAAGTTCTAGGCTATGAAGCTTGTGAGGAATTTTTGTTTGCTGCTTTGTGAGTCTTTTTCACGAATCCCCCTTTTCCATGGATCACTGGGGCATTTGAGAACAGAAATTCCAGGGGCTCCAGCTGAGACCAGGGGAAACCTCTCTGTCCCCTAAAGGGTCTTGCTAGAATGTAAGCTCCATGAAGACAGGTAGTTTTATCTCTTCATTGATGGATTCTAGAATAGTCCTAATACATACTAACTGCTCAAGAAATATTTGCTGAATGAATGACTCTTAGACAGATGACTGACCAAATGGCATTTGGGAATGACTCTGTGTCTGCTTACTGATACTTCTTTTCTCATTTTTTCAACAACAATAACAACAACAAAAACAGGTTTTATTTAGGTAATATTTACACACAAAGAAATGTATAGGTCTTCAGTGCACAGTCTGATGAACATAGGGAATAGATATTCCCTATGCATCCAAGGGCTTCCCAGGTGTCACTAGTGTTAAAGAATCCACCTGCCAATGCAGGGGACATAAGAGACGTGGTTTCGATCCCTGAGTCTAGAAGATTCCCCTGGAGAAGTACATGGCAACCCACTCCAGTATTTTTGTCTGGAGAATCCCAAGGATAGAGGAGCCTAGCAGGCTACAGTCCATAGGGTCGCAAGGAGTAAGACACAACAGAAGCAACTTAGCATGCACACACCCATGCAACCAATGTTCCAATCAAGTTTTATAATATTTCCATCACCACAGAAAAGAACAATGCCTTGTATTAATCAACTTGGGGTCCAGCCTCACTTTATATAGTCCCCTTTAGAATTCTCATTTCATTTTATCCTATTATAAGAACTCATGTGAGCCTACGCCTACCAAAATATAAGCTCGGTGAGGTTGAAGATACCATGACCTGTCATGGCATGTCTGGAGCCAGGTAACTAAATAGATGTTGACATATGCACTCCTGGATAATCCAAAGATATGTCTTACATCAAAGATGCATTGGGGTGCATGTGACCTATTTCTGAGTGCAGCACTGGGTGCAGAGCACAGAGAGAAGACACAGGGTGGAGGAGAAGGAGAAGCCAGCTAAGTCAAAGAAAGAACAGAAAAGGTTCAAGAAGGGCCAGATAGGGGGACACACAGAGACTTCACAATTTTGTCTCAGGTCAGATCTACTATTCTTACCAGCAAAAGGATTCCCTTCCCAATCATTATATGAAAGACTAGTGTGCTTCATCTCCATACCAAATCTCACATCCCACATTTGCAAATTAGCAGTGCTTCACACTCAGTGGCTGTTCAACACAAGATTCTTCAACAGAATTTATTGAATACCTGTCTTTTCTCATGATACAGCTGTACCTGACCCAAACAACTAGGACCCAAAGGACTCTGCAAGAAATAGGCTAAGATCTAGAATCAGTCACTAGCATCACGGTGCAGAATACAGGTTTTAGAGCCCGTTGACTGCATTCAACTCCCAGCACCACTACAAGATGGGCAACTCTGTGCATGTTATTTAACCTCTCTGTTCCACACTGTCCGCATTTGTAAAGGAGCATGACAAGAGGGACGAGCTTCTTGCAGGGATTAATGAAAACAAAGCACATAAAGAGCTTAACATGAGCCCAGCATATTTATTAGCAACTCTTAGAGAATGAGCCTGACAAGAATACCCTCAGCTGCAGGAACTGAGCAAAAAGTATTTCATCTGTTCTGGGGTCAGCTACAGTACTAAGAAGATGCGGCCTCTGCAGGTCACAGTCTCAGCAGAGAGAGGGCCTTGAAGAATCTCATCGGAGGTGGTGGAATAGCCCACAAAGCAGGGACAGAAAAAAAAATGGGGCAGTGGAGACGGAAGAGGAGCCTAGGAGAACTCCTTAAAGAGAGGACAGAAGCCAAAAATGACTGACGTTCAGAAATATGGAGGCAATTCTGCCTTAGGATCCAATACATCTAACTCCTTTCCCCAATTTTGTTCTAATTAAGCTGGTACACACCAGGTATGTGCTTGATAGTGGCACATGCACAAATACATCACATGTTTGTCCTGATGAAAAGATTTTGGTAATTAATACAGAATATTGAAAATACAAAATGGAGGAAAAGGAATTTGTGATACATTTCCACTCATGTAGTGGTATCCTGATAAAATGTGATTCTCAGCTCTATAAATTAGATTGATAATGAAATGCAACTGTAGGTTGGTAAGGACTGTAAAAACTGGGGTCTGGAAACTTGAGCTAAGCATCACTTCTTCCCTAGATCAGAGCGAAGCAGAGAGGCAAGAGCCATAGCTTGGATAAGAGGCTCATTCTGTGTAAACTCTTTCCTTTTTTAGGTCACTTTCAGAGTATTACAATTATTAATTATCCATTTCTACACTCCCTTATTAGAAGGACCCCCTCCAGGGAAAAAGCAGTTGACCTTCTAAAAAATGCAGTCCTTTAAAGGCTTGGGCCTATGACTATCCCCTCTGTGATGTTCTAAAAATGCTTCCCTTGGTGGTTCAGCTATTACTCACATGGCCCAGAACAGCATTTCAGGAAAATTGTTTGTGTCTGTCTCTAGTCCCTGTTCTTAGTTTCTCTTGTTCAGCTGATAAGACTTTACAGTGCCATCCAGGTGAAGGAATCAGAGTTATATCCGCAAATAGAACACTCCACTCCATCACACGTCCCATCTGGTGTGGCAGAAGCTGAGAGTAAGGGTTCCTCCTTCATAGTGAGAAAGCTTAGGACATCCTCTCTGGGCCCCAAAATTCCTGGCTGGCCTTCTCCACTGAGGTGGGCCATTGCAGGTGCCCATGAGAGCAGGTGGCACTGCATCTTCCCTGGCATGTTCAGCTTTGGTTTAACACAGAAGCAATTTGACTTGGAGAGTGATGAAGGGATTCCCTCCCCAAGGGATCTGTTTAGCTGGCAGCAGTTCTGGTTAGAAATTTACCTGTTGGCACAGAAAGAAAAGAACAGAGTAATTCTGTCAAAACTGTACAATCAAACTGGTCAGCCCTTTCTGAATGAAGGCCTGATGCTGGAGTCAGCCCCATGCCCCCATCAGCATGAACAAAGGGCCTATTATTGGATGAAAACAATTACCTGCGTGCCAGCAGGCAGCACTCGGCAGTGGGACCAACATGCTTTGTTTGTATCCCATCACTGCCACTTCCCTGATTAGTGATCTTGAGAAAGTTTTGTCAACCCTCCATGCTTCAATTTTCTTATCTGTGGAACAGAACTAATAAAACCAGCCTCCTAGGGTTTGGGGAAATGATTCAATAAGACTAATCATGGAAAGTGGGCTTCAAAGTGCTTGACACATAGTAGGCTCTCATTATTGCTAGTTTCTCAATATATGTCTCTTCTTTGTTCTTTTGCTTTCCTGCTGGTTTTCCTAAAAACAAGGAGAATGGAAAGAAATAAAAGTTATGAAGAAGACGGGGATATTACAGGCACGGAGGAAGACAGAACTGGCAGGTAGTCTGATGAGGAAAGCTCAGGACATTCAGAAACTAGAACAACGGTGGTATTTTGGGTACTAGTAGGTTCTGCAGAAGATAACTGTGTATTTTTTCTGTCTGCTCAACGTCTTTCCTTCTTGTATTAACTTTCTATTGTTGTATAACAAGTTACTCCAAAACTTAGCAGCTTAAAGCCATGTGCACTGCTGACATCACAGTTCCTATGGGTCAGGAATGTAAGTACAGCTTAGCTGGATCATCCAGCTCAGGGTCTCTCACAGGCTACAGTCAAGGAGTCGGCCAGGTCTGCCCTCACTCAAGGCTCATATGGGGAGGCATCCACTCCGAAGGTCACTCAGCGAGTTGTTAATGACAGGACTCAGCTCCTTGTGGGCTATTGGATTGAGGGCCTCAGTTCCTTGCTGTCTATTGGCCAGAGCTGATCCTCAACTTCTTGCCACATGAGCCTTTCCATAGGGTAGCTTATAATATGGGAGTTGGCTTCATCAGAGTAAGCAAGGGAAAAGGGGATCATAGACTTTGGTAAAATAATGTTAGAAGGATATTCCATCACCCTCACTGTATTCTATACATTAGAAGTGGATCACTAGATCAAACTCACACTTAAAGGGAGGGGATTATGTAAAGGCCTAGACATCAGGACATGGTGATCACTGGGGACTTAGAAGGCTGATAACCTCATTGCCCTTCTGGTGAGAGCAACCCTCCATAATACCTGCCATCTCTCCTGGACCCCTCAATGGGATAACATGAGACCCAGGTCATCTTTCATCATAGCACATCCAGTTAGCCACAGTGATTGGTTCAAGAAGTAGCCATGTGACCCAAACTGGGCCAATCAGAGTCTTTCCCTGGGATTTATATATACTAAAACAAGGAGACAGAAGTTCTCTGTTTCATCTGAAATCACTAATATGAAATGATGTAGCCTGGGGTTTCCCATGGCCATATCCTCTACTAATCATAAAAAAGAATTCCAACTCTACAAAGAACAATTTAAGACATCACATTCTGAAGTAAAGACAAAAGATCTAAGATCAAAAAGAGAGCACTAACAAATCAATGGCATTTGTTTTTAACCCCTGAAGCTAGTTTCACCCTTGAAAATGAATATATCTCCCCTTTTCACTTGAGATAGTTTAAGTTGGGTTACATCTCTTGAAACAAAAAGAATCTTGGTTAAGTTGGCCTAGGTTTTTGCATCTGTAAAATCAAAGAGCTAAACCAAATGATTCCATGTTTCAAGTTCTAAGGTTTTGACTTGAATGGTCTGATCCTTTATCAAGAAATAGATTTTTCAGAAGTGGGGAAAGAAGAGCAGCCTGAAGGAAGAGGAGCACACGAGGGGGACAGGGGCTCTCCTGTGACCCGTGGGAGCCAAAGACCAAGTCTGCCTTCTCCAGAATTTACCAAGGCTCCAAGTTTTAACTCAGAACATTAAGAATTCCACCAAAAAGGATTCATGCCTCTAGTGACCCAGGGTAAGAATCAAACATCTTATTTCATATACTGCTGGAGCTATGATAACACAGTCTTCAGGGACATGGATTTTAGAGGCAGTAGCCCTGTGCTTAATGATTATAATAATAAAATAATAATATACAATGTTTACTGAGTGAGTACTACATACCTGGCAATATCTCACATCCCAAGTTCTTGACTTCCTAGGTATGTCACCTTAGACAAGTGACTTACCCTCTATAAGGTAAGCCTCTGCTTCCTCATCTGTAAATTGGGGATAATAGTAGTTCCCTTCTCACAGGGCTATTGTGAGCACCACATATGAGTCAATGCAGGTAAAGCACCAAGCACAGTACTTGGCCTGTGCTGTTCTTCAAATGTTTTTCCTTGCCTTTTACACCCAGCTCAAGTATCATCCACTCCACAAACCATCCGCTCTTGTCCATCCACCTCCTCTGTGCCCCCTCACCCACAGCACTTTATTCCTGCCTGCTTTTCTAGTCCTATGAACTTGCATTACATTTACCTATTCACCTAGTTATCACTCTTGGCCAACCATACCTTATTTATCTGTGGGTTCTTAAAGTCTAGATTCATGCCAAACACACAATTTGGATCTCAACAAATCCAAACAGGTGGATAAGCACAATATACATCAGCCTCTAAAGCAGAGGAGCAGATGATCTGACTGGGAGGAGGACACATCTCTTGGTTTCATGACCTAGTTGGGTATTTAGGATTTTTGTCAAGCGAAACTCTGTTGTGTGTTTGTAAAGCTTCTCCTCCAATGAAACCATCAATTGCTCAAGTGAAGAGTAATAATTCCTCGCAACTGGCAGTCCAACCCATCAGTAACCAGCGTGGAGCCCAGTGTTAATGGGTGCGGTGCTGCTGGTTTGGAAGCTGACCAGAGACAGCAAGTAAACATGACGGTTGCCTGGGTGTACAAACACCAAACCAGCTTCTCATGGCCTCATCCCTGGGACAGTCCAGTCACCGCATCCGTGACACCCACATGTGGCTACTTGTCAGCTCCTGTCAAGCACAGCAGCAAGGGCCGATCACCCTCAAAATGCAGATATTAAGGACAAAAACACAAGAACAGCAGTTTTTATAAGAAGCCAATGTGTTTGTGTGGGTGTGTTCAGAAAAAGTGGTCATTTTCTAAGGCAGGTAAATGATAAGGGCCTGTGTTAAAAGAGGAAATATTTCTCTCCTTCTAAGACCACATTCTTTTTTCCAGCTAGAGGCCAGGCAGGACTAGAAGGTTAGAACTGTGCACCCACCCTACTGACGCCAGGAAAATGCTCTGGGGGATGGTCTCCTAGGCTATACACACTTCATTTCTCATTTGTGTGGATGTCAGGGAAGCAGTGCAAAGTGTTTTTGGAATCTATAAGTAGTGTGGAAAAGGAAATGGGAAGCATGCCTGGCTCCTGTGGCATGAATAATGGAATAAAAAATTTTTAATACAATGTTTGCTCCCTTGTACTCACTGGAATTCAACTCCAGGGCATAGTAGGGCTTACAGGATTACAGTGGGTGGTCTCCCTCATGACAGGAATTCAATAAAACGCTTACCAATTGTTCTTCCCCATCTGTTAGTTTCTCTTCATTCACTCACTCATTTATCTATACCCTGTCTGGTTCCTGGTTCTGGAAAGGAATGCAGCCACATATTCTATAGGCTTGGGGAGCTGCGCATTTTAAGCAGGGGAACTCCCTGCTTAAATAAGACTTTTAGAGCATCCAGCATCTAGAATCAGCGCTGAGGATGAGAATAGAGGTCAGTAGCCATCCAGATGAGTCCTAACTATTGGCTGTGGAGGAGAGAGGATAATCAGAATTTCTTGGCTTGGCCAGAATGTGGATGGTGGAGAAAGAGCAAAAACTAACTAGAAAGTTTCTTGTTTAGGTGATTTTGTAAATGATGACATTACCAAAGACTGACAATACAGAGGAGGAGAATTTTGGAGAAGAGGGGATGAAAAGCATGAGGAACCACCTTAGAGAAAAGTGCCATGTAATGATGTGTCCCATTACCAGTGAAGGGGACAGATAATGTTGCTAAGGAGGGTCATGTGTTGTTCCAGTGGTCAATTGTGGGTTGACCTACAGCGGCACCATGTTGGGTGGCTCTGTCTCACATCCACAGCTGGTCTTACATGCTGATTGTGCCCCATGGCATGACCACTATGTCCACTAAAGGAACTTTGAGAATGTGGGAATGGGGCAGTACAAGCCTAGGACCACCCTTAGAGACCACCCAGAAGGCCTCTCTCTTTACTGATAGTGGGCCTGGTGTGTACCACTTTCACACCTAAATATCTTGAGCTTGGGCAGAAATCCACAGGTAGTGGAAAACTGAGTACACCAGAGTAGACAATCAGACTGCTATGATCGTCCTCAGGCTCTGTCTTGAATCTCTGCCCAAATTTGACCTCCTAACCTGAGGGATGAAGTATACTTAGTCGCTCAGTCAGTTCTGACTCTTTTCAACCCTGTGGACAGTAGCTTGCCAGGCTCCTCTGTCCAAGGGATTTCCCAGACAAGAATACTGGAGTGGGTAGCCATTCCCTGTGCCAGGGGATCTTTCTGACCCAGGGATGGAAGGTGGATTCTTTACTGTCTGAGCTACCAGGGAAGCCTGGAGGGGAAAGAGGAATTCTTTCCAAGAACCCTAGTCTTCTGTCTTGACCCCCAAAGCACCTTCTCCTCATCTGAGAGCCTCTGCTGCTCCTCCCACGTCCCCATAAACCCTTTATTTTCCACACTGGGCAAGTCTATGAGCCGAGCAGCTTCCTGGGTGGCAGAGCTGTTATCTATTGGAGCAGTTCGGACTTCTTAGGCTGTCTGTCTCTGCTGCATATATAGAAGGCAGCTTGGAGGTTTTCGTTGTTGTTGTTGTTGTTGTTGTTTTGTCTTGTATTGCTTATTTATTCTCACTTTGTTTTAAATAAAAGTTTTAGGCTTCTCAGTATAACGAGCTTTAAAAATTTTAAGAACAGAGGGACTGGGAAATGTCTTGCAGAAGGCTAAGACCCATCCCCACCAAGGAGCAAATGTGGAGGCGACCCCTGCTGGCTGGTTTTGCTCCTGCAGCCCTCTGCCCATCTGAACACGTTAGCCTTTGGGAAGGCCTGGGCAGTTTCACAGGGGAGAATCACCTAACACCAGAAGATACTCCTGCTTTCCGAAACAATGGTCAGTGCCTCGGTAGACTGACCATGTCTAAAACTCATTCCATCACTCTTTGCCCTTCTCTTTCATCAGCTCTTGCACAAATATTCAGGGTCTTAATTTGTTCGTCCGTGGAACATTTCCGGGGCCCTGAGGCAAAGCCCGCACTTCGCCAGCAGTGGGAGCCTTCAGGCGAAAGAACACGCTTCCTACCCGGGAGTCCAGCTTTAGCAAAGTTGGTCTCTTTCAGTCGTAAAACCCCATCCAGGCTGAGAACAACAACAAAAAAAAGCCATCCAGGCTGAGAACACTCACTCTACAGGGGTTCCTGAGAAGTAGGTTTACATCTACCTAGGATTTTTCAGGAAACCGGAATATTTATTTTATCATGAGATAAGCCGGTGCTTCCTCTAGGCTGAGGCAGAACTAGGCTGCCCCCTGCAGGTGGGAGGGAGAGGTACGCCTCCTGAAGGCTGCTGCCCAGGTGGCCTTTGCTCAACCCACGTGACCTTCTTCTCAGAGGTTCCCCCACGCCCTGGGCGTTGCTCCATGTGATGCTCAACAGGCGATCCCCAGACTAGCGGCAGGGGTGCACCTGGAAACTTGTTAGAAGTGTAAATTCTCAGGCCCCACCCGAGTCCTACTGAAAGGCAACTCTGGGGGTGGGGCCAGCAGCCCGCTTCAGCAAACCCTCCAGGGGATCCTGATGCACCTCAAGTTTGAGAACCACTGGTCTGGAAAGAGCAGTGTAGCTACCTCTGGGGGCCCTACTAGACAGCCCCGCTACATGAGACGCGGCCCCTCCTGCCTCATGTCAGCCTCGGAACCACAGGATCTCAGAAGTGCCTACTGCAGAGCCCTTCCATTTACAAATGAGAACAGTGAGGTACAAGGGTGTGAGGGAATTCTCCCACAAACCTCGCAAATTACACGAGAGGAAAAGGAAGGCCAGGAAAAGTAACCCTCCCGGGGTTCCTCAGACCTACCTGGGTTTGGGGGCTCTGCCCATTCCTCTCTGCGGGTCTAGCTTTCCCACGCCTGTGCCAGGGCGACTCAGAGCTCTAGGCCTGGAGACAGAGCCCCTGGCTTTGCCTTCCTCTCTTCAGAGCGATGTTCCTTCAGCCTTCTCCTTTTTGATCACACTAAGTCCTGCCTGCCACTCAGATATGGAACAGAAAGGGCCCAGCTGTGAAAGGATCACAGCAGGATTTGGTTTTGTTTTTCATCAGTCTCCAGCATCTTAAAACGATTTGTCAATCAACGAGAGATAGGAAGTCACTAGAAAGACAGGAAACACTGGAGGATGGAAACACATCCTATTCAGCCGCAGCTGGCTTTGCAGATGAGCGCCTGCGTCTTTCTGGAAGGCTGGGATGAAGGGTATGCACTGCCTCCCTCTCCTCCCAGTGTTCAGATGCACGCTGATTTTCTAGAAGGGCCGGGGAGCCGGGGGGTGGGGGGGGGGGTGGGTAGGAGAGAAGAGAATAGCATCTAATAAAGAGCTATGTGTAAAAAGAATTTTTAAATGGCATCTAATATATTTGCTAACAAAATCAGAGGGGTTCGGTCCCCAAGGGGAGATTATACCTTGAACACGCAGCTTTCTGTCAAAGACTGGAGAAGCAATCGGCCCCTTTTCTAAGCTCTGCACATAGCCACGGAGGATCCCCTGACACTCCCCACTTGCACGGCCTTGGTGACAGGTCCAGAGCTCCTTTGTTTCAGAACATCACCATATACACTTTTCCACCCACTACCCACTGGGCAGGGTGGGCAGTGGAGGAGACTTTATACAAAGGAAAAGCTGTCCTTCTCCTCAGATTTGGAGGAGTCATTTTTGCCATAGGCTTTAACTGAATGCTGCAGCTGAAACTACTGAGGAAGTACTGAGGGAACTCGTCCAGTAACAGAAGGACAATCCTTTTTCACATTTCAGTGGGAGCTCTACTCCCTTCAGCCCTCTTGGGAGGTGGGCTTTGTACAAGACTGTTCCATTCAGAGGGACTTCAGCAGGTATTTGTAGCCCAGCTGGACTTTGGGACTGCAATTAAAAGAGGCAGAGGAGAGGATCTTGCAGTGGTGTAGGAAAGGGAGCTCAGGGTATAAAAGGCATGTTCATTATCAACACACTTGCATTACACACACACTCATACTCACACTCAAAGCTAATTCTGCTTTGTTTTCTGAATATCCTGTCTCTGCATTCCAAAAAAGTGTTAAGCTAATACTTATATTTCTTACCCTCAAGAGCACTTGCTAAGTGGAAAGTTGGTGTTTTCAGAAGATAAGCTCTTTTCCTGGCCTAAATGAAAGTTGTAATCTCATTGAGGATTTTCTATTCTTCTGGAAGTGGGCTGTGTTTAGGGGAGGGATGGGGCAGGAGCTGAAGCAAGAGGAAGATTCACACACTAGGGTCCTGGTATGAAAGATCTAAGAATGTCTAAGTGCTGTGGAACAGGTGATCATGACTTTCTAGCAAGACATGAAACAAGAGAGGAAAAGGCAAATAGTAGTTGGGGTGAGGAAGAAGGAAAATGTGTCCACAAAGATCATATTGTAGGACATATCTGGAGACACCAGAAGGAAAATACAGGCAGCTCTTCCAACAGGAGCATGTGTTCAGGACACATGATTAGAACAACCAACCCCCCAAAAGAGGTGGAAGCGATAAGACACTGTCATGTTGGAGGGGCAGTGGTGATCAGGCCAAGAGTGGCATGTGGCTCCAGGGAACCAAGTTTGCCCACAGTCAAAAATGTTTGGGTTCCATAGATTGGTGGCCTTACATGTACTAGAACTCTGAAATGTTAAAATCCTAGAAGGGGCTTTGCTACTTATCTAATCTGACCCCTTCCCTTTTTATAAGAGAGGAAGCTAAGACTCAGAAATGTGAAACAGCTTGGCCCAAATCACCTTAAACTTGTCAGGACTCTTTCATTCACAATGACAGAAACCCAGCTCAAACCAATTCAATACCCAAAAGGGAATGTACCGGCTGGTGTAACTATGGGAGCCACAATTGGTCCCCACAGCAGGACTGAGACAGAAATTTGGATGTGAACAATTCTAGAATTTATAGTAGAGGTAGTATGAGAAAAAGACTTCTGTCACAGTCTTCTGTGAAAAGACAGGCAGGCAGGCAGGCATGGGGCTCCCTGGAATTTATAAAACTTTTCTTAAAAACTCCTTGTGGTCTATTTCTCAGAACAAAATAAATCAAACATCCTTTGTGAGAGGCAGGAAATTGCTTGCAACTCTAAATGGCACTTTCCTCCAAGGACATCTCAGTAAGGGTCTAAAACAGAAGTTGTAAACTCATGAGCCATGCACTAAATCCCATCTCCAGCTGTGCATTGTCTGACCCACATATTAGGATGTTTTTTTAAAATTCATTTACTTAACAAATAAATGTTGAGCTCTCTAAGTACCAGGTACTATTCTAGGCACTTGGCACACAAAAGTGAACAAAACAAGACAAAAAAAAAAATCCTTGCTCTCATATACTTTTATTATAATGGTAGGAAATGGGCATATCAATCACTAGGTTTTTGAATTATTATTTATTTGTGTGTGTTAGTCACTCAATTGTGTCTGACTCTTTGCGACCCCATGGATTGGGGCCCACCAGACTCCTCCATCCATGGGATTCTCCAGGCAAGAACACTGGAGTGGGTTGCCATTCCCTTACCTTTTAGAAGGTAATAAATTCCCTTACCTTTTAGAAGGTATTACCATTTAGAAGGTAATAAACAATATGGAGAAGAAAAAAACAGGAAAAGAAGAGAAAATATAAGGCAGGAGGAAGAGGGTGTTGTGGCTTAAAGAGGGTGGTTGGGAAAGGCTGAGAAGGTGACATTTGAGCAAAGACATGAAGAGAAGAAGAAACAAGCCTTACAGATGCCTAGAGGAAGTATATTCCAGGAAGAAGTGCAAAAACTTTGAGGCAGAAACACCTATGATGTTTAGGAAACAGCAAGAATGTTTTCTGGTTTTTTAATCTATATGAGCTGCCAACATTTAAAAAATTGGAAGATTTCACATCAACATCCAGATTCCCACTTTTTCTTGGAAAAAAAAAAATCCAGTTAGGATCTGGCAATGTTGGCCCCAAATTATACCATAAGAGAATGAGCCAGATCTAAACAGCAGCTCTTCCCCTGTAATGGAACAAGCATCTCCAACTCAGTGCAGTCCCCTCCCCACCCTAGTACCTCTCTTGGCTCTCTGCTACTTCATTCATTTCAGTTGGTCAAGTCCCTGCAGGCATTTAAGCTCTTGTAGCTACATAGGCCAGACTATGGTCTTAGGTAAAGCCCAGCAGCTCAGTGGCTTAATACAACAGAAGATTCATTTCCTGTTCACACAAAATCCAACAGGAGTGGGGTGATTCTTCCAAGCATCTACCCCCTGTGAAATGACTCCAGGATCCAGGTTATTTCCATCTTGTGGCTCTGCCTTTTCAATTTTGGAAACCTAAGTGCTTTGACTTTTATAGCAGGTGCAACAAATGAGCCAGTGGAAGAGAAAGGTGAGAGGGAGGAAGAGCATGGTGTTACGGAAACCGTGGTAAGTATCTGAAGAAAGAGAGAACAGCCAAGTTATCTTCCACTCCTGGATATAGTCATGCATTTAGAGTAATTGGGTTCTATAGATTAGATAAAGCTCACTTGGGGTGAGCTTTAGCAATATGCCTAAGTCCATCAAGTAAGAGGAAAATTCCCTATGAGTTCTGGGGTGTCTGTTCAAATCCCCCAAACAAAAGCCATACAGCCATTCCTCTGCCTAAGCAGTGCTGCACCCAAGCCCACCAGGATGGACAGGACCTGCTGTTCTGGCTCTGACAATGTCTGTTGTGTGATCAGTTGTGTCTGACTCTTGGCGACCCTTTGTCCATGTAATTCTCCTGACAAGAATACTGGAGTGGGTTGCTGTTCCCTTCCCCAGGGGATCTTCCCAACTCAGGGATCGAACCTGAGTCTCTTGTGTCTCCTGCACTGGCAGGTGGATTCTTTACCACTGGCACCATATGGGAAATTGTAGTTCCACATAAACTGACTAGAGCCCGAATTCTGATAGACAAGCATAGTCATGCTGTAGGTTTTTGCAATCAAGGCATTAGGGACTGTTTTCAAGTAGCTGGACGAGAACAGGATCTTGAAGATGCCAGAAAGAGAAAGATAACTGTCAACAGAGGAGGAGGTGGGGAATTATTGATAAAATCAAGAACTCCAGAAAAGATTAGTTTGGGAAACAAAAATAGGCTTCTCTGGAATTAGGTAAAAAAAAACTGAAGGAAAAAAGTAAAGGATGGATGACAATGCAGATCAAGTTGAGACAGCAGAGAAGAGAGCTGAGGCTTTGATTCCCTCAGTAAACTAGGTGTGGAGACCATCTGTGGGGAAGGGGAAGGTCAGAAGTTCTTCCAGAAAAGGATTTGGAACAGCTGTCTTGAAGAATTTAATAGAAAGTCAAGAGGAATAAAAAGGCTACTCCTTCAACAAAATGACATATGAATCTGAAAATCAAACATGCCTGGATAATGCATTGGATACAGATTGATTTCCTCCAGAAAAAAAGTCTTTACAGGTCTCTGCTGATTGTACTGCTTGTTGGAACATCCATCTGAATGTCTAAGTCTGATACAAATCTTTGGCAGACTAACTAATGGCTGGGATAGCTATTAGCATGCACGTCTCAATACTTAGAGAAATGAAATGTTCCACTCACAGTAAGCTGTTAAAATCCTAATTATCTCCTTGGAGCCCAGCCCTTTCAATTTCAGAAACTAGCTCCTTTACAAAGGAAGGAAATCACACACACACACACACACACACACACACACACATCCATTCATAGACACTATGAATAAAATAAATGGATCTTCATTTCCTCATCCAGTAAGATACTCTAAGTCACTGCTTGACATACCGACTTTTTGGTAATCCCATCATTGATCATTCCAAACAAAGTAAGCTTTCTACCAGTTCCAGTGACAGCAGCAGCTGGATTTTGTTGGAAGATGCATTTATGTCAACTCTAGAGAACATTTACTCCCACACCACACTGTGGCCAATTATGAATGAAAGGCCTTTCCTTCTGGGCTTTTGTGGAGAGACTGAGAAAATCATTTCCTGGGGAAATGAAGGCTGAAAGCCCTGGCAGGAAAGGAGACAGTTCTCCAGAGAGGGGTAGCAAAAGGTTGGCAGGGGGAGAAATGTAAGGGACTGATGCCAGAAGCAAGATACCCAAATGATTATGGCAGCTTCTTCTCAACCCTAAATGGCTTCTCCATGGGCTCAGGCTTTCAGCAAATGGCAGTGTGAAGCAGCAAAGAGAGCTGTTTTTACGTGACCCTGAGTAACGCAGCCTGGGAAGTCCCAAGTCAACCAGGAGCCCCGTGGCAGTTTGCCCAAAGGGGAACCCAAAACAGAATGGAGATTGAAGGAGGTTTGGGAAGCAGAGCCATGCTTTGACCAAAAGGTGAGCAACAAGAAAAGGAAAGGAATGAAAGCTTTCCTGTGTGGTCATCCCTGCACAGAAGATAGAATTAATTAAATTAAGAGGCTCTAATAATACTCTACTAAATTTAGAATTTGCAGCATTTTGTTATTTGGGAGCTGTTAGATTGCAGTGAGACCTGTAGTTTGGTATAAACAGATCATATCTGTTATAATTATGAATCCACCAGTGGTTAAAAAAAAAAGGAACCAGCAGGTATGGGGAGCAGGGGCTAGCAGTGCTATGGGTACATAGTAATGGGCAGTTAAAGAGTACAAAGGACTTCCCTGGTGGCCCAGTGGGTAAGAATCTGCCTTCCAATGCAGGGGATGCAGATTCAATCCCTGGTCAGGAACAAAGATCCCACATGCCCAAGGGCAACTAAACCCAAGCACCTCAACTACTGAGCCCAAGTGCCTTAGAGCCCACACTCAGCAACTAGAGAAGCCCCTAAGCCACAACGAAGACCCAGCACAGCCAACAACAACAAAAAAGAAAGTACAAAGAATATGGAGTTAAATGAATAGAGTGGGGCTACCGCCTGGGAGATAAAGGTTAGTAATTGAGTTGAAGCATAACCAGACAGGTGATATATTGTGTTCTTTCCCAAGGTTGGCTGTTCTTTAATTGTGCTGTTTATCTCTTAAGAACACTTGAGTACTTGCAAAGTTAACTTCTGGGCTGAAACTGAAGAACTATAGGTCCACACACATCCCTATTGCTTATAGATCCCTTGGTGCAGAAGTGAAGACCCTCTACAGATTGGTCTCAGCCTGCCTTTCCAAAATAAGACATAGAAGAGCCAGTGGATAATGCATTAGGTTGGGAAAAGATGAATTAACATTGGACCTGACACCACATTGATAACTGATAGAAATGACAGGTTGTCTACAAAGGAGTGAGAAGGTAGGAAGAACAAGGCTTGCCCATGGGTCAAGGCACTGTCCCATCTCCTCTGCTGCCCTCTCCACTTTGTCCCTCCTTCACGCTCACCCCCTTTCCAAGACATCCAGTTATATTCTGGAGGTGCTTTCTGACTAGCTGAAGTTACTATCACATCCCAAACTAGGCTGGCAGCTCTTTGACATGCTTCAAATTACTTACACCCCTTTCCTTCCACTTTCTGCCCCATTTGTTAGACAAATCCATAAAGACACCATGGAATTATCTGTCACAGCAAAATACAATAGAGACAACTTTATGCCAATCATCATGGGAATTGGTTAAAAAATTATAGTCAGCATATTGTAGAGTACTATGCAACCATAGAAAGGGAAACACACTGTGTAAATTGATAGGAGAAATGTCCATAATATATTGCTGAGTTTTTTCAAAAAGTGGTTTGTCTGAAACTATGTCAGAAGTCAAATGATTCCATCTTTGTAAAATGAATAAAACCAAGGAATGTATAGATGCCTTGAGACCCCAAGAGTAAGCTTGGGGAACAGCAGGTAGTCTGTTTGGCAAGAGCCTGAGACTCACCTTGATGGTGAAACGTTGTTGCTGAACCACGAAAGACGCCGGGATTCTTGGCCTCTGGAGGAGAAGAATTCAATCCGGGGCCAGAGATGAGGCTTGATCGCTCAGAACTTTTGTGTAATAAAGTTTTATTAAAGTATAAAAGAGATAGAGAAAGCTTCTGACATAGACGTCAGAAGGGGACAGAAAGAGTGCCCCTCTGCTAGTCTTTAGTAGTTAAATAGCTACTAGCAAGCTGTTAATTATAGAAAGGAGATGTCTCAAAACTCAGAGTGGCACCAGGCCCCTCACCCACAGCATGCATTTTGAGATAACATTGACACCAGGTGAATCATCCCGGGCAGGAGAAAAGAAGGGACTGGAGAGACGCCATACCACGGGGAGAGGAACTACACAGGGGATGTTCTGACAGTTACTCGGCAAGTCATCTGGGCTGTGGTGTGATTGCCACTTTCTAGAACGAGTTTCTCAGTTCAGAACATCTTTCTGCACACTGTGGAAAAACAAAACTCCTCGCTGAATTTTAAGTTTATAAATTAGCAGAAGAACTTTTATTTATTCATTTTTAAGCAGAGTTGGTGTTTGCTGCTTCAAACACTAGACATTACACCGTATGGTCTTGAAGAAAAACCTGGAGGACAGTGAGAAAGGAGGAGTATACGGACCTTTGTTGGCAAAGTCTCTGACAAAATAAAAAAGCTTTTGATTTTTTGTCTCTGCTTTTTTAATATGCTGTGTAGGTTTGTCACAGCTAACCTTTAAAAATTGTGAAACACTGTTGTACACCTAAAATACATACTGTTGTACATCAACTAAATACCTCAGTTAAAAAAAGAAATTTAGACTGTTTATACATGTAACTCCATGTCATTCATTCATTTTAGATGTTCTATACCGTATAACCACATCATAATGTATTTATACATTCTTTTCAATGGTGACAAGTGATTTTCACATTTTTGCTGTTACAACCAATGTTGCCATCAACATTCATATTCTCACCTTATTATGCTGGCTTGCAAAGTTTTCTCTAAGATATACTTCTGAGGCAGAGTTGCTGGGGTGAGAATCCCCTGGACTGCAAGGAGATCCAACCAGTCAATCCTAAAGGAAATCAGTCCTGAATATTCACTGGAAGGACTGATGCTGAAGCTGAAGCTCCAATACTTTGGTCACCTGATGTAAAGAACTGACTCATTGGAAGAGACCCTGATGCTGGGAAAGATTGATGGCAGGAGGAGGAGGGGACGACAGAGGATAACATAGTTGGATAGCATCATTGACTTGATAGATATGAGTTTGTGCAAGTTCTGGGAGTTGGTAATGGACAGGGAAGCCTGGTGTGCTACAGTCCATGGGGTCACAAATAGTTGGACAATACTGAGCAACTGAACTGACTGACTGATGAGGAGGGGTGGTGTGTGCTATTTGTTTTATTGAATATTGGCAAATTGCTCTCCAGAACGGAAGTACCAATTTATATTCCTATAGACATTAAATGTATCATTTTTTTTAATTTGGCAAACTAATAGCTGTTAAATTGTGTCTTACTATGTGATTTTAATATTTTTTTCCTGATGGCTAGCAAAGTTGGAAATCATTTTATGTTTATTGGACATTTGAGTTTTCTTCTTCTGTGAATTACCTGTTAATATTCTTATTCGTTCTATATTGGGATATTTAACTTTCCTTTGTTTACTTATAGGAATCATTTTTATATTCTGGATATTAATACTTGTTGAATGTATTACAATTACCCTCTCTTGGTTTTTGATGTAACTTTATGCTTTTAAAATATGATGTCTTTTGATTTATTTCAATTTTAATGTAGTCACATTTATCAATCTTTTCACTTGTGGTTTGTATTTTTTGTATTTATTTTAGGAACTATTAAAAGTTCTTAAAATAGTTATTTTAAGAACTATTTCCTTATCATGAGGTCATAAAGTATTCTTGTATATTTCCCTGAAAGTTTTAAAATTTTTTTTTTCATTTTCAGGCTTTTAATCTATCTAGAATTTACTTTTCATTTGTTTTGAAGCATGGTTCTAATTCTACATCTGAATGGAAAATTCAGGTTAAGACTCTGCCCTTCAATGCAGGTGGTCCAGATTCGATCCCTGGTCAGGGAACTAAGATCCCGCATGCCACATGGCAAGGCCAAAAATAAATTTAAAAAGAAAATTCAAATGAAGTAATTTGCCAGCACTTTTTATCCCATGGTGTCTTTTCCCTCTCCTGTCTGTAGTGACAGTTCTGTCATGTATCACACTGCATTTGTGTAGATCTATTTCTGGGCTCTCTAATCTATTCCATTGGTTTACCTGTATATCTCTAAGCTAATACAAACTTTTTTCAAAACTATAGCTTTACGTTATGGCTTGTTAAGGTAATCGCCCCCATCATGTTCTTCAAATTTTTACTTTTCTTGGCCCTTTGCTCTTCCAAATGTTTAAATCAACTTATTAAATTGTATGCAAAAAGGCATGTTTGAATTTGTGTTGGAAAATGATGAAATTTGTAAGTTTATCCATGAAAAATTGATGTCTCTAGCATATTGCAGCTTCATTTCTATGAACACAGTGTACCTCTTTACTTAAGTGGTTTTAGTACATTTTTTAAAAAATTTATGATCTTCCTCTATAGAATCTTGCCCATCTTTTGTTAAATTTTCTTTTTTGTTGTTGGTATTATGAATGACATACATATTTAAGTTACACTTTTCTCACTGTTTATTATGTATAGTATTGCAGTTGATTATTTCATATTAATCTTTTATCCAGAAAACTTTAGCTCCAACAATTTGTCTATAAAGTATTTTAGATTTTCTGTTGTTTTTTCTTCCCTTATACATAATATAATAACATTTATATTTTTTTACTTGCGTATTATCTTACCATGTTGTCTAAGACCTCCAAGACAATGCAGAATAAAGCAGTGGCAGCCGGCATCTTGGTTTTATTTCTGATTTTAAAGACAATGTTTCTAAAATGTTACCACTACATTTAATAGTTGTGGCAGATCTGGTAGATACCCTAGTTTCATGTTCTTTTTCTTCAAAGGGGAGGTGGTTTACATTCTTACTTTTTTCCATGGACATGTAAGGATGGTCAGGTGCCAGTAAATTGAAGCCTGCTGACCACACTTACAAAAGACTGACTAGAGCATCAATTAATTACTTTATAATAAGAAGAATAAATACTAGGTAGACGAGATAGTGGTACATAGATATTCTGTCTGGGGCCAAACCTTTCTGAGAAACCAAATTATCTTCAGAAGGTCGCTTAGTGTGTGCGAAAAGTTTGCAAAAGTGTCATCAAACTGTGATACTTCATTGCTGTATGCTCTACTACAGGATAAACCCAACTGAATCAGCACTTGGTCAAACGTCAAGGCTTCTCTGTCCTGGACAAAGTAATGCTGCATTTATTTCTCCTCTACTTCCCATGTGTCTATTGCTGGCCAACCTTTTTCTGAAGGACATCCGGTAGTATGCTTGTGCCTTCAATCATATTAATACACATGATGACAATTTAAGAAGAACTTCTTATGTTCCTACTGAGATCCGCAGTGTGTTTGACACTCTACAGCAACTGAATTTATAGTTTTGACACTCATACAGCAACTATGTGATAGTGTGACACTCAGAGTTTGACACTCATACAATTATATTTCACCTAATTGTAAGAATGTAGATCATCCCAAAATGTGTCCACCCTTTGATCTTACAGTTCCATTTCTGAGAAACGGTAGGATAAGTCTTCAAATGTGCATAGGTAGAAATGGTTCAGTGCTATTTTAATATTTAAAAAATTGAAACATAAATATACCTCAACAGGGGACTGGTTAAATTAATTGAGTATATCCACTCAATGAAATATACCACACCTGCTAAAGAGGCTAGGATAGGTTTTCATATACTTGCATGGAAATAGGTAGGCTTCCCTGATTGTTCAGTGGGTACAGAATCCACCTGCAATACAGGAGATGTGGGTTTGATCCCTGGGTAGGGAAGATCCCCTGGAGGAGGAAATGGCAACCCACTCCAGTATTTTTGCCCCAAAATCACACGGACAGAGGAACCTGAGGGGCTATAGTCCAAAGGGTCGCAAAGAATTGGACACAACTGAGCGGATACCACAATGATAATGGAAATAGGTATCTAACATGATTCCATAGAGAAAAAAAAAAAGATCATAAAATAAGTATTTATAATATTATCTTCAGTTCAGTTCAGTTGCTCAGTTGTGTCCGACTCTTTGTGACCCCATGGACTGCCCCATGCCAGGCCTCCCTGTCCATCACCACTGAGTCAATGATGCCATCCAGTCATCTCTTCTCCTCTTGCCTTCAATTTTTCCCAGCATCAGGGTCTTTTCAAATGAGTCAGTTCATAACATCAGGTGGTCAATGTATTGGAGTTTCAGCTTCAGTATCAATCCTTCCAATGAATATTCAGGACTGATTTCCTTTAGGATTGACTGGTTGGATCTCCTTGTAGTCCAAGAGACTCTCAAGAGTCTTCTCCAACACCACACTTCAAAAGCATCAATTCTTGGCACTCAGCTTTCTTTATAGTCCAACTCTCGCATTCGTATATGACTACTGGAAAAACCATAGCTTTGACTAGATGGACCTTTGTTGACAAAGTAATGTCTCTGCTTTTTAATATGCTGTCTAGGTTGGTCATAACTTTCCTTCCAAGGAGTAAGCATCTTTTAATTTCATGGCTGCAGTCACCATCTGCAGTGATTTTGGAGCCTACAAAAATAAAGTCTGACACTGTTGCCATTGCTTCCCCATCTATTTGCCATGAAATGATGGGACCAGATGCCATGATCTTCATTTTCTGAATGTTGAGCTTTAAGCCAACTTTTTCACTTTCCTCTTTCACTTTCAAGAGGCTTTTTAGTTCCTCTTCACTTTCTGCCATAAGGGTGGTGTCATCTGCATATCTGAGGTTATTGATATTTCTCCCAGCAATCTTGATTCCAGCTTGTGCTTCTTCCAGCCCAACGTTTCTCATGATGTACTCTGCATATAAGTTAAATAAGCAGGGTGACAATATACAGTCTTGGCATACTCCTTTTCTTATTTGGAACCAGTCTGTTGTTCCATGTCCAGTTCTAACTGTTGCTTCCTGACCTGTATACAGATTTCTCAAGAGGCAGGTCAGGTGGTCTGGTATTCCCATCTCTTTCAGAATTTTCCACAGTTTATTGTGATCCACACAGTCAAAGGTTTTGGCATAGTCAATAAAGCAGAAGTAGATGTTTTTCTGGAACTCTCTTGCTTTTTCCATGATCCAATGGATGTTGGCAATTTGATCTCTGATTCCTCTGCCTTTTCTAAATCCAGCTTGAACATCTGGAAGTTCATGGTTCATGTACTGTTGAAGCCTGGCTTGGAGAATTTTGAGCATTACTTTGCTAGCATGTGAGATGAATGCAATCATGCGGTAGTTTGAACATTCTTTCTCATTGCCCTTCTTTGAGACTGGAATGAAAACTGACCTTTTCCAGTCCTGTGGCCACTGCTGAGTTTTCCAAATTTGCTGGCATATTGAGTGCAGCACTTTCACAGCATCATCTTTTAGGATTTGAAATAGCTCATCTGGGATTCCATCACCTCCACTAGCTTTGTTCATAGTGATGCTTCCTAAGGCCCACTTGACTTCATACTCCAGGATGTCTGGCTGTAGGTGAGCGATCACACCATTGTGATTATCTGGGTCGTGAAGATCTTTTCTGTATAGTTCTTCTGTGTATTCTTGCCACCTTTTCTTAATATCTGCTTCTGTTAGGTCCATATCATTTCTGTCCTTTATTGAGCCCATCTTTGCATGAAATGTTCCCATGGTATCTCTAATTTTCTTGAAGAGATCTCTAGTCTTTCCCATTCTGTTGTTTCCCTCTATTTCTTTGCATTGATCGCTGAGGAAGGCTTTTTTATCTCTCCTTGCTATTCTTTGGAACTCTGCATTCAGATGCTTATATCTTTCCTTTTCTCCTTTCCCTTTTGCTTCTCTTCTTTTCACAGCTATTTGTAAGGCCTCCTCAGACAGCCATTTTACCTTTTTGCATTTCTTTTCTTGGGGATGGTCTTGATCACTGCCTCCTGTACAATGTCACGAACCTCCATCCATAGTTCTTCAGGCACTCTGTCTATCAGATCTAATGCCTTGAATGTATTTGTCACTTCCGCTGTATAATCATAAGGGATTTGATTTAGGTCATACCTGAATGGTCTAGTAGTTTTCCCTACTTTCTTCAATTTAAGTCTGAATTTGGCAATAAGGAGTTCATGATCTGAGCCACAGTCAGCTCCCAGTCTTGTTTTTGCTGACTGTATAGAGCTTCTCCATCCTTGGCTGCAAAGAATATAATCAATCTGATTTTGGTGATGTCCATGTGTAGAGTCTTCTCTTGTGTTGTTGGAAGAGGGTTTTTGCTATGACCAGTGTGTTCTCTTGGCAAAACTCAGTTAGCCTTTGCCCTGCTTCATTCCATATTCCAAGGCCAAATTTGCCTGTTACTCCAGATGTTTCTTGACTTCCTACTTTTGCATTCAAGTCCCCTATAATGAAAAGGACATCTTTTTTGGATGTTAGTTCTAGACGATCTTGTAGGTCTTCATAGAACCATTCAACTTCAGCTTCTTCAGCATTAGTGGTTGGGGCACTGACTTGGGTTACTGTGATATTGAATGGTTTGCCTTGGAAACGAACAGAGATCATTCTGTCATTTTTCAGATTGCATCCAAGTACTGCATTTTGGAATCTTTTGTTGACTACTATGGCTACTCCATTTCTTCTAAGGGATTCTTGCCCACAGTAGTAGAAATAATGGCCATCTGAATTAAATTCACCCATTCCAGTCCATTTTAGTTCGCTGATTTCTAAAATGTCGATGTTCACTCTTGCCATCTCCTGTTTGACCATTTCCAATTTGCCTTGATTCATGGACCTAACATTCCAGGTTCCTATGCAATATTGCTCTTTACAGCATTGGACTTTACTTCCATCACCACTTTACTTCACATCCACAACTGGATGTTTTTGTTGCTTTTGTTTCATCTCTTCACTCTTTCATATTATCTTACCTTTATCTTTTTAATGTTTATGTGTGTTTATATGGGTCAAAAAACCTATAACTACATATCCCACACACACGCAGATATGTATATATTAGCAAGCTGCTAACATTAGCTATCACTAAGGAGAGGAAATTGTGGAGTTACAGTAGCAGACATTTTCCCCTTTTCTGTATTTCCATTCTACTGTATTATCTGACAAAAAATATTTCTGGATTTTTTTTGCATTTTTATAATTTTTAAAAATTATGCAACATAAAGGTCAAAAGTTATAAATATATTGTAGGGTTAAAAAAATTGACAGACTCATTTTTTTTAAAGATTACTTGGATAGAGACCGAAGGAGAGGAAATTTGTCAGCAATAAGAAAGCAGAAGACAGAAACAGATTTTTGATGTATTGAGATACTATTTTGTTTTTTCAGTCATGCTGTACAGCATGTGGGATCTTAGTTTCCTGGTCAGGGATTGAACCCAGGCCACCTGCATTGGAAACAGAAAGTCTTAACCACTGGAGCACCAGGGAAGTCCTAACAGACCCGTTTTCAAAAAAAGAAAAAGCCTTTGCAGGACTTCCCTTGTGGTCCAGTGGTTAAGACTTTGTGCTTCCAATGCAGGAGACAAGAGTTCCATCCTTGGTTGGGGAACTAAGATCCCGCATGGCATTTGATATGGTCAAAAAGTAAAAATTAAACAATCAAAAAAAACCACAAAAAAACCACCTTTGCTATTTATAAGAACTGCATTGCCAAAAGGAAGGAGGAGAGGACTCCTAGCTCGGGGCTGGGAACCACCAATCCCAGTTCCCTAGTTCCCCAATTCCTTGATTTTGTAGGGTCTCTTACACCCAAGTACAACCCGAGATTCAGTGTGTCCCCATGCTACTCTGGGAACTGCTTTGTGAACCACAAGAGAGGAAAGGCCTTGTGACACATGGGACATGGGTCCAAAGCACCTGCTGGGAAAATGCAGGCCATCCGTCTCTAGCGAATGCCCAACCTGAAGGATTGAAGTAGGAGGACAGATACTCCTCCACCCAAAGCTCTGCTCTGCATTGGTGGACAGCATGTCATCCATGACTTTCCTCTTCACAAGCTTCAAACGTTTATTTGAAAGGAAAAACTGAAAACATATATTTGAAAATGAAAGGAGTTCCAGCATTTGTTTGAAGAATAAGAATCAGTAGCATATTAAGGAACTCAGTTTTAACTTTTAGAATGTGTGACATGAAGGTCTTTGATTATGGAAGGACTGATTCCTCTCAGGCTCCTACCCATTTTGAGATTATGCAGATATCCTGTAGATTGTACGTTGTATTTCCCATGTGTGTTTTAATATGGTAAAAGAGCATGCATGCTATTCTATATTTAAATATACATAGATAATTTCAAATTACACATGTCCTTTAGCTACTAGCTTTCTCTTCCAATCAACCTTGTTTTTGAAATTTATATACGTAGATCCAGTTCATTCACATTAAGTGTGAATAACCACAGTTGGTTTACCATCCCCTTGCAAAAGAACAGATTGGTTCCCCTATTCCACTGTTATAAGTGGAGCTATAATGGGTGTTCTTATACTTACTCCTTGGACACAGATGCTGGAATGGTTCATGGAGTTAATGGCATACATATTTTCTGAATTCCTTCAGAAAGAACTCTAAAGCACTTAAGTGAATATTTTGTTTTATTAAAATAAAAAATTATTATTCATAGAACGTATCTATCATTCTATGAATATGTGCAGTCTCAAATGGTTCTGGATATATATGGTTTGAACCCTTAGGTCAGTGGTCCCCATCCTTTTTGGCACCAGACATCCATTTTGTGGAAGTCAATTTTTCTGTGGACCAGGTTGGGGGTGGACAGTTTCAGGATGATCAAGTGCATTATGTTTATTGAGCACTTTATTTCTATTATTATTACATCAGCTCCACCTCAGACTTCCCTGGTGGCTCAGACGGTAAATTGTCTGCCTATAATGTGGAAGATGCGGGTTCAATCCCTGGGTCAGGAAGATCCCCTGGAGAAGGAAATGGCAATCCACTCCAGTACTCTTGCCTGGAAAATCCCATGGACGGAGGAGCCTGGTAGGCTACAGTCCGTGGGGTCGCAAAGAGTCGGACAGGACTGAGCGATTTCACTCACTCACTCACTCCGCCTCAAGAGCATCAGGCACTAGGAGGTTGGGGACTCCTGCCTTGGGGCATGTTAACCTTCTAGTAAGGTGAAAGTGACAGTAAAGTGAGTGATAACGACTCTTTACACCTTAAAAGGAGAAATTTAATTTTATGGTATCACACCCTTGTTAGTCTTTTTACATATATATCCTATCTCCTCAACTAGTTCATGAACCACTTGTCAGGAGGTGCCTCAGAATTCCCAGCCATCAGGAGGGTGCCCTTTACATAATATAACCCCCTTGCTACTCAAATATGTAACCTAAACTAGCACCATAGGCATCACCTGAGTAGAAATGCAGAATTACATGTCTCAAGCCAGACAAACTGAATCTGGTTCTGCAGGTTAATAAGATCTCCCTCCCATTAAAGTCTGAGCACCGCTGGTGTAAGTAGACAGAATGTTCCCTGGGCTTTCCCAGCAGATGTGGTTAATTTTGATGTGTTAACCTCAATAACTCAGATTCCCTAATCCTATGTTTATTTGCTTTCAAGAACCTTAACTATTTCTGTGCCTATGATGCACCACCAGTGTGATATGGGGGTATTAGAAATTGGGCATTCTCAGATGAGTGGGTCAGAACACGGTCCCAAAGAAGTTGATGTCTGAGCAAGTCTTAAAGGACTCTTGGTCAGTAACCAAGTAACCAAGAAAGGCAGAGGGAATCAAATAAGAAGAGGTTCCAGAGCTGTTGTAACAAACTAAATTTCATACCGTCAATTTTGTATTATCTTTCAATTATTCACCCATCCAACAGATGTTAGATGAACCCTACAGTAGATGCTAGAGATACAGGGATGAAAGTACACTCCATTCCTTTAAAGTTGTGCGTTTAATGGAGTAGACAATTAAGGAAGTTGGAAATTACAACTGATATAAGAGCAACATTATGGATACACCAAAAAGCACTGCAGGGGCTTAGAAGAGGGGCAAAATATTTAGATGGGGGCGGGGGTGGGCAAGTACAGAGAAGATATCAGTGAAATTTTCCAAAATTGAGCTCTGAATTTTATCTTAAGGAAAAAAAGAGAAGCCAACTGGTTTAAAGGAGTATTGTTCACAGATCTTAGTCACAAGCAACACAACTTGAGATTGTCTGATTAAGAAGAAAAGAAATTTATTTAAATGATAGCAGATAGCTCACAGAATTTCATGAATGACCCAACAACTATGCTCAGAGTCCATGCAGCCAGAAACATTTCCCCAAATTATGCCAGAGATCTAGTCCAGTAAGGATGCAGCTGAATTTGGTCTTGCCGGTGCCACTGGCCCTGGACACTCAACAGCAACTAGCCCCTGCTGCCTTGAAGTTCAGTCTTGCTGCAGCTGCTACCATCACCGTCAGCAAAAATTCTCTGAACTCCTGCTTCTGTGTATCATTAGCTCCCAACTGAAAGTCTGGTCAGCAAAGCCTAGGTCACATGCTATCTCTAGTTGCAAAGAAAGCAAGGAAAGCCAACACTTGCCTGTTACCCACTGCTGCATAACACTGGAGAGGGAAATGGTAACCTACTCCAGTATTCTTGCCTGGAGAATCCCATGGACAGAGGAGCCTGAAGGGCTACAGTCCATGAGGTTGCAAAGAGTCAGACACTACTGAAGCAAATTAGCATGCATAACAAACTGCCCCCAAACTCAATGCTTCAAACATCAACAACCATTATTATATCTCAAGATTTTGTAGGTTGACTGGGCTCAGCTGGTCAGCTGTGCTCCAAGTGGTGTCTTCTGGGTCTAAAGTCATCTGAAAGCTCATCCAAGATGGCTCACATGGCTGGCTGTTGTCTGGGAACTCAGCCAGTCACCTAATATTATTTTAATAAAGTTATTTTCTACTTAATCAGCCAATTTGATTGGTTGAACATTACTTAATCGAGGAGAAAACAAGACTGAGGAAGAAGTAGAACTCTAGCAGGTCAAATTCTCCTCAATGGATCTCTTCATGTAGACTGGGCTTCCCCACAGCTTGGTGCTCTTGGAAAATTTGTACATTTCACATGATATCTTTCTTCCAAGTGGGGACATTCCAAGCAGCAAAGTCAGAAGCTTCAGATCTGCTAATGCTTGGCCTGAAAAGTTACACAGCACTGCCTCCACCAATTCTGTTAGTCAAATCAAGCCTCAGATTAGCACACACTCAAGTAGTAGATCTCAAAATACAAAGAGGGGCAAAACCCCTGCAGCTGTCTTAAAGTCCCCACACTGGCACTTTCAGCTCTCGTGTTAATACTCAGAGGAAAGCTTTGCCTTCCACCTAGTCTAAGTTAGAGATTTTCTCAAAGGTGTAAAAAAGGGTTCAGATGCTGAACTCTCAAAAAAAAAAAAAAAAGACTATTGTCCACTGTAAGAAGCAGGAAGAAGGGCATTCCATGCAGAGTGAACAGTATTGGAAAGACAGACAGGGCTTCAGTTGATCCTGCCACTTAAATAGTGTACTACTCATGATAGCTTAATTCTTGCTAACACTGCATTAGCACTGCTCTTTGTTGAGCAGAGTTGTAATTCTACTGCATTTGTGCGTATTAGAGAGTTTAACCTAATTACAATTGATTTGGGAGTTGCAGTCCTTGCTTGTTTTCTCCTTTCTACATCTTTAAAACACTTTACAAGATCACTGTTTACAAGATCTGCTGCTGAATCAGAAATGTGTGTTTGACAATGATAGCCTAAGGTGTGCAGTAATTTGGAAATAAAAGTAAGGAAAATCCAAACCCCATTATATGCTCAGGTATTTTTAATAGTCTTTTATTTTAATTATGAAAATATTCAAAATGGGAAAAGTAGAAAGAAAAGTACAATTAACCCCAAGATATCCACCATCTTGATTCAATTCAGTAACTGCTAGCATTCTGCCATATTTTCTTTATCTCTATGTACATAGTCTTTTTTTCTGAGCCATTTTAAAATAAGTTACATATAACATGATATTTTAGTCACCTCCAAAAAGTAAGGACATTCTCCTACATGTCCATAATTTTGTTATTATATCTAAAAAAGTTAATAGTAATTCCTCAAGGCAATTTCATACCAGCGCACATTCAGATTTCCTCAGTTATCCCCAAAACATCTTCTATAACTGATTTGTTCAAATAAAGGTTCTATTAAGAACCACGCACTACATTTGGTTGTTATTTCCCTTAAGTCTCTTTTAATCTACAATTTCCCTTTTGAAGAGACCAAGTTATTTGTTTGTCCAGTAATCTGGGTACTGGATTGGTATGACTGTTTCTTTGCAGCCCTGTTCAACTGGTTCTTCCAGTATTTCCTGTAAAACGAAATGTATATTTACAGGCTTGTTTAGATTCAGGTTAAATATATTTGGCAAGAATACCCTGTACTTCTGTGATCAGTATATTTCATCTGTGATGAGAATATACAATTGAATGAATTGTATACATTGAATACAATTCAATATATTGAATACAATGAAATATACATTGAATCATATCAGGAGGCTCACGGTGGTCAGTTGTCTTTGTCTTTTAGTTTGGGGAGGAAACAGCAAAAATAATACACATCAGGTTTATGAGGCAAAACAGTCTAAGCCAGGGTCATAGCAAGACTAAAGGTGTGGAGAGAAGTGGTAACTAGCCCATGACTGGGGTGTTGTCGGCTTTTAAGCACTAAGCTTCGGGCTGACTTGCTCACCTGAGACAAGAGACCCTCATCTTTTTTAAGTCTTTATCGAATTTGTAACAATATTGCTTCTGTTTTATGTTTTGGTTTTTTTGGCCAAGAGATATAGGGATCTTAGCTCCCCAGTCAGGGATCAAACCCACACCCCCTGCATTGGAAGGCAAAATCTTAACCGCTGGACCACCAGGAAAGTTCCAAGAGAGACTCATCTTGACAGTATTAATGAAGGAGGGCAAAGATGCTGGCTGGAGTCTGAAGATAGATCCTCCTCTCTAGCTCAGAAGAGAGGAAGATCTCAGCACAGCCCCTGAACAAGTCTTTCTCACCCTGTCCTGGGAGAAGACTAGCCTGATTTTCTAACAAGGAAAGCAGTACATCAACATTTACTTCTTGGGAGCTATGGAGTTGTGAGAATTTAGGGTCTGGTGTACTTACATGGGCCCAGAGGCCAAACACCGGAATTATTGTCACTGTCAGCTCTAACACACCAGTAGAAGCCCAAAAATGGCATTAGGAAATCCTCTGGAAAGCTGGTGAAGAAGTGTGGCTCCTGGAGTGCTCTCAAGTTTGTAGGTGCAGTAACAAATACTTAAGGACCCAGGATTAGCGGCCCTAGTGGACAGAATTAGCCAAGGCAATACAGTAACAACTGGCACCCTCAGGGTGGTCTAGAGCAGGATTTCTCAACCTAGCCACTACTGACAGTTGGGGCTGAATAATTCTTTATTGTGGAGGCCATCCTCTGCATGGCAGAATGTTTCATGACATCCCTGGCCTCTACCCACTAGGTGCCAGCTGCACCCCAACCCTAGCTGTGACAATGAAAAGTTTCTCTAGACATTGCTAAATGGCCTAGGCAGAGGCAGAGTGGTAAAATTGCCCCTGGTTTTGAATCACTGGTCCAAAGGAAGGATCAGTTAAGTAGCCATAGGGTTTTCCACTGAGGGACGAACACCAGGCTCTCTACTGAAACCTCTTACATACATTGAAAGTGAAAGTGAAAGTGAAGTTGCTCAGTCGTGTCTGACTCTTTGCAACCCTGTGGACCGTAGTCCTATCAGGCTTCTCCATCCATGGGGTTCTCCAGGCAAGAGTACTGGAGTGGGTTGTCATTTCCTTCTCCAGGGGATCTTCCCAACCCAGGGATCGAACCCAGGTCTTACATACATTAGTGCATCTCAATTAGCAGCAGCTCTGTGAGGCAGGGGTACTGTCTCGAATTTTACAGTGAGAAAAGTTCTCAGCAAGGTTCTGTGATGTGGCTAAGGTTCTGTCCAGGGTCTATCCCACTTTAAATCTAATTCTTGGTCTTCCCTGGTGGTTCAGTGGTAAAGAATCCACCTGGCAATGCAGGAGGCATGGGTTCTATCCCTGATCCAGGAGGATCCCACAGGCTGTGAGGAAACTAAGCCCGTGAGCCACAGCTACTGAGGCCCAAGTGGCCTAGAGCCCGTACTCCACAACAGGAGAGGCCACTGCAGTGAGAAGCTCATGCACCAAAACTCGGAAGTAGTCCCCGCTCACCGCAACTAGAGAAAAGCCCTCAGAGCAGTGAAGACCCAGCACAGCCAAAAATGAGTAAATAAATAAATAAAATTATAAATCTAATCGTCTGTCCATATGCCCAGCTGCCTCTTTCTCTGGCAGCAGGGAGCTGCTGCCTGAACACCAGCATCTAGTCCAGTTGCTGGCACTGAACTTCAAAGCAGGTGAGGAGTATGAGGGACAGTCTTGAAGGAGCTTTTTTAGCTCAGGGCAGGGAGTAGCTTCCAGCTCAGCGTCAGTAATTTGGCTGTTCAAGGGCACAGGGAAGTTTCCATTGGTGGTCTTCATGGGGCTGCTGCTACTTGGCCTGACCAAAGACATGAGGAAGGGACAGCCAAGGGGGTCGCAGAGACCTGGCTTGAGGGTTGGGAGAACATGGAACATGTTAAAAACATGGAAGGGAAACGTGGTGGGGCCCTGAGAAATAATGAGAAGATTATCCTTAAGTTCTTTAAGTAATGTATAAGATCCTGGCTCCAAAGAAGCCTGAGATAATTCAGGAGTTGCAGCATGAGAACAGTACCTGGACAGATTGCACCTCCATGGAAACAGTGGAGTTGAAAGCAATTCAGCAGATACCCTAGCAAAGAAGGCAGGCCAGGGCTTGATGCACTGAGTCCAAAGGAGTCTGGAGAAGTACCCAGCCCCCAGTAGAACCTATGGGATACACTGAGGCAAGTACATACCTGAAATGAAGCATTTTCCAACTACTCTAGCAGATCGTTCTCTTCTCTCACTTCCGGTTACTTTCGTCAGTCCTTTGCAGTCCTCAGAGTTTTATTGTTCTCCGTTTTAGAGAGTCAGTTTTCAAGTGGCACTTGTTTCAAGTATATTGGTTTTGTCTTCCTAACTGGACTGTAAATTCTTTTGTTTATGGTCAAGAACCAAGGCCTGTTTCTTGATAGTCCCTCCGCCAATGCTGAGTGCATAAAGGTGTTCAGTAAATTGTTAATTGATTTTGAAAGACAAATTACAAAAATAATCAAGGATAGGGTAACTATAAAATCACTGAAGAATGTGGTAAACAGCAAAGGTTCAAAAAAGAAAGCTAGTAACAAGTATTTTTCAATTTTTTTTTCTGGAAACATTCCACTGATTTAAGAGAATGTCATTTGTTCAACAAGTATATATTGTCATCGATGTTCTTGAAGTTGGAAATACAGAAGTGAATAAAACAGAAATCTCTGCCCTCATGCAAGTATAAGCCACATGAAATTATCTCTGTCATATTTCCCTGGATCCTACTACCACACAAAGTTAAAGATACACATGAACTTTTCACAAAGGTAATACTTTAGTTCAGCATTATCTAATGGAAATATAATTTGAACTACATATGTAATGTAAAAAATTCCAGTAGCTACACTTTTAGAAAAGTAAAAAGAAATAGGTGAAATTAATTTCAAAAGATTTTGTTTAATCAAAGGTATCTAACATATTATTTCCATATATAATCAATATCTTCACTGATGAGATCATTTACATTATTTTTTGTACTAGGTCTTCAAAATCCTGTGTGTATATCATAGAACAGCACATCTCAATACAGAATACACACATGTGGCTAGTGGCTACCATATTGGATAATGTAGATCTAGTCATTCTTAAGTAGCTTATTTGATTAGCCTCTCTCTTCTATGATAGTTATGTGTGTGTGTGTGCGCTAAGTCACTTCAGTTGTGTCTGACTCTGTGAGACCCCATGGACTGTAGCCCACCAGGCTCCTCTGTCCATGAGATTCTCCAGGCAAGAATACTGAAGTGGGTTGCCATTCTCTTTTCCAGGGGATCTTCCCAATCTAGGGATCAAACCTGCATCTCCTGTGTCTCCTGCATTGGCAGGAGGGTTCTTTACCACTAGCGCCACCTTGGAAGCCCCTTATGATGGTTATATCAGTATGTTAATAAAGTCAACTAAGTTAAGTTTAGGCATTATCCCCTACACCCTGGAAATGTCTTTGGAGTCCTTAATTTAAATGTGATATATTAATGTGAATTCCTACTCCCAGGAGCCTATCTTTCAAAACTTCATCCTTGGAAAGGTCTATATTGCCCAGACATAGTGAGTATTTTTCCAGAATGGTCTAGTTATCCAGTAGTCCAGAAAGTACCACAGCATTAAATTATAATTCCCATTATTTTTGCAATAAACTTGATAAGCAAGTTCAAGAAGGACCAGCGGGAATAAGAAACAATATCTCTGATGCTCATCACATCTTTACAAAGTATAAAATGACAAAATCCTCATCAAACCAGCAACAAAAAAATTTAGTTGTATTCCCACTATGAAACAAGTTTCTTTTTATGCTTTTATTCCACATGATTAATGCAATTTATATCTAACATGAATATTTATCTTCAGTGCATATTATGACCACAGCCAGCTAAGTATATAGAAAACAAGTTCATGAGGGTCCCAAATACTTTTGGTTTCTCATGTATTTTGATAAAAGAGAAGATAATAACAAACAAGAAATAATGTGGAGAATAAATGGAGGTTACTGGATTAGGAATCTGGCTTTTAGTTTCTAATACCTAGTTCTCTACAAATTAGTGGGATGACTGAGGACATTGCTGTCATTTATCTCTTAGGACATTATTGATCTAACCTATAAAACTGGAAGGGTAGGTAGGAATGAGACTACTTTTGGACTAGATGATCTCTCAAATTCCTGAAACTTTTTCAGGAAAGTTTTCAATGGCCCAAATTCTATAAACACAATATTTTAGATTATAATGAAGTCATGTTCCGTTTATTGACCAACACTTTTTGTGAGAAGAAAAACTCCATTTGAAAGCAATTCAAACATGAGGAAAATGGGGACAAGGCTTCAAATGATGAAAATGTCTTTACTATGAGGAAACTGAGGAAGTAGTCTTCTATAAAGTGAAAAAGCCAGAGAGTTTCAGGGGAAAGAATTGTGAATCAGGAAATCACGATTCTAGTCCTAAATCCAGCCCTAACTTTTTAAATTTTGTAAAATCCTTAAATCTGTGATCACATGTTCTATAAAATGAGATTAATTGGCTCTAAGGGTGTCTATGTGAGAGTCAGAAGAGCTAATATATTTAAAAGCACTTTGAAAAGTTGCACAAATTTAAGATATTAGCATTAGCATAGTACCTTAGGAATTATCTCTAGGATACTGCTCACAATTCATGGTTTTAAACTAACTGGTTCTGGAAGAGTTATTTTTAACCATGAAAAAATGAATGTAGAATATGTCAGAGAATTATGTAACAAACACTCATGTAATCCCTACCTGGAATTTAATGTAAATAGTTTGATTAAAACATCAGGTTGCACACCTTAAATCCATATAATTTTTTGTAATTATATCTCAATAAAACTGGAAACAAAAATGTACATGGTTTTTCACATTTGCTTCAAAATTTTTTGATATAAAACTTTGAAATAACATATAAAATCCCCTTTAGTGATTTCTGACCTGCTCTATGTGAAAAAAAGGGAAAGTGTTAGTTGTTCAGTTGTGTCTGACTCTTTGGGACCCCCATGGACTGTAGCCCGCCAGGCTTTTCTGTCCATGGGATTCTCCAGGCAAGAATACTGGAGTGAGTTGTCATTCCCTTCTCCAGGGGATCTTCCCGACCCAGGTATCAAAGCCAGGTCCCTGTATTACAGGCAGTTTCTTTACCATCTGAGCCATTCCATCCTAGCCCCTAATGAATGTTGTGTATATCATCCCAGTCCATATTTTTATATTTTATTATGAAAATGCATATTGGGTCATTTGTAGAGATGGACCTAGAGTCTGTCATACAGAGTAAGTCAGAAAGAAAAGTAAAGTAAGTCAGAAAGAGAAAAAAAATATTGTGTCATATAATAACATATATATGTGAAATCCAGAAAAATGGTACACGTGAACTATTTGCAGGGCAGAAATAGAGATGCAGACATAGAGAACGGATGTGATTCTTTACCACTAGTGCCACTAGTGCCACCTGGGAAGCCCGTAATGCAACTATATTCCAATTTAAAATATGTAAAGCAGAAAAACACTACATCTGTAAATAATAAGGTATTGGTTTAAGTCACATGTATTGTAAAATTCATATATTATACTCAGCTTGAACTTCATTCACTTTTGTTTTCATAATCTAATCATACTCATAGTTCTAATGGTAATCCACTTATGAATATATCACAATTTGTGACACAGGGTAGGGAAGAGGAAGGTGGGACAAATTTGGATATTAGGATTGACAGATACACATTACCATATGTAGAATAGCTAGCTAGCAAAAACCTGAGCTTATAGCACAGGAAGCTTACTTTTTATAGCACAGGGAAATTCACTTTGTTGTACAGAAGAAACTAACACAGCACTGTAAACCAGTTATGGATGCATGAGTAGTTGCTTCAGTCATGACTGCCACTTTGTAGCCTGGCTGGCTCCTCTGTCCATGGAATTCTCCAGGCAAGGATACTGGAAGGGGTTTCCATGCCTCTTCCAGGGACTCTTCCTAATCCAGGGATCGAACCAACGTCTCTTATGTCTCCTGCATTGCAGGTGGATTCTTTACCACTAGTGCCACCTGGGAAGCCCGTAATGCAATTATATTCCAATTTAAAATATGTAAAGTAGGAAAACAGTACATCTGTAAATAAAAAGGTATTGGTTTAAGTCACATATATTGTAAAATTCATATATTATACTCAGTTGAACTTCATTCACTTTTGTTTTCATAATCTAATCATACTCATAGTTCTAATGGTAATCCACTTATGAATATATCACAATTTGTTTATCTACTAAAAATTTTTTTAGACAGCATTCACTGGATTATAAAATAAAATCATAGGAACTGTTTAGGTATGGAAAGGACCTTGGAGATCATCTTGTACAGGGTTTCTTAAACTGAGTTCATAGAATCTCTTCTATGATTGAGATTTACAAGATCTAAGAAATTCGAGCATTCGTGGAATGAGCATTTTTTGCATAAAGAACCAAAGCTTTGACCATATTCTCAAAGGGATAAATGTGCTAAATAGTTATGTCTTGCTGCTGCTAAGTCGCTTCAGTTGTGTCCGACTCTGTGCAACCCCATAAACGGCAGCCCACCAGGCTCCCCCGTCCCTGGGACTCTCCAGGCAAGAACACTGGAGTGGGTTGCCATTTCCTTCTCCAATGCATGAAAGTGAAAAGTGAAAGTGAAGTCGCTCAGTCGTGTCCGACTCCTAGAGACCCCATGGACTGCAGCCTACCAGGCTCCTCCGTCCATGGGATTTTCCAGGCAAGAATGCTGGAGTGGAGTGCCATTGCCTTCTCCGTATTTGACATATAAGAAGACACAAAATCACACAAAATCAAAGTGACAAAAGAGCCTGTTGGTAGACTCAGGTCTACCTATTGCTTTTGCAATACATCACATTGGTGGGGTTTTGTGCTTGCTTGTTTCTTGGTTTCTCACACAATATAATATGAGTTAAATTTCTTTCAACTGTTAGTCTACAAAGTAAAATTCAATCTTTTTTCTCTTTTAATTATTATTAATTATTATTCACTGCTGGTGAGAAAGTAGTAAAATTGGTATACTCCTGTATTACTGGTGGTGTTGTAAATCAACATAGTCTTTTGGTAAATAATATGAGATGATGAAGTGCCAATAAAACATTGAGCCTTTTGGCTTAATTGTTTTCATATTGAGAAAAAAATTCCTAAAACTGGACAAAGCCACAAGCACAAGAGCAACACAGTATCATTTGTAATAGTGGAAAATCTCCACAAACAGGATAATGGGTAACTCATGGTATGTCCACTCCATTTAATACTATGTAGGCAATTAAAATCAAAGTTTTATAAAATGTTAAGAAACAGGATGAAATACTTACAACATAATATTGAGAAAAGGGATACAAAATTGGTTTACACGATGATGACAATTTTGTAAAGAGCACAAGAGAAAAAATTAGAACTACAACAAATGGTAACTAGTCATTCAATGTTTCTTGATGCAAAATCTTAAGTAATTATGGCCTTAACTTTTAAAAAGTAAATAAAAACGATCACTGGATCCAAATGCAATGGTTTTTAATAATTCTTCCTCCTCCATTCATCTTAAAAATATTCAGAGGTATTTTCTTTTTGTAATACAATTTCATAAGCATTGGAATGCTGCCTCCAAAATTATGTGTAACATTACTAATTACAAGTTGGTTGATTGCTCTCAAGTCAGCTGGCCAAACAGGGACTCAACAGCTCTACACAATGTTGGACACTGACTTCTCTATTGTTGTCCTTAAGTGAATAGAACTGGCTTCTGCAGTTACCTCACAAAAATCATTCTGTAATACTTTATGTATGAAATAAGTAAGATTTTTTTGAAAGCAGAGTTTTCTTTTTAAAGTTTTGATGTTTAAATTTATTATTTCGTTTTAAACATTTTCTTGATGATGGGTCTGCTTTTTGTCATATGTTCTTCTTCTGCTATTTCTGTTTAGTTGAACTAGCAAATTGCAACAGCTATGAATACATCTAAAATCAATTCATTTCCAGTCTCTGAACACATACATACAAATGCAAATAGTTTTGTTTCTTTCCTTCCCAGTCAATAAACATTTATAGTGATATACATATACATATACACATACATATACATATACACACATGGTTTCCCTGGCGGCTCAGTGGTAAAGAACCCGCCTGCCAATGCAAGAGACACTGGTTCAATCCCTAGATAGGGAGGATCCCCTGGAGAAGCAAATGTTAACCTGCTCCAGTATTCTTGCCTGGGAAATCCCATGGACAGAGGAGTCGGGTGGGCTATATAGTACATGGGGTTGCAAAGAGTCGGACTCTGCTGAGAGATTGAGCACGAACAACAAGCTCCCATACCAGCAGGGGGCGAAATACAATAGGGATAAATTTGACAAGCTGTATAGATTTTTCTTGCTTTAGTGACTGAGCAATAACAAAAATCCAGCACCACCATTGCAAAACAATTGATACTCCAATTTAAAGTGATGCAGTCTCCGTATATCTTACAGCCATTGAGTTGTAAAGAGACAAATGAGGGTCTATTTTAGCGCTCCAAGTTAAGTCGTCTAGAACATTGCAGAGGCGGGATAAACCGTGATGAACTGCTTTTGTCCTTATCTTCCCCCTGATTTGTGTAATTCCTCCACTCAAAAGGGTGGACACTTCTCTGTGGCTGAGGAAGGTGTTTTCCATCCTTGTTTCTTTGCGTAGCTGCTGAGCTTTGCTGTTTTGGAACTATTTTAAATTATTCAAATTGCCCGTTCAGGTTTGGCGAAAGTAAGAAGGAGCAGCCGGTAGCGCTCACGATTGCCGGATAGGATCCCAGGCTCATCATCCCAGACGATAATAATCCCCGCAGTCCTGCAGTCTGGTTTTTACAGTGGCTGGTGTTCTAACAGATATTCATTACAAAGGAAGGGGAAAGGTTATAAAAACGCAAACGATCAAGACTGACGATAGAAAAATGTTATGACCGCTGTTATAGAAACGCGCAAGTTAATTTTATTTCTTTACTTTAATCGAATAGTCTTACGCAGCATATATGAATAAACGACCACCGTGTCAATCTGTTAGCAGAATCCCCAAAATTTTTGTTATTGTTGGTCTCAAAGACGGTTTTCAGTTCGGCGGGTGCTTTCCCTCTTGCTTCCCATTTTAAATTTGATTTAACTCTTCTTATATATCAACTTCCTCTTCTGTCAGCGTAAATTAAAAAAGAGGAAGGGACTTAGACTGTGAACGAAAAAGTCGTTTTTCGTGGCGAAAAGGGCAAGCTAATAAGTGCTCTCCAGTAGGTTTCTGGTGAAGATACAGTTCCGTACCTCAAAACCTTTGCAAATTTTACTTGGACAACAAGAGAGTTAAGACGGTCCCGAGCTGAACGTTAATCTTACTGGGCTGAGGAGCACCTGCCCCTTGCTCGGAGCGCTGTCTCAGGAACGGCGGAGTGCAGGAGGACGTCTTTCCCCCCACCCCACAGCTCGATGACTCGCTAGGAAGTCAGGAAAGGGCAGCTTGCCCGCACCCAAAATGGCTGCCGGCGCTCTGCACGATGGCGCCTGCGCAGGGGTAAGCATTCTGTGACACTGATTCCCTCTGTGTGTCCTCCGCCGCCCCCCCACCCCTTCTGCACCCACCAAGCGCCGGGCCCCGACCTAGCCACCTGCGCCCGGAAGTGACGTTTCAGCGGCAGCGGTTCCCCCGCTGCATGATGGGAGAGTGTGTGGAGTGGGCGGGGGTCTCCGCGGAGGAGGAGGTGGAGGCGGTGGCGGCGACGGCGGCGGCGGCGGCGGCGGCGGAAGAGGGCGGAGGGTAATGGGATGGGGGTCTCGCGGCAGCACTGAAACTCCGGGTGGGCGTCCATGGCGCTGCTTCGCTGACAGGGCTGTGAACAGCCTGCCTTCCGCTCTCACCAGCGCCGCGTCCGAATAGCCGGTCCTTCCCCGGGGAGCCAGTTCCTCCCCGGGCCCCTGAGCCATGCCCATCGCGGCCGCCCCGGACGAACCAGGTAAGCTTCACCAGCTTTCCCAGCCGCGCCGGGGAAAGAGGTTAGGGGACTTGGCCCGGCCCACCCGCCGGATCCTCGCCTGGGCCGGGGACACCTGCCCGCTGCGGAGCCGGGGGCTGCGGGGACATTGCCGGCTCTGCGGGCCTGCGGGCTCCCGGCTCTGTCCTCTTCTACAGCGGGTGTGGGGACGCCGGCGGCCGCGGCGCCTGAGGCACACGGCCCCTCCTTGCCCTCCCGGGCACCGGCCGACGAAGTGAGAGCTTTTCCCACGTCCCTGGCCGCCGCTGGCTCCCCCTGCCCCTCCGCTTCCACCTGCCCTCGGCTCCGCACTGGCCGCTCCCTCCCGGAGCTTGTTGAGAAGTTTGGGGCTTTGCTCCGGCTTCCTCTTTCTCCCTCCCCCTCCCTCGTGACAGGTGTAAACACTGCCTGCTTCGCCCAGGCCCCAGGCCAGCGGCGACCAGATTGTGCTGCTTCCTAGGGTCTCTGAAGCAAACAGCTTTTGAATCCTCCAGCAGGCAGAGGAGACGGCACCAAAGCTCATTCATCCCTTCCTGAGAGGACCTTTTCTACTCCCTTCTTGCACTGCCTAAGAAATCGCCTGAGTCCCCTTCCCAGACTGCGTGCGAAAAGTTGGACCATTATTCTTGAAGCGCCCAGTTTGGCAGGTGCTAACATCTTGCTTGGGCAGGGGACATAGTATAAGGTAAATGGTCATAGGATCCTTTCCCCAGTGGGAAAGTACTGAGAATGTTTAGGTTTTACTTTTGCTGGTTAGTTCACGTTGATTTCCCACTGAATCTTCCGTTGGGGCCAAGGGAAGGACTAACCCAGACTTGGAAATATTTTACTGGGGGGCAAATGAAACAAAATCGGTAGTTCCGTTTCAAAGTTCTCGCTTTAGGAGAAGTAAAACTCTTGAACTTTAATCTTCCCTTTCACCAGCTACGTTTTAGTCTTTTTGGTAGAATGGGAGGCGGAGATAGTTTAATCATTGAGGTGGCATTTAACTATTGCTTTCCGTTAACCTTTTAGACGTGAGTATATGCCAAAACTCTAAGGGAAACAGCTGTTTGAACGCTATTGTGTTGACAGAATCTACACAGTTACTCTACATTTTATGTGCTTTGCCGACTTCGTCAGTATTGGCCTTTGTAGTAGTCATTTTTAATTCTTTGCAGAAATATTTAAAGAATTTATAGTAGTCTTCAAAATTTTGTTCATGAAGATATCTCACATGGATTAAAAAACAGATCCTGTGTATAACATCTAGACCAGTAAATGTTAACCTTTATTAAGTGCTCATTAGATCGAATTCTTCCATTTATGTATCTTTAGATATATTAATCTTCAAGGCATAGATATCTTTTTATAGATATCTATTAAAAACATAGATAAATCTTTTTAAAGTGCTTGAAAGAAATTCACTAGAATTCACATAGTATGTAGGACATTTAAGTTTTGATATTTTCTGATCTTTTGACCTAGAGACTATTATAAAAGTAATCTTGTACTCAAAGAAAATACATCCACAATTGCATTGATAAATTTTACAGAATCCAGTTGCCTATGAAAATCTTGTAATCTAGGTGAATCCTATTTTAAAATAGATCATTTTAAAATTTAATTTCTTCCTACTTAGAGAAAAACTGGTTCAGAGAAATAGTGAAATTTATCAAATAATGTTTTATTTTGTGTGAAATTCTAAAGTGCCTCCCTTAACAGTCTAATAAATCTTTGATTAGCGTCTCATTGAGAGATTACCCCTTCTCTCCCTACCTACCCCCAAAAACTCATAAAAGGAGGACATTAAATTTTTAGGTATTTTTAAACGATCACATTATTTAAATCAAATGTTTATATTCTTGTTTAATTTTATCTAGAATTTGTGAGTTAAAAAATACCCTTTTCTCTCTGTGCTTAGTACTTTCAATTCCTCTTTAAGTAGGCTAGCCTGAAATTCTTAAGTATTCCCAGCCTGAAATTCATAAGTATTTCTAGTTTTTACACAATTTTGAAAATATATGGTGTTATATGGATTATATCAGAGAAGGCAATGGCACCCCACTCCAGTACTCTTGCCTGGAGAATCCCAGGGACGGGGGAGCCTGGTGGGCTGCCGTCTCTGATGTCGCACAGAGTCGGACACGACTGAAGTGACTTAGCAGCAGCAGCAGCAGCATGGATTATATATACATATCATTTTGATAATTAATCTTTTCTCAATCAGTGTATATGCACACATATACATAACACACACAGTCACAGATTCCTTTTCAACTTTATATGATGTTACTAAACAAATACACATTACTTCCTATGAGCAAGATATTTATTTTTAGCCCTTGCAGCTTGCTGGATCTTAGTTCCCCCACCAAGGATTGAACCCATGCCCTTGGCAGTGAAAGTGGGGAGTCTTAATTACTGGTTTGCCAGGGAACTCCCAGCAAGATTCTTTTCTTAGTGATTTATATACATTCATTTAACTCACTTAATACAACAGCCCTGTAAACTAGGAGATGGTATTATCCCCACTTTTCAGAAAGGAAACTTAGGCACAGAGATGTTAAGTAACCTGGCTGAGGTCAAGCAAGTGATGACAGAGGCGGGATTTAATAGGTCTATTTATCATATTTATATAGTTTTTATTTTTTTATTTTTTATTTTTTGATGTTCAAGCTGGTTTTATTTTTATTTTTATTTTTTTTATTTTAAATTTTTAAAAGAAAATCCATCCTGAACCCTCCTCCCTCCTCCCTCCTCCCTCCTCCCTCCCCATACCATCCCTCTGGGTCGTCCCAGTGCACCAGTCCCAAGCATCCAGCATCGTGCATTGAACCTGGACTGGCATCTCGTTTCATACATGACATTTCACATGTTTCAATGCCATTCTCCCAAATTTATATAGTTTTTAAAGCATGCCAATACAGTATATTTTATAGGAATCATATAGCATCACCAACTCAATGGACATGAATTTGAGGAAACTCCGGGAGATGGTGAAGGACAGGGGAGCCTGACATGCTGCAGTCTACGGGGTTGCAAAAAACATCCAGCATCGTGCATTGAACCTGGACTGGCATCTCGTTTCATACATGACATTTCACATGTTTCAATGCCATTCTCCCATATTTATATAGTTTTTAAAGCATGCCAATACAGTATATTTTATAGGAATCATATAGCATCACCAACTCAATGGACATGAATTTGAGGAAACTCCGGGAGATGGTGAAGGACAGGGGAGCCTGACATGCTGCAGTCTACGGGGTTGCAAAAAGTCAAACACGACTTTTAATGACTAAATGACAACAACAAATAATATGTGACAGAAGTATGAAAACTTGCATTGCAATGATAAACTCCAAATCAAAGTAAAAGTTACCTCTGGAGAACTGGAGAGGAATAAAAGATCTAGGAAGAGCCCATAGCTTTTCAACGGTAACTTTTAAATCTGAGGCAGATTTGGTAAAGATTAAGATTTAACACAGCCAGGTGGTGTGTACTTGATCTTTCATCCTATGTATTTTTCTAAACTTGGTTGTACCCTTGAAATCATAGTAAAATACAAAGTTCAGGTTTTTCCTTTAAAAACAAAGTATTACTCTGTCTTTCAACAGTGTGTATTTAAAAAGAGGACAGGAAGGAGTTAGTGTTATTTTGTGTTGATTTCCTTTTAAAATATAAAAAGTTTTAGTTTGAAAATATTTGAATGAAGAATTGTTGGCCTCCTGAGCTTCCTCTGCAGTTACTTCTCTTGCTTAGGCTCTCCTTTACCAGCTGCCAGCCATCTCAACAGCCCTGTATCACACTTCCAGTTTCTATTTCTGACCTCAGCCTAGGGTAGGGCTTAGGGGTCTGGATTAGACCTATTCCCTGGGAAAGGGAAAGATCTGAAACTATATGGAGGAGAAGAGGGACGCAGGGAAGTAAGGAGTTTGGGAAAAGTGAAAAAAGAGGAAAAATAGGAAATTTAAGGCTCCATCCTGTTATTTTTCATTCACCACCACTCCTGTTCCAAATAACTAACTTAAATAAACCTTGTGAAGATAAATTGCTAATAAATTAAAGGTTGTCTGTATGCTTAGAACTTAATTTACAAGCACTATTTTGGTGAGTAGTTCCCAGAGGAAAATTAAGTTGTAATTAGAATAAATTCAGTGCGTGTTCTATTTATATAAATATTTATAGCATGCCACAAACCTTTCCAACTAAATATCTACTGATATCATGGTATTCTGTTCCTTCCATTCATATAGCAAATACCTATGAGCACTCACTATATGTCAGGCCTTGTTCTAAGTGCTGGAAACACTGAAATTATCAAATTTAAACAAAAATAGTAGCCGTCATAGAGCTTCAGTGTCTTGGCATTTTTGTATATGTGTGTGTGCACATGAACGTTTGTGTTTGTGTATGGGACTCAGTGATTTAGAGGGTGAGAGGACAGTGCTCTATCTAGGGCTTTGTGGAAACTCTCATGACTTTGGTTTTCTGCTGTGTGAGATGGGAAGCTATTGCAGGGTTTTGAGTAGCGATGTGACAATCTATCTTTTAAAAGGATCTGTCGGGCTGCTGTAGAGAAAGTAGATTATAGGAGTACCAGAGTGGCAGCCAGAAGATTTCATTAGAAATTGTTGAGTGATACAGCTAAACATCATCATTATGATCATTTCATAAGGAATACAGATGTCGGCTCTATATGTAGTACACCTGTATACTATTGCAGAAATTAAAAATGAATAGATGGTAGTAGTGGCTTGAACCAAGATGGTAGAAAGATGGAACCAAGATGACGAGAAGTGGTAGGACAGTTTCTTGAATTGGAACCTCAGCAAATTTGCCCATTGCTAAACTCAAAAATCTTAGAGGTACTTGATCCCTTCTGAGAAGTCAAGGCCCTCACAGCCTGCTTTCCCAGTACACTTCCTGCTCCCTTCATATATCCTGCATTTCAGCCAAAGTCTATAATGTGACTTCCTGCTCTGACAGTTGCTCCATGCTTTATCTTTTGTGCCTGCCATTTCCTCTGTCAGTTAAAATCCTTATTTCAAATTCTCTTTGATGAAGTTTTTCCTCATTTTCATCCACTACTCTTCCCAATCAAGTGAGGTCTTTTTTCTTAGACTCATAACCACATTTTACTTTATTTGATGTTTACATTCTGCCTTGCATTAATTACTTGTACTGTTTTCTTATATGCTCCTCCTAATTAAAGTTTCTTTAAGCCTGTGACTCCATTTACTCAATTCTACCCCTTATAGAACCTAGCGGTATTGTATGTAGTAGATGCTCAATAAGGTGTATATATAGTTTAATTTTCTAAAGTCTTATTATAGAAGCATATAAAAGCATTGTAGAAAATAATAAAATAATTTACATTCACATTACCCAGAAATCCCACTGTTAACAGTTTATTGCCTATTATTCCATACATATATATGTATACTTCTTACCAGAGTGCAATCTTATCATACAGACTGTTTTGTAGGTTGTTTAGTTTTATTCAGTTAGACTCCTGTACCACTTCAAAAAATTTAATATTCAAGGCCATATTCAAATTCTCCCCCCTTTGACCCAAAAATGTTCCTTTATAGCTGACTTGCCCAAAACAGCATCCACCTGGGACAGAGTAGCACTCATTATATATATTTAAATGAATTATAGTAAAAATAATTACTAGTCATCACACCACAAAAAAAGAACTGTAAGCATTTCGGTGTTTTACACTTGGTTTTATTTTTTTCCCTATGGACATATGAGTGTCACACACACTATGTGTATGTATGAGTCATATTGTATCTCAGTGAACAGTTTGTAGGTAAATCTTTGTCTCTGGTTATTCCCATATGACTAAGTCTTAGAAGTGGAGTTGTTAAATCAAAGGGAAAGTCAATGGCTTTCCAAGAGGTTGTGATAAAGTCACTCCTACCAGCAGTGGTTTAGAGCACTGCTCTTCCCGCAGTCTGCTCAAATGGTCAATAAATATGCAGTTTTAAAATTGTTTACCTGAATTTTTATTTTGAATTTAGGCTTTTCAGCAGCATAGAATGTTTGCATAATTTAAAATTTTTTGAAGGATTTAAATGTGAGGCATATCCTTGTTGATAGAGGTTAACTTTAATTTCATGCTCTTTTAAAAATAACTCTGATTCTGTTAGCATGCTATTTGGGCTTCCCTGATAGCTCAGTTGGTAAAGAGTCCACCTGCAATGCGGGAGACCCTGGTTCGATTCCTAGGTCAGGAAGATCACCTGGAGAAGGGATAGGCTACCCACTCCAGTATTTTTGCCTGGAGAAGGCAAAATGAATAGAGGAGCCTGGCAGGCTACAGTCTATGGGGTGGCAAGAGTCGGACACGACTAAAACTAAGCGACTAAGCACACAGCACCCACTCCAGTTTTCTTGGGCTTCACTTGTGGCTCAGCTGGTAAAGAATCCGCCTGCAAAGCAGGAGACCTGAGTTCGATCCCTGGGTTGGGAAGATCCCCTGGAGAAGGGAAAAGCTACCCACTCCAGTATTCTGGCCTGGAGAATTCCATGGACTTTATAGCCCATGGGGTCGCAAAGAGTCAGATACAACTGAGCAACTTTCGCTTTCACTTTAGTTACAAGAAATAGAATATTATCTTCTAGGACTATGTTGAGCAGAGGAGAAACCAATAGCCACATGTGGCACTTGAAATAAAGTTAGTCCAAAGTAAAGATGTGTTTTATTAAGTGTAAAGTGCACACCAGATTTCAAAAACTAACGTAAAATATAGATTTACATTCAGTTCAGTTCAGTCACTCAGTTGTGTCTGACTCCTTGTGACCCCATGAAGCACAGCACGCCAGGCCTCCCTGTCCATCAACAGCTCCCAGAGTTCACTCAAACTCATGTCCATCGAGTCGGTGATGCCATCCAGCCATCTCATCCTCTGTCGTCCCCTTCTCCTCCTGCCCCCAATCCCTCCCAGCATCAGGGTCTTTTCCAGTGAGTCAACTCTTCACATGAGGTGGCCAAAGTACTGGAGTTTCAGCTTCAGCATCAGTCCTTCCAAAGAAATCCCAGGGCTGATCTCCTTCAGAATGGACTGGTTGGATCTCCTTGCAGTCCAAGGGACTCTCAAGAGTCTTCTCCAACACCACACTTCAAAAGCATCAATTCTTCTGCGCTCAGCTTTCTTCACAGTCCAGCTCTCACATCCATACATTATTATGTGCTAAAATAATATTTGGATATTTGGGTTAATTAAAATATATTAGATTTCACCTGTTTCTTTTTTAATCAACTGTGGAATATTTTAAATTGTATATGTGGCTTTATTGTATTTCTGTTGGATAGTGCTGCTCTAGAGCATGACATTTTTATCTATGGAAGGGAAATACAAGGTAACTTCATTGTTTTAGAAAGTATTTAATAGGTTTCTTAAAATTACCTTCCACATTTAAGCCTATCTATGTGTTTTCCCCAGTATACTCAGTTTGCACAGTGATTTTTGAAATTATGTTTCTTTTTACAAACTATAACTTATTGCACTTCTTATGTTCTGAAAGAAATATGTGTAGTAGGAGTTGGGGGAGGGTGTCAGGACACTTACTTGAGGAATTGGTTACTCTTTTAAGAATTTAAGCATTTGTGGGCATGTTTTGTGCAATAGACAGCAGATGCAAAAGCCCTTGGCACAAAAGAATGTTATTGTCTGACTTTCAAAAATTGAAAGAAGGCCTTGTTATTGTTGTTCAGTTGCTGAGTCGTATCCAACTCTTAGTGACCCTGTGGACTGCAGCACTCCAGGCTTCCCTGTCCTTCACTATCTCCAGGAGTTTGCTCAAACTCATGTCCATTGAGTTAGTCGGTGATGCCATCCAACCATCTCATCCTCTGTCACCCCTTTCTCCTCTGCCCTCAATCTTTCCCAGCATCAGGATCTTTTCCAGTGAGTAAGCCAAAGTATTGAAGCTTCAGCATCAGACCTCCACTGAATATTCAGGATTGATTTCCTTTAGGATGGACTGGTTGGATCTCCTTGTTGTTCAAAGGACACTCAAGTCTTTCCAGCACCACTGTTTGAAAGCATAGTTTATAACATTGAAAATCTCGGGGGAAGGGAGAGGGATTCTGTGACTGGAGAGATCTCAGCCTGGAATAGCTTCAGTTCAGTTCAGTTCAGTTCAGTCGCTCAGTCGTGTCCAACTTTCACATCCATACATGACCACTGGAAAAACCATAGCCTTGACTAGACAGACCTTTGTTGGCAAAGTAATGTCTCTGCTTTTGAATATGCTATCTAGGTTGGTCATAACTTTGCTTCCAAGAAGTAAGCGTCTTTTAATTTTATGGCTGCAGTCACCATCTGCAGTGATTTTGGAGCCCCAAAAAATCAAGTCTGACACTTTTTTCACTGTTTCCCCATCTATTTCCCATGAAGTGATGGGACCAGATGCCATGATCTTTGTTTTCTGAATGTGGAGCTTTAAGCCAACTTTTTCACTCTCCTCTTTCGCTTTCATCAAGAGGCTTTTGAGTTCCTCTTCACTTTCTGCCATAAGGGTGGTGTCATCTGCATATCTGAAGTTATTGGTATTTCTCCCGGCAATCTTGATTCCAGCTTGTGCTTCTTCCAGCCCAGCATTTCTCATGATGTACTCTGCATGGAAGTGAAATAAGCAGGGTGACAATATACAGCCTTGACGTACTCCTTTTCCTATTTGGAACCAGTCTGTTGTTCCATGTCCAGTTCTAACTGTTGCTTCCTGACCTGCATATAGGTTTCTCAAGAGGCAGGTTAGGTGGCCTGGTATTCCCATCTCTTCCAGAATTCTCCACAGTTTATTGTGATCCACACAGTCAAAGGCTTTGGCATAGTCAATAATGCAGAAATAGATATTTTTCTGGAACTCTTTTGCTTTTTTGATGATCCAGCAGATGTTGGATTTTCAAATTTGATCTCTGGTTCCTCTGCCTTTCCTAAAACCAGCTTGAACATCTGGAAGTTCACAGTTCACATATTGCTGAAGCCTGGCTTGGAGAATTTTGAGCATTACTCTGCTAGCCTGTGAGATGAGTGCAATTGTGCGGTAGTTTGAGCATTCTTTGGCATTGCCTTTCTTTGGGATTGGAATGAAAACTGACCTTTTCCAGTCCTGTGGCCACTGCTGAGTTTTCCAAATTTGCTGGTATATTGAACATCATCTTTTAGGATTTGAAATAGCTCAACTGGAATTGCATCACCTCCACTAGCTTTGTTCGTAGTGATGCTTTCTAAGGCCCGCTTGACTTCACATTCCAGGATGTCTGGCTCTAGGTGAGTGATCACACCATCGTGATTATCTGGGTCGTGAAGATCTTTTTTGTACAGTTCTTCTGTGTATTCTTGCCACCTCTTCTTAATATCTTCTGCTTCTGTTAGGAATGGCTTAAACTGTATTAACTGCTGCTAAGTCACTTCAGTCGTGTCCGACTCTGTGTGACCCCATGGATGGCAGCCCACCAGGCTCCACTGTCCCTGGGATTCTCCAGGCAAGAACACTGGAGTGGGTTGCCATTTTCTTCTCCAGTGCATGAAAGTGAAAAGTGAAAGTGAAGTCGCTCAGTCGTGTCCGACTCTTAGCGACCCCATGGACTGCAGCCTACCAGGCTCCTCTGTCCATAGGATTCTCCAGGCAAGAGTACTGGAGTGGGGTGCCATCGCCTTCTCCGTAAACTGTATTAAAGACCTTTTAAAAGTCTTTATCGGAAGCAGGGGATTAATGTGATCAGGTTAACTTTTTAAAAGGTTACCTGGGGGACCTCCGTGGAGGTCCAGTTGTTAAGACTCCAGGCTTCCACTGCAGGGGACCTGGGTTTGATTCCTGATCAGTTCAGTCAGTTCATTCGCTCAGTCATGTCCGACTCTTTGCAGCACCATGGACTGCAGCACACCAGGCTTCCCTGTCCTTCACCAACTCCTGGAGCTTGCTCAGACTCGTGTCCATCGAATCGGTGATGCCATCAAACCATCTCATCCTCTGTGGTCCCCTTCTCCTCCTACCCTCAATCTTTCCCAGCATCAGAGTCTTTTCCAATGAGTCAGTTCTTAGCATCTCTAATCAGGGATGCCATCCCTAATCCTGCATACCACAGCCTGGGGTGGGGGCGGAAATCAAAGAAATAAATAAATAAAAGATTACTTGGGTTGGGCATGATTAAGTACTAATGGGGGAAATTAGATAATGACAGCTTACATCAGAATGGAGTCAGGGGAATTGGAAAGAGGTATAACCGACTCCAGTATTCTTGCCTGGAAAATCCCATGGATGGTGGAACCTGATAGGCTACAGTCTATGGGGTCGCAAAGAGTCGGACACAACTGAGCAACTTCATTCACAGGTATACCATAATTGAGGGATTCATGAGATAAAAACTGTTCCTTAGAGATAGCAAAGGGAGGGGAGCTTTGTCAAGAAAGACTCTGGATTTTCTGACTTAGAACTGGGTGGGTGGTGGGGCCATCTGCTTGGGGTGAAGGAGCTGTGAATGAGGACCGAGTTTGAGAAAGAAAAACTTGGGTTCTCTTATTGAGTTCCAGGTCTTTGAGGAGCTCAAATGGAGAGGACTGAGAAGAAGTGATTTGTCTGGACTAGAGTTCAGGTTTGAGGGCTGGGCTGCAGGGGAAACTCAGGAATCCTGGAATGTACTAATTAAGGCTTAGGTGGATGAGATTGATTGAGGGCGAGTTGAGTAAGAATAGACGGTGGATGAAACCTGGAGGAACTTCTGCTACTAATTTGAGTATGTTCAGTACTTACAAGAAAATATTTGTTTTATAGCCTACTCATAAATGTGAAAGTAAGGAGTAAGTTGGATCAAATAAGTTCAGTTCAGTCACTCAGTCGTGTCCAACTCTTTGCGACCCCATGGACTGCAGCACTCCAGGCCTCTGTCCATCACCAACTCCTGGAGTTTACTCAGACTCATGTCCATTGAGTCGGTGATGCCATCCAACCGTCTCATCCTCTGTTGTCCTCTTCTCTGCCTTCAAACTTTCCCAGCATCAGGGTCTTTTCAAATGAGTCAGCTGTTCGCATGAGGTGGCCAAACTATTGGAGTTTCAACTTCAGCATCAGTCCTTCCAATGAATATGCAGGACTGATTTCCTTTAGGATGGACTGGTTGGATCTCCTTGCTGTCCAAGGGACTCTCAAGAGTCTTCTCCAACACCACAGTTCAAAAGCATCAAGTCTTCGGCACACAACTTTCTTTATAGTCCAACTTTCACAACCATAGCCTTGACTAGGTGGACCTTTGTTGGCAAAGTAATGTCTCTGCTTTTTAATATGCTGTCTAGGTTGGTCATAACTTTTTTTCCAAGGAGCAAGCATCTTTTAATTTCATGGCTGCAGTCACCATCTGCAGTGATTTTGGAGCCCAAAAAAATCAAGTCTGACACTGTTTCTACTATTAGAATGTTGAGCTTTAAGCCGGCTTTTTACTCTTCTCTTTCACTTTCATCAAGAGGCTTTTTAGTTCCTCTTCACTTTCTGCCATAAGGGTGTTTGTCATCTGCATATCTGAGGTTATTGATACTTCTCCTGACAATCTTGATTCCAGCTTGTGCTTCATCCAGCCCAGCTTTTCTCATGATGTACTCTGCATATAAGTTAAATAAGCACTGTGACAATATACAGCCTTGATGGACTCCTTTCCCTATTTGAAACCAGTCTGTTGTTCCATGTCCAGTTCTAACTCTTGCTTCTTGACCTACATACAGTTTTCTCAAGAGGCAGATCAGGTGGTCTGGTATTCCCATCTCTTTCAGAGTTTTCCACAGTTTGTTGTGATTCACAGTCAAAGACTTTACAGTCAAAGCCTTCACAGTCAAAGGCTTTGGCATAAAGCAGAAGTAGATGTTTTTCTGGAACTCTCTTGCTTTTTCCATGATCCAACGAATGTTGGCAATTTGATCTCTGGTTCCTCTGCCTTTCCTAAAACCAGCTTGAACATCTGGAAGTTCACGGTTCACATATTGCTGAAGCCTGGCTTGGAGAATTTTGAGCATTACTTTGCTAGCCTGTGAGATGAGTGCAATTGTGTGGTAGTTTGAGCATTCTTTGGCATTGCCTTTCTTTGGGATTGGAATGAAAACTGACCTTTTCCAGTCCTGTGGCCACTGCTGAGTTTTCCAGATGTGCTGGCATATTTTCTGCAGCACTTTCACAGCATCGTCTTTTAGGATTTGAAATAGTTCAACTGGAATTCTATCACCTCCACTAGCTTTGTTCGTAGTGATGCTTTCTAAGGCCCACTTGACTTCATGCTCCAGGATGTCTGGCTCTAGGTGAGTGATCATAGCATCGTGATTATCTGGGTCGTGAAGATCTTTTCTGTATAGTTCTGTGTATTCTTGTCACCTCTTCTTAATATCTTCTGTTTCTGTTGGGTCCATACCATATCAAATAAGTTAAATATTTCTTTTTGACTTATGTTTATTTGAATAGATAATCTAACACCTTTCTTATTTGATTATTTGGAAACATACCTTTTTCCTGCAATAGAAAACAAACTGGGCTTCCCTAATAGCAAACAGGCTGAGAATATTTATGAATATGTATTGGTGTTTTTGCTACGTTAGTAGATCTGAGGAAAAATTGTGTAGTTATCTCCCTAAGTACTGAAAAGATATTTTTAAAAAGCCATTTTCTGATTTTTTAAAACAAAACAACTTTAAGAATTATTAGAAAATTCTGTAATATGATCAAGCATATTTACCTCAGACCAAAAACCAGTGTCTTAATTAAGGGGAAATATTAGATGCCGACTCTCACCACTATTATTAGATCTCATATGGGAGGCAGTAGCCATGACAGTCAATGAGGAAAAACAAGAGAGGTGAGAATTGGAAAGGAAAAGGCAAACTACCCCGATTTGTTTATGATGTGATGGTACACGATTTGGTTTTATAAACAGCACTCAGCAGTTAGAAAAAAAGATAGATGTGTTGTTGTTGCTTCTGGTAGGAAGCTGCCAGAGCTTCCCTGGGAGCTCAGACGGTAAAGCGTCTGCCTGCAATGCGGGAGACCCGAGTTCGATCCCTGGGTTGGTAAGATCCCCTGGAGAAGGAAATGGCAACCCACTCCAGTACTCTTGCCTGGAGGATCCCATGGATGGAGGAGCCTGGTAGGCTACAGTCCATGGGGTCGCAAAGAGTCAGACACGACTGAGCGAGTGCTTTGCCTTTTGCCTTTTTGTTGTTGTTGCTAAGTTGTGTCCAAGACTCTTTGCAACCCTGTGGACTGCAGCAAGCCAGGCTCCCCGGTTCATCACAATCTCAGAGATAAGTGAGCAGAAGGGGGAAAAAAAAAGAAAGGTAAAATACTTAACAATAAACTTAATAATAAATGTAAAAACCCTACTTTGCTACTTCAATTTTATTAACAATTCTGTGTTTAGATAATAGAAGTCATCCTGAGTCATATGTTCTTATTCTTTAAATGCTTTCTTTAAACGATACTTTTCAAAACAAAACTTCTAGGAGTAGGATCTTTAATCCTACATTAAGATCTTAGATCTTAGTGTGACCACAGTTTTTTAAATGGATGCATTGAATAACATTTCTGCCTCACCCAGCCTCCCAAGTGGGCATTTTGTTGTTGCTGTCTTCTTGATCATTGCTTGTGTGTTGTAGTATTTTTTGTTTTGCTGCAGTTTATCATGTTACATGTTGTTGTTCAGTTGCTAAGTTGTGTCCAATTCTCTGAGACCCCAGGGACTGTAGCATGCCAGGCTTCCCTGTCCTTCACTGTTTCCGAGTTTGCTTGAACTCATGTCTATTGAGTCAATGATTTTCTCTAACCATCTCATCCTCTGCTGCCCCTTTCTCCTCTTGCCCTCCATCTTTCCCGGCATCAGGGTCTTTTCCAAAGAGCCAGCTTTTGGCATCAGGTGGCCAAAGTATTGGAGCTTCAGCATCAGTGATTGTTTATTGTATGCATGCAGAAACATTAACATGGAGTATTTGCAGATAAACACTTCTGCTACAGCAGCACTCAAAATCTGAAGCAATGATTAATTTTCTTAAGGCTTTTGTTTTTAGTAGCTATTTTTAAACAATAATGAGCCTATTATTAAGAAATAATTTAACTCTTTCTCTTTTTTTTTGGCTGTGCTGCGCAGCTTGCAGAATCTCAGTTCCCTGACTAGGGTGGAACCTGGGCAGTGGAAGTGAATGCATGAAATCCTAACCACTAGGCCACCAGGGAGCTCCCTAACTTTTTACACTGGATACTTTTAGTAGCACCTTTGTTCCTTAAAAAAAAACTATATAAGATACATACATATATACATATATATACATATAGTACCAAATTCAAATTTTCTCTTAGCTGAAGCCAAAACAGAATGTTTGATTATTCATTACTTTTTACTTGTACTTAAATCACCATGTCTTCTTACTTCTTTCTGTATTTAGGACTTATTCCTCTGTATCATAATGAGCCAGTAGATGACAGCTTTCTGTCCCATTAGATTTCAGAAGTTTACTTGAAGCACAGTGCAAGTGTTACACCTGAATAAAAAATACAGATTTTAATCAGATTACCAGTGACCTTGGTTTCTGGAAGTGAAGAAAAGTTTCTGTCACTGCTATTCACATATTTATTTCTTAGTGTTCAACTGCAAGTGAAATCGTGATTAATTTTAAAAAATGTGGGGTTTTTTCCAAGAATTCTATAAGATTTAAATTATATACATAATTATAACTGTTTCAAGGATTAGTATAGTAATTTAAGTTTGATCGTTAAAGGAAAATTTTTGATTTTAATTCTTAAGAAAAGTGTTGAAGATTTATCCTAAACTTCTTGTTTTTGAAATCTTAAGAGAGTTAAATTTAATAGTGATTTTCTCATGTATGTATACTGACAGAACTTTAAGAAATATTTGTGTAATCAAATCATTTGTAAGTAAGGGAAAATGTTTTTTAAGAAAAAGTACTATTTCATTGATTTACCTATATTACTGAGTTCAACAGTGGAGTTTAGAGACGTTTATGGTATCCCCAAGAGTAATAAACTCCAGTAATATTTATATTCTCTGGAAACTTAACACAGTGGTTCTTAACCTTCACTTGCCATCAGAATTACTTTTGAAACTTTTTTTTAATGCAGATATTCAGGCCATATTCTGTTAAAAGATACTTTATTAAAAGTTAAGCTTGAGAAGCATTGGTTTATTGCCTACTAGAGAAAAAAAAATGGAAATAAATTTGATTCACTTTGTTAAATGAAATAGATATAAAGAATTATTTCAGACAAGCAACCTGACGTAATGAAAAGAACACTGATTTTTTTTAACGTTAGAGCCCTGTTTTCCGAACATAACTCTTTATAGGACCTTGAGCAGATTTTCTTGACCTCTCTGAGCCTATTCCTTCTTCTAAAAATGGATGGTTGAAATTAAGTTGGATAGTGTATGAATAAGTACCTTGCCCAGTTCCTATCACATAATAACTTGATAAATATTGCTGATACCACTTCACAGAAAAACATTGTGCCTGAATAGGCTTTTGGAAGCTTAGCAAATGAGTTCTGTGTAACTATAAGAATAGTAAATTGGTAGAAGTGGCATATAGGACAACTTAGACGTAATGTGGAGCCAGTAGAGGAACCAGAAGGTAGTTTTGTCTGGCTGGAGGAAAGAAGGAGTATCTTAGCCATACTGGGTAAGGTAAGGAATTTCAAGTGACTACAGGAATCTTGGCCGAAAATAATGAGGCCTTGAAATCCGATACTGGTTGTGTGATGTTAAATACAGTAAGAAATGTTAAGGAGTTAGTTTGTGGTTGATTTAATTTGAGGGAGGAAGATGGAAGAAGATGGCAGAGGGAACAGACAGAAATAACTCAGATTTCTGGATTTAGAATTCAGAATATTGTATAAGAACAAGTGGTTTCTGTTCTTTGAGTAGAGGTTAACTTCAGTTTGGAAATTGGAGAATATGAGATCTATGTGGGAAATCCATGTAGAGAGATTCAGAAAGGTAGTTGGGTATACAGAGATTGGGCAGCCACAGATAGAGGTTTGGGCATTGTGGGCATATACTATCAAACAAAATGGGGAAGAGATCTCTCAGGGATAAGAATATAAGGAAGCCAAAGCCTGAGGAACATGGACATTTATGAGGCAAGCAGAAGAAGCAGATCCACTAGAGGAGGAGAAAGAAAGGATATGATAGATAGGAGAATCAAGAGAGGATGCCTCTTCAGTAAGGCTTTTTCACTTAAAAATGTGTTTTAAACACCTTTCCCTATGAGCAATTTGGCTTTGTCTTAAAAAAAAAAAGGCTACAGTTTCTATTTACCCTTTAAGTTTTCAGTTGCTTCTATAAAAATAAACAATGCAGGAATTAACATTTTGTGGAAATATCTTTGCATACTTATATAACTGCATCTGTGGAATACACTCTTGGAGATAAAATTACTTAATCAGAAGAATATGCCTTATAAAATTTCTGATATATTACTGATTTGCCTGGAATATGTGAACTGAAATATACCCCCACTGATGGTATCTTTAATTTTATCTTTAAAGTGGCTTGCTTCCTAGACTGAGGGTAGTATGAACTTGAAAAATGAATAATATTTTTTATTTATTACTTTTATGCAAAATTCTATAAAGAGAAAGGGAACACTTTATCAGATTACTTGTTTCATTCAAATAATATTATTTAGGAATGCATTTTGTCCTTGTAAGTACCACATCAAGGAGTTCTTTGTTTTAAAAGACGCTCTTTTTCCTCTTCTTATATGTTGGAGGCAATAATTGGATTTAGAGGAAGTGGATCAGAAGGAAGGAGATGATAATATTATTGTGAGGTGAATTAAACTTGAACAGAATTAATGGATGCAGTTGGAGACATAATGACATAAACAACACAAATTCTGTGCTAAGATTGTGTACAGAGATATTTTGATTTTTTTTTTTTTTTCGCTTCTTATATAAACTTGCAGCCATGGCCCCAAGACTGTAAAATGAGTTATTCTTAGAAAGCTGATCATAGGAGAGAGTCAGTGCTTTCTGGGTTATGACTTGTTTCTGGTTTGTAAAATCAGTTATAGGGGATCATGACCAGATTTTAAGAAAAAATTTTAAAACATTAAAAATATCAAAAGTACACAGAGAATAAGAGTAAATACTGTTTGGTGAAATTTGTATACATTTCTTCTGTAAATTACAGAGGGGAGATTTTTGAAAAATTTGGCTTTATCCAATAGGTTAATTCTCAAGTCATTTCTAATCAAAAGTATAATAGTACATTGCAAATAATAAATGTTGTCTGGGTTTGTTTGTTTTTCCTTTTTACCCTTTTTAGTCTTTCTACCTCTCAGAAGAAGGTAAAACTTTAAACCATAACAACATTAAAAGGTTGGCTAGCTAGAAATTTGTTTGTCATGGGAATTCCTTCTGTAGTTTCCATGAAAGATATCAGTGCAGGTAGATCCGCCTATGGTTATTACCTATGTTACCTGTATACACACACAGTCATGAGCACTGTTTTGGAATGTGTTTACATTTGATTTTTTCAGATATACAAAACTTTTGTTCTGTGATAATCTACCCCAAGAGAGCCATTATGTGTTATTGTCTTTGGATAATTTATGGCTGTTTCTAAGCCTGGTTCATTGTCTGGCTTCCTTCTGTTACCTCACATGTCTCTAGGTCTTCTTCTCAATTGATGGGTGGTCAGGGAACAAATTAAAACTAATAGTACTCGGGAAAGACATCATTTGTGAGGTAAATCTTCTGTTCCATAGGTCATATTTTAAGGCCAGATTTGTGAGTTTTAGATTATCTTGGACACTGCTTTCTTTAGTTCAGATAATTGAATTTTAACTGCATTTGGTTGCAGTTTTATAACTTTTGCTAGATGTTTTTTCCTCCAAAAGATGAGTTGCTTTCATAGGTATTCATGATATAGAGAGTAACAACACTGTTAGGGAAAGGGCAGCTGCCAAGAGCTTTACAAGGTGTACATATTTTAGTTACAGACTAAAAGGGGGTCTTTCGTTTTAAAAGCCGACAAAGTACAGTTTTGGGATTTGTTTGTTTTTCCCAGAATACCCTGGTCTCTGGAGGTTGAACTCTTGCTAGTCTTGACCAGAATGCTAATTTAAAACTTCACAGTGAGAAATTTCTTTCAACACGTGTCAGTTATTCTTGTCAGCTGATGGCAAAATCTGTGGAAAATTTACATGAAGTACTAAAGAAAGTTGCTGGGAGCAGAGAACAGAAGCAAAGGAAATTAGCTGACTGCCCAGAGTAGTTTCAGTCAGCTAATTTCCCTTGCTCCTGCTCTCTGCTCCCAGCAGCTTTCTGCCCTGAGTGGTATCAGACTTCCCAGGTGGCTCAGCAGTAAAGAATCCGCCTGCCAAGTAGGAGACCTGGGTTCAGTCCCTGGGTTGGGAAGATCCACTGGAGAAGGAAGTGGCAACCCACTCCAGTATTCTTGCCGGGAGAATTCCATGGACAGAGGAGCCTGACGGGTTATAGTCCATGGGGTCACAAAGAGCCAGACATGACTCAGCAACTAAACAGCAACAGCCAGAGTAGTATTACACTCTGGTGATACTCCGGCTGATACCTCCCCTTATGCTGAGAAACAAATCCCCAAACCATACTTTGTGGGCTTTCAAAACAAAAGAGAGGTCAGTGACCACGTGCCCCAGAAGGAAACTGAAGTAGTGTGAGCCAGGCCCTGAGGATGCAGTGGTCAGAAACATAGGCCTGTGCCTGCACTGTCTTGATAGTCTTTTGCACTCAAATAAAGTGACTCTTGAAAGAGCAGTTTCAGTGGAGTGATAGGGTGGAAGCCAGATTGTGCTGGGTTGAGGAGTGAGTGGGAGGTTAGGAAGTAGAGATAGTGAATAGACAGGGCCCTTTCAAGCAGCTTGGTGGTGAGGAGGAGGAGGAGAGCTAAAAGGGCACAGAAGGGAGGGGTTTGTTTTGTTTCGCTCTGATTTGTTTGAGGATGGAAGATTCTGGAACATTTATTGGCTGAAAGCATCAGTATTAATGGAGAATTTAAAAAGAGCCCCCTGAGCAAGCAGCTGAGAAAGAAAACAGAAGGTCCAGGGTTTATCTGTACACAATACTGTGAATGTAAGCAAGATTTTAGTGAAGGGACATGAAATAGTTTCTGTTTTTAGACTCTACTTTCAGTGTAACATTTCAGGGATATTAAGGTGGAAAATTAGAGTGCTTAATTTATTCTGCAACTACATAAGAGCAGAAGGTACTAGGGGAAAAGTGGCTTTCTGAGGGCTAGTGCATCTGCCTGCACTGCTGCTTCTCTTCCATTGCCTTTGTTATCAACAGTTATCCAGTGTCATTTATTCAGTTTTAAGTTGAAGTACCTTCTGAGAAATTAAAAGACACTTGCTCCTTGGAAGAAAAGTTATGACCAACCTAGACAGCATATTAAAAAGCATAAGACATTACTTTGCCAACAAATGTCCATCTAGTCAAAGCTGTGGTTTTTCCAGTAGTCATGTATGAATGTGAAAGTTGGACTATAAAGAAAGCTGAGCACCAAAGAATTGATGCTTTAGAACTGTGGTTTTGGAGAAGACTCTTGAGAGTCCCTCGGACAACAAGGAGATCCAACCAGTCCATTCTAAAGGAGATCAGTCCTGCATATTCATTGGAAGGACTGATGCTGAAGCTGAAACTCCAATATTTTGACCACCTGATGCAAAGAACTGACTCATTTGAAAAGATCCTGATGCTGGGAAAGATTGAAGGCAGGAGGAGAAGGGGACAACAGAGGATGAGATGGTTGGATGGCATCACTGACTCAATGGACATGAGTTTGAGTAAGCTCTGGGAGTTGGTAATGGACAGGGAAGCCTGGTGTGTTGCAGTCTGTGGGGTCACAAAGAGTTGGACATGACTGAGCAACTGAACTAAACCTTTTGGGGAAAATGGCTAGTAAACTCTTAAATATGGTCTGTTGATATAACAAGTTAAAGAGAAAACAGTTTCTAATATTTTTATTTATCTTGTTTTAATTTTTGCTGTAAAACCATGCAAATAAGTACAGTACTTATGGATTTGCATAGGAGGTTAAAGTATACAATGAAAGAAAAGCTCTTAGGAATGTTTGAAAACTAGCTTCCATAATAACTCTTACTGCTGTTTAGCCACCTTCATTGAAGAGTAAATGTGTTTTGCTGCTCTGGGTGTCATTTATCTTACATATAGGATATTTTACTTTTGTGACTCATCCTTACATCAAAACCAGGAAGACAAATAATTCAGTTGTCACTTTTGGCAGTCTTCTCTTTTGAAAAATCTGCCTGCCGATGCTGGAGACATGGGACACTTGGGTTTGATCCATGGGTCAGGAAGATCCCCTAGAGTAGGAAATGGTAACCCACTCCAGTATTCTTGCCTGGAAAATTCTGTGGACAGAGAAGCCTGGCAGGCTAAGGTCCATGGTGGCACAAAGAGTCAGATGTAACTGAGCACACATGCACAACTTAGATATAAAGATATTTTGCTGCTTATTTTCATTATTTGCCACATTTTTGCCACTATGTACATTAATATTGAAATAAGAGATTCACTTCTTGGCATTTCTGTTGGTTATACTTTCTTCATCTTACCTTATAAGCACCTTTTTTTCTCCTTCCAAATTGTTGTGGATGTTTCAGGAAACTTATCTGTAAAATGAATATAATCATTCATATCTCATACCATAGTGTGAGGACTGAATGAGATAATTCACGAGTGCTTCTCACATAAGTATTGATACATAGTGCCAAAGTAATATTAATATTGATGGAAGCAGGAAATAAAAGTATGTAGAATATACTATTTATTTGACAGATATTTTAAATAATATTGTGTATTATTGATACAGTTGATGCCAGTAGTGTCTTGGATTTTTGTTTTTAAAATGGCAAGTTCAGAGAAATTTTGAGGTCTCTGAAAAATACTCAGCTTTGGAATTGTGGGAGTTTTAAAGTTTGTACCCTATGTTGAAGGGAGGATGATAATCCTAAAATGAAACAAACACCGTCACCTTTCTCAGGTCTTTACTAAAAAGATTTTATTTTTAGGGGCTCTCTTTGGTTTGTTAGCCACCATTGAACACCATGTTTTGCTAGCCACTGTTGAGCACCATGACATCACTAACTCAATGGACATGAGTTTGAGCAATCTCTCGGAGATAGTGAAAGACAGGGAAGCCTGGCTGTCTATGGGATTGCAAAGAGTTAGACACCACTTAGCGACTGAACAATTTAATACACTGAGAATAAACCACTCAAAAAGAGAAAAGAAAATGATCATTTTATAGATTTAAAATTTTAGAAGCATGAAAACTTTTGTGACATCATGGCCAAGGCATTTCTAGATATGTTGAAAACAAAGAGTTAACTGAATTTAAATCTTCATATGGCTCAGAAGAAAAGCTTTTTCTTTTGGTTTTTATGACAAGATGACTCCTAAGCAGGAATGCAGGCTGGGAGGATTCATTGACAGTGCATTTTGATAGTGATAGTATCTGAAAACTCCCATGAGGATATTACAGTAAAGATTTAAATAATTTAGACTACTGAAATAACAGGCAACATTTGTAATGCAAATCGATGTTAATTGTTTATATAGTATTTTCTTTCATTTTTCTAAAAAAAATATTTTTTTTAAACAAGTGATTAATTATAAACCTCAAACATATTGTGGTAAAAAGGTAGTGAGTGTGTGTGTGTGTGTGTTCCATTAAATAAAGCTTGGTAGTCCACTCCAGTACTCTTGCCTGGGAAATCCCATGGATGGTGGAGCCTGGTAGGCTACAGTCCACGGAGTCGCGAAGAGTCGGACACAACTGAGTGGCTTCACTTTCACTTTTCACTTTCATGCACTGGAGAAGGAAATGGCAACCCACTCCAGTGTTCTTGCCTGGAGAGTCCCAGGGATGGGAGCCTAGCGGGCTGCCGTCTATGGGGTCGCACAGAGTCTGACATGACTGACGTGACTTAGCAGTAGCAGTGTCATTTGTACTATTTAAGTCAGTAGCATACGTTCAGATACAGTTGTCTTTTCCCTTTTCTTACCACTAACCTTTCTGCTTGTGTTCTTCACCACAACCATCCACTTCCAACTCAGTCCCTATAAAAATGTGTTTGGGGTGAAGGGTCCTTGGTAAAGCTGGATTACGTCATCTGAAAGTGCTGTCTGGCCTTGAAAGTTGATGTATACATTGATTAAGCTGGGCTGGTGTCCTGTAAAACAGGGATCCCCAATCCCCAGACCTTGGACCTGTTCCCTAACCAGTGTCAGTCCTTGCCTGCTGGGAACTGGGCTACACAGCAGGAGTAAAAGCAACAGGAGGTGGAAGCAAAAAGCAAAAGCAGGAGGTGAGCAACAGGTGAGTGGAAGCTTCATCTGCCGCTCCCCATCTCTCTCACATTACCTCCTGCACTATCCCCTTCCCCCACCGTGGAAAAACTGTCTTCCATGAAACCGGTCCCTGCTGCCAGAAAGTTTGGGGACCACTATTGTAAAAGATGGGGATTTCTCTTTGGTGAGTTTTTAGCTTATCCAGAAGGAACTCTCAATGGATGATTCTGGGATTCCCTAGAGGGCCTCTTAGAGACCCCACCATTACCACCAAATGTGTGCTCAAGGTTCTTTGGGGTAGAGGATACTTTGTGTGGATGATGAAGGACAGAGGTTTGGTGGAGGATTCTCTCTCTCAGAGAAGTATGCAGAATCATTCTAAGCACCTGCTTAGAAGCTTTTCCTCTTGTGGTCTTTTCTCTAACTTGGAAGTATCTACAGCCAGTATCCTTCAAGGTACTACTGGTGAGAACTTTTGGGTTACACTATCCTGTTCTATTTCAAAGCCTCTATCTTTTAACAGACTACTACCGGTCCTTTGAATTAGTTCAGAGGTTATGGTCTCAGTCCTTTAACCTTGGGCATTGTTTCATATTTTCTTGGGATTGGTTATAGAAATTAGAAATAAAGTCAACTTCCTGTATCTTTAATGTGGTTACTAATAGTTTTCTTAAATGATTTATTCTTTCAGTGACCTTTTAAGCTGTGTGATTCTGTTTTATTTTTAAATTTTTGACTGCACCATGTAGCATGTGGGATCTTAGTTCCTAATCAGTGATTGAACCCAACCTGCACCCCGACATTGGAAGCACAAAGTCCAAACCACTGGACCACCAAGGCAGTCCCTCAGTGACCTTTTAAAAGTCTATGCAGAGTAGTGTGAATGTTTGAGCCAAGTAAGCAAACATTGGCTTAGATCTTGTTAAGGCTAGATTGTGATTTGAGCCACAGACTTGGGTATAAGTTTAAATGTGATGATAGTTGATAATTAGTGCACAGAATGTGCCGGGTACTTAAGGTCTGTTATCTAAAATCCTCATAACAGCATTGTAGAGTAGGGACTGCAAGCCGCTTTTTATAGATAGGAAACTGAAGGCTCAGAGAGGGCAAACTCACATAGTTAGTAAACAGGGAAACCAGAACCTAAACCTGGTCTCTGTCTAACTCCAGATCCAAGATCTTGCCCTCATGCCATACTACCTCTTGAGATATATTATATCTATATAAATACAGCCTTATATTTATATCCCAGAATAAGGCAAGGTATTAATAAGCAAAAAAATTTTTTTCTAGAGTAGTATATTTTTAGCTATGGTCATATAGTCATTCACTTGTAACATAACTGCTGTTAATCTAAGTATGTTGATTTTCTGAGAAACACTTTTTGACATATAGCATACACACAGCAAAGCACACAAACCGTAAGTGTACAACAGGATGAGTTTTTATAAAAGTATGTGCCAGTATAAATACTACCCAGTGGAGCGATAATAACATTATCTCTGTTAGTGTCCAGCAGGCTCTTCAATGCTGCTCTTCAGTCAGTACTCTACCCCTCCCTATCAGTTCAGTTCAGTCGCTCAGTTGTGTCCGACTCTTTGCAACCCCATGGACCGCAGCACACCAGGCTGTCCATCACCGACTCCCAGAGCTTGCTCATACTCACGTCCATCAAGTCAGTAATGCCATCCAACCAGCTCATCCTCTGTTGTCCCCTTGTCCTCCTGCCTTCAGTCTTTCCCAGCATCAGATAACCACTATTCTGAATTACCATCATAGATCAGTTTTGTGTCTTTGGAACCGCATAGAAATGGAGTCATGCAATGTGTATTTTATATATATTTATCTGGTTTCTTTTATACATTATGTCTGTAATACTCATCTGTGTTGTTGCATATTAGTAATAATTCATTTCATTGCCATGTTTGCTTATACCGTGGTTTATTTTAACCATTCTGATGATGTACATTTAGGTTATTTTCAGTTAAGAATAAAGTTGTCAAGAACGGTCTTGTGCGTGTCTTTTAGCACATGTAAATACTCGCTTTTGTGGGATATAAACCTGGTATAGTTTTAGTAAGTACTTCTGAGGCATTCTCCAAGTGGGCATACCAGTTTACACTCCCGCCATTAAAGAATGAAAATCCCAGTTGCTCCAGTCTTTGCCATCAGTGGCTATAGTTTAAATTGTTCTAATTTTAGCCATCCTAGTGGGGATGTTGTTGTGTCTTGTTGTGGTTTTAATGTGCATTTTCCTGATGACTTTTCATATGCTTATTCGCTTTTTGGACATCCTCCTTTGTGAAGTACTCTTTTGTCTAAATACTTTGGCCATTTTTCTTTTAGATCGTCTCATATCGATTTGTAGGAATTTTTTGCATATTCTGGGTGTGAGTTCTTTGACAGTTACATGTATTGCAAGTATCTTCCAGACAGTGGCTTGCCTTTTCATTCTCTTAATGTTCTCCTGATGGAAGTTTTTAACCTTGAGTCCAATTTATCAATTTACTCTTTTATGATTGCTGCTTTCTATTGTTTAAAGCACCTTACCTTCCCTGAAGTCATGAAAATAATCTCTTAAATTACCTCCTAGAAGGTTGATTATTTTATCTTTCACATTTAGGCCTACACTCTGTATGGTACTAACTTTTGAGTAAGATATTAGGTAGAATCAAAGATTTTTTTCTCCCAGTTGATGATCTAGCACCATTTGTTGAAAGCCTATTCTTTCCCCCCCACCACTCTGCACTGGCATCTTGGTTTATCACATGGCCATATAGCTTTAAACAAAGGCTTGGTATCTGGTTAGGTTAAGTCCTCCAACTTTGTGCTTCTTGAGAAACTATTTTTAAATGGGTTGATAGTCTTAAATGATATCAGCCCCATCCCTCTTTTCATTCCTTTGCCTTCCCAAGCCCATCTTGCCACTTGAGCCCAGAGCTTTCAGCCTGAAGACTCACCATCTTTTTTTTCCCAAGACCATTTCAGACTTGGCTAGAGCTCGTTAGGCAAATGTGGCTCTTCCTCTTGAGAGAGATGAATTCTGAATCACCTTCACTCATTGTACCCCTGTCTTCCTGGCTGCCACTCTGACACAGGGTTGCTCTGACTACCTTTAGGACTACCATGACTACTCAGTCATGAGAGCCTTGTGTAAACTGTGACTTCAGTCTTTCCTAGATATCCCCGTTACTTGTTTACTGTCCTCTAACAGATCTTGGAATCAGCAGACAAGAAAAAGGCAAGTTGAGCATACCCCCCCTTCCCTGCAAAACCCACATGCACACACCCACAAGTGCTTGTTCAGATTGTAAAGAAATTGGATAATAGATAGGACTCCTTGTGTGTGAAGTAAGTAGTTCATTAAGGATGAAGAAATATTTATTGAGGTGGTTGTGTGCCAGGCACAGTATTAATGTCAGCTCATCTATACTTCTGTTCAGTAGAAAGAACTACTTAAAAATCCATATTTTCCTGTGGTTAAAAAAAAATAGTAGATTTGTTTAAGTCAGACTTAATATTTAAATTCATTACACTTAAGCTAAAATGAACAAATATACTTCAGTTAACAAATTTTACTGAATTGGCTTGGGCACAGAAGAATTTTCTGGAAAATTTCAGACCTCCTCCACACTGACTGGTTGGCATTCTTAGCTGAGACCCAGGAGCAGTGGCTCTCTCAGGTTTCTGAAGGGTGAGGTGGACCAGAGCCAAGACCTGCTGACGTGAATGTGCAACCCGTGTTCTTCTCATCAATAGGTGACACAGTTTTGAGGAATGGGGAAACGTTCATAGTCCGGGGGTCTCATAAAGCCTGTCACACCTAAGGAGGAGAGAGAGAATACCTTGCTAAAGTGGGACAAGAAGAAAAACTACTTTCTGTTGTTGGTTACAAAGTTCCTGATTCAGATCTTTGTATTTGCCTTAACATCCCAGTTTGAAGTAAGCCTGAAAACAATAAAATGTTTCATTTTTCAAACAACAGAAAAGGCAGTAGATTAACCATGAACAGATTCTACTTAAACATCACAGATGGTCCTTTACAAATAAAATGTTATAAGAATGTAAAATGATACAGCACTCTGAAAAATAGTTTGGCAGTTTTTTACCAAACTAAACATGCGCTAACATAAGATCCAGTGATCCTGTGCTTGCTCAGTTATCCCAGAGAAATAAGAACCTGTGTTCACACAGAAACCTATATGTAAATGTCTTTAGCATCTTTATTATAAATACTATTTAAATACACAGTGTATGTATTATTAATGAGTTGGTGATGGACAGGGAAGCCTGGCATGCTGCAGTCCATGTGGTCGCAAAGAGTCAGACATGACTGAGCGACTGAACTGAACCCACTCCAGTATGCATCCACTCAGGCAGTCCTTACCACAACCCCAAGGGACTCTCAAGAGTCTTCAACACCATAGTTCAAGAGCATTAATTCTTCGGCGCTCAGCTTTCTTCACAGTCCAACTCTCACATCCATACATTACCACTGGAAAAACCATAGCTTTGACTAGATGGACCTTTGTCGGCAAAGTAATGTCTCTGCTTTTTAATATGCTGTCTAGGTTGGTCATAACTTTTCTTCCAAGGAGTAAGCGTCTTTTAATTTCATGGCTGTCATCAGCATCTGCAGTGATTTTTGGAGCCCAAGAAAATAAAGTCTGTCACTGTTTCCATTGTTTCCCCATCTATTTGCCATGAAGTGATGGGACCGGATGCCATGATTTTAGTTTTCTGAATGTTGAGTTTTAAGCCAGCTTTTTCACTCTCCTCTTTCACTTTCATCAAGAGGCTGTTTAGCTCTTCTTCACTTTCTGCCATAAGGGTGGTATCATCTGCATATCTAAGGTTATTGATATTTCTCCCTGCAGTCTTGATTCCAGATTGTGTTTCATCCAGCCCCGGACCTTAAGTGCATTATACTGAATGAAAAAAGTCAACCACAAAAGGTTACATGCTGTATGATTCTATTTACCTAATACTTTTCATAAAATTAAAGGAGATGTAAAATAGCTTAGTGGTTGCCCAGGGACAGTGTATTAAAAAGCAGAGACATCACTTTGCCATCAAAGGTCCATATATCAAAGCTATGGTTTTTCCAGTAGTCATGTATGAATGTGAGAGTTGGACTGTAAAGAAGGCTGAGTGACAAAAAATTGATGCTTTTGAACTGTGGTGCTGGAGAAGACTCTTGAAACTCCCTTGGACAGCAAGGAGATCAAACTAGTCAATCCTAAAGGAAATCAGCCCAGAATATTCATTGGAAGGACTGATGCTGAAGCTGAACTTCCAACACTTTGGCCACCTGATGCAAAGAGCCAACTCATTGGAAGAGATCCTGATGGTGAGAAAAATTGAGGACAGGAGGAAAAGGGGGATGAAATGGTTGGATGACATCACTGACTCAATGGACATGAGTTTGAACAAACTCCAGGATATAGTGAAGGACAGGGAAGCTTGGCGTGCTGCAGTCCATGGGGTCGCAAAGAGCTGGACACAACTGAGCAACTGAACAACCTCAACAGGGACAGGAATGGGTTGGAAGAGTGGGGGCAGGTCTGTATCTTGATACTGGTGGTTACATAGATCTGTACATGGCGTAAAATTGAACTGTCAGATCAGATCATTCCCTCAGTCGTGTCCGACTCTTTGCGAGGCCATGAATCGCAGCACGCCAGGCCTCCCTGTCCATCACCAACTCCTGGAGTTCACTCAGACTCACGTCCATCGAGTCAGTGATGCCATCCAGCCATCTCATCCTCTGTCGTCCCCTTCTCCTCTTGCCCCCAATCCCTCCCAACATCAGAGTCTTTTCCAATGAGTCAACTCTTCACATGAGGTGGCCAAAGTACTGGAGTTTCAGCTTTAGCATCATTCCTTCCAAAGAAATCCCAGGGCTGATCTCCTTCAGAATGGACTGGTTGAATCTCCTTGCAGTCCAAGGGACTCTCAAGAGTCTTCTCCAACACCACACTTCAAAAGCATCAATTCTTCGGTGCTCAGCCTTCTTCACAGTCACAAACACAAAAGAATGCAAGTTTTTTTTTTTTTTTTTAAATGGTGAAAACAGAATAAAGGTCTGTAGTTCAGTTGATGGTAATACCAGTGTTTCCAGTTTTGCTATTATGCTAGAACTATCTGAGATGTCACCATTAGAAGGAGCTGGGTGAAGGGTGCACAGGATTTTACCGTTTTTGCAACTTCGTTCATCTATTATTCTTTCAAAGTAAAACGTTTTAAAAAATAAGATATGTTATACACGCACATTCATGGAAGCATGATTCACAGTAGCCAAAATGTGGAACCAACCCATCTGTCTATCAGCAGATGATAGTATCACATACAATAGGATTGTATTCAACCTTAAAAAGAATGCAATTCTGACACTTGCTGCAATATGTATAAACCTTGAGGACATCATGGAAAGTGAAGTAAACCAGTTACAGAAGAACAAATACTGCATGATTCTTCTTACAGGAGGCACCTAGAGTAGTCAAAATTCCTAGAGACAGACAGTGGAATGGTGGCTGCAGGAGCTAGGGGGTGGGGATGGAGAATGGGGAGTTGTCATTTAGTAAGTACAAAGGCACTTTGATGTTTTGGAGGATAAAAAAGTTCCAGAGATTGATGCTGGTGATGGTTGTACAACAGTGTCAATACACTTAAAGCCACTGAACCGTACACTTAAAAGTAGTTTAAATTTGGTAAATTTTATGCATATCTGCTGTAATTTTTAATAAAGCATTATTATTGTGTAAGTAACACATTTTATTATAAAATAGGTATATTTAAATGCAAGCATAAATCTCCTGGGATGCTTTTAACTTTTTTCATTTTTCATCTTGCAGTAATCAGAAACTTATAAAAAGTTGCGGGTTTAGTACAAATAAGATTTTTTTTTCCCCAGAACAGTTTGAGACTGTTGCCCCATCTCTTCCAAATATTTCAGTGTGTATACTGAGGACTTCTCTTACATAACCACAACACTACCATCAAAATCAAGAAAGCATCAGTGCATTGCTGCTACTCCTTGGGCTCTGTTCAAGTCTCACAGTCATCCAATAATGACCTATATAGAAAGGGGAGCCAGTTGAGAATCAAGTGTAGTATTTACTTGCCACAGCTCTTTTAGTCAACTTCAATCTGGAACAGTTCCAATTTTTCTGTTACTTTCATGGCATTGATACTTTTGAAGATTATTATAGACCAGTTGTTTTATAGATTCTCTCTCAATTTGAATTTGTCTGAAGTTTCATCATGAATCGAGTCAGACTGTGTATTTTTTGGCAGGGATTCCAGAAAGGAGTCTGTGTCCTCATTGCATCTTATCAGGTGGTGGATGCATGATTTCTGTATTTCTGCTTCTAATGATACTGACTTTGATCACTTAATTTAAGTGTCAGTCTTCACCAAGGGAAAGTTACCCTTGTTCCCTTTGTAATTAAGTATGTTGTGGGGAGGTATTTTGAAGCTGTGCAATATCTTGTTCCTAATCAAACTTTCAATTTATTTATTTACATGTTTATATCCATGAGGGCTGATAGTTTATTATTTTATTCAGTGACTTATAATCCATCATCATCTTTATTTTGATCCTGAAGTTGTCCCTGATTTAAACAGTAGTAATCCCTTCAAGCTGGTTTTTGTGTCCTTTTGACATGTCTGCATCATTATGATTGCTTTTAAATTTAAAAAAGGAATTATATTAAAAAGATTCAGAAGGATCCTATTTTAATGATATGGCATAATTTGCTTAAGTAATCCCTCTGGAGCGTTTTGTTTAACGAAAAAAAAAAAAATAGAGTTCACATAGTATAGCCAAATTGCCTTCTGTATGTGTGTGCAAGTGTCCCTTTCTCCACACTTTAACAATTGGAGAATATTTTTAAACACTAGGAACTTCATAATTATAGGGAAACTGTTAGAGGCCAAATGACCTTGTACACCCAGCATTAGAAGGAGTTATCAGGAAGCTCAACAAGGGAAGAAAATAGAATTTATGTGTATCTTTTACTGTGTGTATGATTTTCTCTTTAAATCGTCAGGGAAAAAAAAGTATCTTGGAACTAAAGCAGTTATTTCCTTCTTCATAATGCTGATTTTGTAAGGTACACAATTTAAAGTAGATACATTACAGTGGGATCTTTTTTCTTCTGACTTGCTTATTTCTCTCAGCACTGACCAGTCATTAACCTAAAGATCTTTTTGTATTCTGAAGCCATTTTCTGCTAACCAGCTATAACTCAGTAAAGTTGCTTATCAGTGAGCCTCATTTTCCTCCTCTCTGAATCAAATTATGTGGTTTATAAGGCACCTTCTCTCTAAAACTGGAAGATCTTAAGAAATTTTATCCTGAGAGTTGAAAGAATTTATTGTTGTTATCTTGCAAAACTGGTTAAATTTTGTAGTAAACAATTTCCTCTTGTGTCTAACTTGACAACTGTGAGGATCAATTTATTGTTTATGGGCTGTTTTATTCTAGGACTTTGATATTAATCTTCCCTTTCCTTTTACTGATAAGTCTGTCTTGTGACACTTTTGACTGTTTAGTACAGAGGAAAATAATAACTCATACACAGATTCCATTTAAGAATTGAATGTGTAAAAAAAAAAAAAAGGAGATATCATAAACTAACAGGCCTGGGAAGAATTATTCAAGAAATGTGACTGTGATAATTGCTAGTTACAAAAAAATTCACTTAGACCTTTGCTTTAGACCATATGCCAAAATAAATTGTAAATTTATTAAATGTAAAAAAAAAACCCTGTAAAATAGAAGAAAATAAAAGTGAATATTTATTAAATTTAAAATTTAAGCCTTTATGACAGCAAAATAATGAAGAAAACTATTAATGGAAAATCAATTTGACCCCTTAAAAGTTAACTTGGGAAGACAGTTTGGCTTATAACATTAATTACACACTTACCATGTGACCCAGCCTTTGCACTCCTGAGTATTCATCTTAAAGAAATGAGGACTCATGTTCACATAACAATCTGTACACAAATGTTCATAGCAGCTTTACTCGTAGTTGTAAAAATACTGAAAATAACCTAGATGTCTTACATGGAGTAAATGGAAAAACAAACTGTGGTGACATCTATATAGTGGAATCAGTTCATTTCACTTGCTCAGTTGCGTCTGACTCTTTGTGACCCCATGAATTGCAGCATGCCAGGCCTCCCTGTCCATCACCAACTCCCGGAGTTTACTCAAACTCAGGTCCATCGAGTTGGTGATGCCATCCAGCCATCTCATCCTCTGTCGTCCCCTTCTCCTCCTGCCCCCAATCCCTCCCATCATCAGGGTCTTTTCCAGTGAGTCAACTCTCGCATGAGGTGGCTAAAGTATTGAGGTTTCAGCTTTAACATCGTTCCTTCCAATGAACACCCAGGACTGATCTCCTTCAGAATGGACTGGTTGGATCTCCTTGCAGTCCAAGGGACTCTCAAGAGTCTTCTCCAGCACCACACTTCAAAAGCATCAATTCTTCGGCACTCAGCTTTCTTCACAGTCCAACTCACATCCATACATGACCACTGGAAAAACCATAGCCTTGACTAGACGGACCTTTGTTGGCAAAGTAATGTCTCTGCTTTTGAATATGCTATCTAGGTTGGTCATAACTTTCCTTCCAAGGAGTAAGTGTCTTTTAATTTCATGGCTGCAGTCACCGTCTGCAGTGATTTTGGAGCCCAAAAAATAAAGTCTGACACTGTTTCCCCATCTATTTACCATGAAGTGATGGGACCAGATGCCATGATCTTCGTTTTCTGAATGTTGAGCTTTAAGCCAACTTTTTCACTCTCCTCTTTCACTTTCATCAAGAGGCTGTTTAGTTCCTCTTCACTTTCTTCCATAAGGGTGGTGTCATCTGCATATCTGAGGTTATTGATATTTCTCCCGGCAATCTTGATTCCAGCTTGTACTTCTTCCAGCCCAGCGTTTCTCATGATGTACTCTGCATTTAAGTTAAATAGTGGAATGCTACTTAGCAATAAAAAGGAATGAAGTGTGGACACATACAACAACATGGATGGATCTTGAGGGCATTAAGGGGAGTGAAAAAGCCAACTTCACAGGGTTACATATTACATAATTCCATTTAGATAACACTCTTGACATAGCAAAATTATAATGATGGAGAACAGATTAGTAGTTTCCAACAGTTTGGGTTTATGGAAGGGCATGACTATTTAGGGATTACACAAAGGACTTTATACTGATATTATTGAACTATTTTTGCAACAGTTCTAACCCCAATTATAGTGACAGTGAAATCTAATCTGCACGTATAATCAGTTTCATAAAACTGCACAGACACCCTAAGAGAGGAAAAGTGATGAAATCTAAACAAGGTCTGTAGCTGATTTAATAGGTTATACGGATGTCGGTTTCAGGATTTGATCGTGTACTGTTGTTTACCGTATTCTTACTGAGGGAAACTGGGTGAGAGCATATGTGAGAACTCTGTACTATTTTTACAACTTCTTGTGAGTCCTAAGCAATTTCAAAATGGAAAGTTATAAAAAATTAAACTATGGTATATTCAGGTAATGGAATATTATTCAATAGTTTAAGAAAATAAATTTTTCAAGCCATGAAAAGACATGGAGGAAGAACCTTCAATACATATTACTAGGTGAAAGAAGCCAATCATACAGTATATACAAGCTACATACTCTATAAGTCTAATTAAATAACATTCTAGTAAAAGCAGAACTATGGAGACAGTAAGAAAATCAGTGGTTGCCAGGGTAGGGGAGAGGGACAGATGAATAGAGGAGGTGGAACACAGGATTTGAGGGACAGTGAAACTATTCTGTGTAATACTGTACTGGTAGATGCATGTCTTTATGTATTTGTCCAAACTCAGAATGTATAGCACCAAGAATGAACCCTAATATGAACTATGGACTTTGGGTAATAATGATGCGTCAGTGTAGGTTCATCAGTTGTAACAAATTTACCACTTTGGTAGAAGATGTTCATAACAGAGGAGACTGTGCAAATTAATGGGAGTAGGATCCGTATGGGAAGTTTCTATATCTTCTGCTCAATTCTGTTGTGAACCTGAAGCTTCTCTGAAAAAATAAAGTCTTTAAAATCAGAAAAAATTAACTTGAGTCAGAAATAAACATTGAAAAGCAAATTGAGGAAAATATTTGCAGTCATTATGAGAGACAGAATTTTCATTTTATTTATAAAGAATTCCTACAAATCCACAAGGCAAGCCCTGAATCCCCAGTGAACTAGAAGGAGAGTCTAAGAGAACAAGCAAGTGCCCCAAGAGAGACTCTTATAGATGTACTTTTGTAAGTGTTTATTTGAAATTTTCTGGAATCCTCAGATTCAGTAATATGCTACCAATGCCCTTGGAAACATACAGTGTAAAAGCTGTTTTGTTTTGGTTTTTTTGCCATTATATTATAGCTGTGTAATCTTACCTAAGATAAAAATAGTTGTTTTTTTTTAGGTTTTTTAAAAATTTTTAAATTTTGAAAATTCAATTTTTAATTGAAGGATAATTGCTTTACAGAAAAATAGTTTAAAAAATAAAAAGCAGAGCACTGTAAATTTACACTGTTTTGAAGTTTCTTTGAGAGAATTCTGAATGACTTTGTTGTATGTAATCTGTTCCCTAAAAAGAAATCTTTTTTTTTTTTTCCAGGTATAAATTAAGTATTGAAAGCAATTGAACAATGGAGCCAGACATCATTCGAATGTACTCTTCGTCCCCACCACCACTAGACAACGGAGCTGAGGATGATGATGACGATGAATTTGGGGAATTTGGTGGGTTTTCTGAAGTTAGCCCTTCTGGTGTAGGGTTTGTTGATTTTGATACACCAGATTACACTCGTCCCAAGGAAGAGTTTGTACCTTCAAACCATTTTATGCCAATTCATGATTTCTCAGAAAATGTAGATAGCCTTACAAGCTTTAAGTCCATTAAAAATAGTAACGATAAAGACATCACTGCTGAACTTTCTTCTCCTGTGAAAGGACAGTCTGATGTTTTACTTTCTACCACCAGCAAAGAAATAATTTCATCTAAAACTTTAGATACTTCCATTGATGGCATAGAAAGTCCACGAGATAAAGAAGTGGAGCAGAGACAGAATGTTGGAACACCTGAAAGTTTCTCTCCAGGAGATTTTAGAACTGACCTGAATGTTGTTCATCAGAACAAGCAGTTAGAGAGCTGCAATGGTGAAAAGCCGCCTTGTCTGGAGATTCTAACAAATGGGTTTGCAGTGTTGGAAACTGTAAATCCTCAGGGAACAGATGATCTGGACGCTGCAGCTGATTCAAAAGGACGAAAGCCTCTTAGCACTTATAGTACTGAGTATAATTTAGACTATGCACCTAGTCCTGCTGAGGAATTTGCAGATTTTGCCACATTTTCCAGAAAAGAAAGGATACAACTAGAAGAAATAGAATGTGCAGTTTTAAATGATGAGGCACTAACCATTCAGGAAAACAAAATTAATAGAGTCAATGAACTGAATTCTATAAAAGAAGTGTCTTTGGATAGAAGCTGTGATGATAAAGGAGACACTGCTAGAAAGGATCAGGTTTGTGTTTCAAAAATAAGCGTAGCGAGTGACAGGGGTTTCAGCAGGGGAAAGCAAGGCCTTCCCACATTGCAACAAGATGAATTTTTCAATTCAAGTGTTCAGTCAGAGGCTTGGAGTTTGGCAGACCCAGCTGAAAATTCAGAAGCCAGTAGGAGAGAACAATGTAAAATTGAGGAAAATCTTGATATATTCACTTCTAAATGTTCTGATCTGTGCATGGTTTCTACTAAAACTTTGGATGCAGATGATGAAGTTGGTTCTTCCAAAGAAGAAATTAGAGGGTTTACTGACTCCCAGAGCCTCAGCTTTGATCCTACAGAAGAAAATGTTTTAGATGATTCTGTGAGTGTAAAAAATGGTGATAGTAGTAATGACTTTGTGACTTGCAACGATACCATTGAGGATGATTTTGGTGACTTTGGCACAGCCAGTGGCACAACTCCACCTTTTGTTACTGCTGGTACACAAGACTCAATGAGTGATGTCACTTTTGAAGAGTCCTCAGAGCACTTACCACATTTGAGTGAACCAGGTGATGACTTTGGAGAATTCGGGGAATCAAATACTGTCTCTTGCCAAGAGGAAATTATATTTACTGAGTCAGACCTAAAACAGACTTCTGATAGTTTATCAGAGGGATGCAGTTTGGCAAGAAAACCTACTGGGACAGGCACTGAACCTATTTCAAAACTGGAAATTGGGCAAGAAGGTGAGTTTGGAGACTTTGATTCTGTGCCAAATATTCAAGATGACTGCAGTGCTTTTCAAGACTCAGATGATTTTGCGGACTTCAGTTCAGCTGGTCCTAGCCAGGTTGTAGATTGGAATGCTTTTGAGGATGAACAGAAAGATAGCTGTTCCTGGGCTGCTTTTGGAGACCAGCAAGCCACTGAATCTCATCATCGAAAGGAAGCCTGGCAGTCACATAGGACAGATGGAAAGATTGATACTCCGGGAACCCCCAAAGTGCACAGTGTCTCCTTAGCAGCTTCCAAAGGAGCAGTTGCTGGTGGTCATTTACACGAAACAACCACTTCAGTTCAGGTATTTACTGATTTTTCTCTGTTTTGTATAACAATGCTGTGGAGGTCTCTAATTCAGCTTTTCAAAGAGCATTTTGTAATTGGGTACCTGTTAAAGGAGTCTCTTTATGATACATAATGTTTGCCAGATTTGTAGATTAGTTACATGTTTCACAATCACTTGATTAAAGAGACATTCCTATAATAATGCTTGGTAAGATTTTTCTTTATCTGTTTCTTTAATATTTATAGAAATTCATCAACTTAGTTTTTTGGTAGATATAAATACCACTTATGTAAAAATTCATTAATTAGCTAATGAACTATTCCACCAAATCCTTCAGTTTCTACCTTAAGAGTGATTTTACAAGGTTAAACTAAGATTTAAGCTTCAGAAAATAATCTCTTAATTTTGTCTAGGACAAATTTTGATTGTAGACAAGAGCAAGCAGAATTTGAAACCTCAGTCTGTGCTGAAGGCTATAGGGACTTGAAGGTTAGAAAAAGGATTTGAAAAAAGCAGATTTGGGCCTCAGAGTTTAATAGCTAATAAAAGACCTGGGATGAGGCTGTGAGATAAATTAAGGGTTAGACATAGAACAAGAGGGCTTCCCTGGTTGCTCAGATGGTAAAGAATCTATCTGCAATGCAGGAGACCGGTGTTGGATCCCTGGGTTGGGAAGATTCCCTGGAGAAGGGAATGGCAACCCACTCCAGTATTCTTGCCTGGGAAATCCCATGGACAGAGGTGCCTAGTGGGCTACAGTCTATGGGGTCGCAAAGAGTAGGACACAACTGAGGGTTAGACCTAGGACAGGAAACAGCCATACCTTGACTTAATGTGACTGTTTATTTGCTTAAAATTTCTTGCAAATGTGTGTTTATGTTTACTTTTCTTAGGAATTAGCCTTGTCAGGGAGAATATTTGTACCCCTTAGCCCTTGTCCTTTATCTTTTTCTGGTCCAGAATTTCATAGAAGATTCATTAAGGTTTATTTTGACCTAAAGTAGCCCCTAAAGTAGAGGTGCAGTATGTTATTCAGATTGTTCCGCAGTCCTGAGTTGTACCCTGTGCTACATTTAACCTTTCCTCAACCCTAGGAGTGTAGAAGAGAGCATTTCCTTGAAAATCACTGCTTTTTATTGATACATGTATTATTACCAAGTATTAACTTGGTCCACAGGCCTATTTTAAAGATACTGAGAATCAGAATCAACAAATTCTTCAGTTATCTTTTGCTAAGCAAACCATTTTCAATTGAAAATATTTCCGAAGTCTGGTTAATTGAAATGGTTATACATCATTGCTTTGATATCTCTAATACATTAAGATTTTATAGAAATTATGGTACCACCCATTGGAGTGCACAGCGGATCACTTTTCATTTGACATTGAGTGTCTGAATAGCTTAATTTGCTAATTCTGTTATTACATGGTTTGGCTAATATGTATTATTCTTGTTGAGTAATTCATTATTGAATTCATTATTGAGGCAGAAGCTTACAATTTTAAACAAAGAGTGAATTAATTATATAACGCAAAGCAAAGACTATTGGTTTTTGACCTAATCCTTTCCCTGTTTACTTTCATCTTACTAGAGTATAGGGTGACACTGGTATTGGATGGTCTTTAATTTATAACCTTAGAACTTTAAACATTGTCATTATATAATGAATTTTTAAAGTATAACCACTTAAAAAAGGATTTTTTTTTTGCAACCTATGAACTGATTAGTTATTTATGTATAATTTGATAACTAGATATACTAGGAGGAAATAAAGTACATGGGCTTTATGGAATCTTACAGATCTGAGTTCGAATTTTGACTCAGTGTCGTATAGCATTATGATTTTGGACAAACTACTTCTGAACTCAGTTGTCTATAAAAAGTAGATAATATCTGTTGCAGTAGACTTTTGTGAAGATAAAAGGACAGTAAATCTTTTAATGAGTGAAAAAAATACACTGAAAAATAAGAATCTTGTAGTATGGTTCTGTTTTGTAAAAATAAAACACAAATGATATAGATATAGCAGGATGCATTGACTTCCTGAGATTTGTCTGGTTCCATCCTCAAGCTTTTCTTTTTGCTGAATGGGTTATGCAAAATGAGCAAAACTTGGAGATGGATGTTGGAAAGGAGAAACTGCTGGAAGTGGGGCTAGAAGAGGAATTTGGAAAGGAATTGAGTTGGGGAGATGGAAAGTGACTTTCATCCTTATCCTGCTATTGTGAAGGAGGCCTGTGACCTGTAATTTCTTCCTTTTTCAGAATCTGCTGAAATGCACATTAATCTAGTTCTCTTAGAGAGGAATAGATTTACTAATATTTATCCTAAAATCTTTATCCTAGCTGCTACCATGTAATGGGGGACAGCGCAGAAATCCTCACATATTAATGTAAACATTGGGTTTTTTTTTTTAATTGTAAGTTGTAAAACTTTGATTGTAGATTGAATCTTACCAAGATACAGCAATTCTGTCCTGAACAGAGTGCCATCAAAGTGTACTTTGACAGAATGTTGTGAGAGTCTTTTAGAATTCAGAGCTCAGTTAATGCAATTAAGCAAACACAGGCAACAGTTCATTGTTTGTGAAGTCAGACAAATGATATAGTTGTTATTTGAAATTTCTTTGACTTTTCACTATGTATGTGACATTGTCCAGGTCCCTATTTTTAGTACTTTCCTTTTTTCAGCCTACAAAGGGATATCTTAACATTTTAATAAAATATATCTTTCCTAGATTGAGACAATCAATTATTGCAACCTTATTGCAATAATTTGTTACTTAGGAAAGAGTCTAGAAAAAACTCTTTCAAATTTCTAAAATGCTCTAGTCAACCCAATTCTCAAATGTGATTCCAGCAAGCCTCAGAGGGTTCAGACCTTGATGTAAAAACCATAATGACCATTTATTGAGAAATATTCTTCCCCCTCAGTGAATTTTTTTTTTTTCTGAGAGCCTGGAGTTCAGTTTATTTCATTTTCCTGTTAACATTCTTATAAATTGTAGAGAAAAGCAAATTAGTGCTGTCTCTAGTGTACGAATTAGAAAAAGGTCAAAACTATTTTTCACTTTTGGGGCTAAGAGTTGAACAAAATAAAATGACAATAATAAAAATCTCCTTACTTTGAAAGCAGTGTTTTTTCAAAAGACCATTATGTATATTGTTCTAACAGTTTTATTTTTTTTAATCTGTTAATCTTCTAGGAAGGAACCTTTATTGAAATAGTCAAGATGCTTTTTCCTAGATACATGGTAAAGGCAATAATGTCATGAACACTGCATTAAACCCTGAGCTTTTGTAAAAATTTTAAAATGTTTCTCTGGGTGTTATTTGAGAATTTAGGTAATTGGGGTAAGTAATCTCTTTATATTAATTGACTATAGAAAAGGAAGCTATGAATCATTTTCTTTTATTAGCCATCTAACTGATAACACTACTGGGAAAATGTTATTAGAAGAAGATTTATCTTGAGAGCTTTAAAAATTGAATGTCCCGAAAAGGAAAAAGAAGAGAATCACTAATACTTTGGCTTATGTTATTTTGAGATTCAGTTATTGGTTTGCTTAGCAGAGCCAGCATTCTCATACTGAGTGTAATGACATATTCACCTTCGTTTATTTAATCACCTGCCTGAGATTTGTGCAGGTTTTCCTTTCTGTAGGTAAACACTTGAACTTATGACTGAAAACATAAGTAAGCAACAAAATAAAGAAATTAAGTAGTCAAAAGGTACAACCTCCCAGTTACAAAATAAATCAGTCCTAGAGATACAATGTACAGCATGGTGATGAGTTAGTAATACTGCGTTTTGTTTTGAAAGTTGCTAAGAGAGTAGTTCTTAAAAGTTCTCATCACAAGAAAAGAAAAATATGTGACTATGGTGATCATTTTGTAGTATATACACATATTGAACTATTCGTATGAAACATAATATTATAAGTCAGTAACATCTCAATTTGAAAAGAAAGAAAGAAATGGAGATTTTAGGCGTTATAGCTCTTTGCTTGCTTGAAGTATTTGGACAGCAATTACTTTTGTTTTATTTCCTTCAGAAAATTTGAATTTCTGGTCTTTAATTCCAAAATAGAAATACTTTATTAGATTTATCCAGAAATTGTGCAAAAGCAGCAAACCATTTTTTTAGAGCATAGGGAATTGGTTACTCTTCTTACATAGCTTGAAATTAGGGATTGATAAGTATACAATTGTAGATTGTACTTGATATCTTACTTAATATTTAATGATGGTAAGGCATAAGATAGCCTCTTAAATGGAAGATTAAATTGCCCAGTGGATTTTATGTTTCTTCTAAACTTCCACTTAAGAACAAGACCTAATGCTATCAATATTAAAACTGTTGACACGATCGACTACTGTTTGTAAGGAAGAAAGGAAAACTAACTAGAAATATGTTGAAGGAATTTTAGAAATTACCTTAAAAAATCAAGGTGCTTTAAAGGAGGTGTGCCTTTGTCTAGCCTAAGAGCCAGATTCTAGGATCTTTGGTGCTGGCATTATACACTCCTTTGGAACTTTGAATGAGAGTTTCAGTACACAGTCTCTTTATACCCCAGTGTAGTCATTTATACAAAACAGAGGTGTATTAGTCAAAGGTTCTCCAGAGAAATAGAACCAGGAAGTTGGATGCATAGATGCATGCATGCATGGAGAGACAGACTGACCAGTTTTTTATAAGGAATTTGCTCATGCAGTTATGGAGGTGATCATGGACATCCTAAGATCTACAGTCCGCAAACAGTCTTCAATTGATTGAAGGCCATCCATATTAAGGAAGACAATCTGCTTTACTTAGTCTACCAATTCAGATGTTAATCTCATTCAGCAACACCCTCACAGATATATCTAGAAAAATGTTTGACCAAATGTCTGGGCACCTCTTGGCCCTGTCAAATTGATGCATAAAATTAGCCATCACAAGAGGGAATAATACCATATGTCCATATATAGTTTTCAGTATTTTTGGAAAACCTGTAAACCTGTTTGTAACTGAGCCATATCAGCTGAGAAGCCCTGTATTAGATAGTATGACTTGCGTCAGTGAATAAAATGAAATGATTGCTTGTATATCTGAGGGCTTTCTTCCTCCAAACCCAGACATGGAGATGGGACAGAACTGGGAGTGAGTATAAATCAGGCTTAGTGCTTTGCCCTCATTGATGAATTAAAACATTTGGTAATCATTTATTTGGTAATCATTTTTGCTTTCCCAGAAATCCTGTATGGGTTGAAGAAAATAAAATATAGAGACATCCAAGGTAATAAAGACCCTAATACGTCTTTCCTAATAGGAAAACAAATATATGAGAAATGAGAAAATTGGGAAAGATAGAGAAATCCTATAAAAGCCAGTGAACCTTTGGAAGGTAGTATAGCCATGACCACATATGATTTTGGGCTTCCCTGGTGGCTCAGAGGTTAAAGCATCTGCCTGGAATGCGGGAGACCCAGGTTCGATCCCTGGGTCGGGAAGATCCCCTGGAGAAGGAAATGGCAACCCACTCCAGTACTCTTGCCTGGAGAATCCCATAGACGGAGGAGCCTGGTAGGCTACAGTCCATGGGGTCGCAAAGAGTCGGACACGACTGAGCGACTTCACTTTCACATACGATTTTTGTGAGCCCCTTCCCCATAAATTCTGTTTTATAACTTGGTATAAAAATGAGTATGCTGATATTAACTATTAAAATGCTCTCATGAACCCTTAAAATTATTGTGGACCCCAGGCCCTGTGCCTACTGCAGAAGTTGGTCCTGGTTATAATACAGTTCAGTTCTGTCGCTCAGTCACGTCCAACTCTTTGTGACCCCATGGACTACAGCACGCCAGGCTTCCCTGTCCATCACCAATACCCAGAGCTTCCTCAAACTCATGTTCATCCAATCAGTGATGCCATCCAACCATGTCATCTTCTGTTGTCCCCTTCTCCTCCTGCCTTCAGTCTTTCCCGGCATCAAGGTCTTTTCCAGTGAGTCAGTTCTTCACATCAGGAGTTTCAGCTTCACCATCAGTCCTTCCAATGAATATTCAGGACTCGTTTCTTTTAGGATTGACTGGTTTGATCTCCTTGCAGTCCAAGGGACTCTCAAGACTTCTCCAACACTACATTTCAAAAGCATCAATTCTTTGGCACTCAGCTTTCTTTATAGTCCCAACTCTCACATATGTGACTACTGGAAATACCATAGCTTTGACTATACGAATTTGTCAGTAATGTCTCTGCTTTTTAATATGCTGTCTAGGTCAGTCATAGCTTTTCTTCCAGGGAGCAAGTGTGTTTTAATTTCATGGCTGCGGTCACCATCTGCAGTGATTTTGGAGCCCAAGAAAATAAAGTCTGACACTGTTTCCACTGTTTCCCGATCTATTTGCCATGATGAGAAATTATTGATACCTAAAAATCAAGGCTCTGGAGTCACCCTCCTAGATTCAGATCCAGGTTCAGCACTGACTTGCATTAGCTACTTCCCCTGAACCTGAGATGTAGAGAACAGTAATAGGACTTACTTCAAAACTCGCAAGATAAAATGAAATTGTACATGTGAAGGTGCTTAGCACAGTGTCTTGCACATAACAAGTATTTAATAAATGTTAGCTGTTCGTGAATAATCTCAGAAATACATTTCTTTAAAATGGCTTTTAAAGGTGCAAGAAACAGTGTTGCCAACTGTTTTGGTGAATAGCAAAATGTAATAGGCAAATGATAATTTGTGTAGGATACCCCTAGTTGGCCTGTATACTCATCTGTCAGACTATCTTGAGAGTGAAACTGCTGCTTCTGGCTAGTTTCCCTTCTCAGTATAGTTTTGACAAGTAGGAATTCTTCTGAGCACAAGTGCACTTCTCTGTAAGTAGCAAACTTTCTCCCTTGGCTTCCTAGCACTGGACACAACAGAGAAAATAAAATGGAGCCTGGTACTTGCCTGGAAGAGCAAGTACCCCACATTTGTCAGAGCCCAAGTTTCTTTAAAGGTTTAATGGCCAGATGCGCTGCTGTTTGCAGGCTGGAATTTGATATGTCAAACGTGACAAACATGGCTCAGTCACCAGTTTTCTAATTCTAAATTCAAGAGAGAACTGATGGTTATTTTTCCTCTTTGAAGTTGAAGGCATTTGAAATTCAAGTAACTGGAGTGGGTAGTTTTTTATTTAGTTGCTATTTAGTTACTGTTATAACTTCAGCTAAATATTTGATATGCTAAATGTGTGTGTACTTTTTTTTGTTACCATCACATTGATTAGGAGTGCAACACTGACTCTTTAGTAAAAATTTACAGTTTACTTTGTCAGAAACTAAATTGTAGTGTTAGATGAATAATTTGCTCATGTATAGTAGACTAAAGTGAAAGTGAAGTCACTCAGTCGTGTCTGACTCTCAGCGGCCCAATGGACTGTAGCCCACCAGGCTCCGCCGTCCCTGGATTCTCTAGGCAAGAACACTGGAGTGGGTTGCCATTTCCTTCTCCAGTGCATGAAAGTGAAAAGTGAAAGTGAAGTCGCTCATCCGTGTCCGACTCTCAGCGACCCCATGGACCGCAGCCTAGCAGGCTCCTCCGTCCATGGGATGTTCCAGGCAAGAGTACTGGAGTGGGGTGCCATCGCCTTCTCCAATAGTAGACTAAATCAAAGTTTAAAAAATATTTCACTTTATTGACTTTAAGGCTGTTGCACATGTTAAATTTCCTTGGCTGGCAGTGTTGAGGGAAAAATTGCATGACAAAAACCTGAAACCTTTGGCAGTATCAATCTTGCTCAAAATAGCAGTGAGTTTTTTAAAATTTAGTGTCTGATTACAGTGTTTTAGAAAATCCGTTTTTTTTTTTTTTTCCAAGAAGTTTGTCTGCCTGATCACAGGAGAAGCTATTCTTGCGGTAGGTTAGTTTCTCTTCTTCTGGCAGTAATGTTATATTCTTATACCTCTTCTACTTACTAAGTTATTTGGACTATGTTCCATCACATCTTTGAGCTTTATTGTGTTTCTTGGGAAGTAAAGCACTTAATACCCCTAATGTGTGGTTTATACTCTTTGTATTTCATAATATGATCAAGATATAAGTCACAAATGCCAACTATCAACCAAAATGATCACCAATTTTCAAAATTTAAAATCCTCAAGAAGTAGCAATAACAGATTCTGTTTATATAAGCAGCTCTTAATGACATATTTTTACTTAGGTACTTGACTCCTAACTTGATAGGAAGACCTTAGGGAGCGCACAGAATATTTGGTTATTTAATTTCTTATTAACAATATGGTAGAAATTGATATAAATTGAGACAAGTATTTTAATCATGATATAGAATGTTAAATAGTGGTAGAGAAATAGCCTTAATGAGATTTGAACCTAGTTTTGATATTTATTTTATTCCTTGGCATGCCATTTTGTCTGTATGTGTCATCTGTATAACAACAGTAGTCATAAAAGCTATCACTTCTTGAGAACACACTGAGTGTCAAACATTCACTCCTCTAATTTATTATTCACCCTGTGAGGTAGGCCCTGATAGCTTCTGTTTATAAACTCTGAAACTGAGTCTCAGCCCCTTGGGTCCACAGTCCTCTACTGAAGTATTATAATTACATCAGCCATTTACTTACTGGAATTAACTAGTAGTAAATGAAATTTGGCAATGCTTATTACCATGAACGAAATACAACCCTTTTAGCATCAAACTGGTCTTGTGGATAGTTAAAACAATATACTTTAAAAAATAATGATATTATTTATATGTGGAATCTAGAATATGATACAAAAGAACCTATTTACAAAACAGAAACAGACTCATAGAGAACAGACTTTGGGCTGCCAAGAGGGAGAGAGAGAGAGGGATGGACCGTGAGTTTGGAGTTGACGAATGCAAACTGTTTACATTTAAAATGGATAAACAACAAGGTCCTAATGTATAGTACAGGGAACTATACTCAACATCCTGTGATAAACCATAATGGAAAAGAATATTTTTTAAAAATGCATATATGTGTATACCTGTCACTTTGTTGTAAGTCAGATTGGCACAACATTGTAAATAAACTATACTTTAATATACAGTTTAATTTTTAAAAATAAAATGTTAGGAAGTTTAATTTTAATCAGAATATGTTAATTCTGTTAGCTGCTTTCTTATTGAACTGTTAAAGAGTTCCTCCTTATGGTGGGTGGTACCGTTCAGTTAGTGGATTCTGGTTATTTGAATCTTCATTTTAAATTTTTGGCTCTACCTCAGGGATCAGCATGGAGAAGGAAATGGCAACCCACTCCAGTGTTCTTACCTGGAGAATCCCAGGGACGGGGGGAGCCTGGTGGGCTGCCATCTATGGAATCACACAGAGTCGGACACTGAAGTGACTTAGCAGCAGCAGCAGCAGCAGGGATCAACAAACTATGGCCTAGAAAACAAATCTGTCCTGCTGCCTGTTTTAGTAAACAAAGTTTCATTGCAACACACCCACACTTATTTGTTTATGGATGGCCTGCAATACAAAATATATTCACTATCTGGCTTTACAGAGAAAAAAATCTGCCAACTCCTGCTCTACCTCATTCAACAAAAAGATTTGAAGCAATTGACTTGTCATATCTAATCCTAAAGTCATATGGAACTTTCCTTTAAAATTTCCATGTAATTTTATTATTTATGAAAAAAGGTTGGGGAAGAAGTTTAAAGCAAAGTTTGAAAGTGGTTAGGTTTAAATAACATTCTATTTCTTCAATACATTCCACTGATGTGAGGATTTGCTTACTAGTATACCTAAGACTTTGGTGACTCAGATGGTAAAGGATCTGCCTCCAGTGCAGGAGACCCGGCTTTGATCCTTGGGTCAGCAAGATCCCCTGGAGGAGGGAATGGCTACCCACTCCAGTATTCTTACCTGGTTATTTCCATGGACAGTCCATGGGATCATAAAGAGTCAGACACGACTGAATGACTAACACTTTCATATGTAAGACCTGGTAGTTACATTTAATGATTGATCAAAATGATTAAATATGCTTTGAAATCCTTTCTTTCATCCCTAGAGAGATACATATTTTTTTCTATCCCATTAAACGGATAACAAAGAGGATACAAGAAGATTCTGTTTTAATTTACAGAGAATTAAAATTTGGTCATGTGTGAGTGTTTGTTTACCTTCCCTGCCCAGGAGGAGCAAGTGCTTATTATGTTTCCAATTAGATGGTTATCTGATCCCTTTAAAAGTAATGTCTGTCCATTCCCTCTGTTGAAGCGAGTAAGTGTGGGTCCCCTTGACGCACTCAAATTTCACAAGCCTTGGGATCTTGACTCTACTCTTTACTGTAGGTTTCATAATTGATACTGAGAACCTTTTCCCATATCACACAGATGAATATAATGAAGGTGTTAGACTAACTTTTGTAGAGATAGCAAAAAAGTACCCTGAGACTAATTATGCAGCATTAAGTTTTTTGCTCTGATAACAGTTTTCAAAAGAGATTTTGCTTTGGAAAATAGGTGTATGAAAGTTTTTCCTTTTGTTTTTCATCTTCCTGTTTGCTGACTATACTAAACAACAGAAATCAACATTCACTTGTTTTTGTTACTTGGCAGAAAGTACCATCATTTTGTGGCATTTTTCTTGTACAGTGAGTGGCATTTTCAGTGGTGCATTTAATCTTGCAGTAAGCTTTAACCTAACATTTTGTATTTCTGGTTGGTGTTTTAAGTAGTAAGGTAAGCTAAGTTGAAAATATTTTACATGTATCTTAAATAAAGTTAGGAAAGTGGGAATAAATGTTCTTGTAGGTTGCACATACACGAAACCTACTAGTACCCCCCAAATCTAAGTTAGTCTAAATACAACAAGTTTCAATCAGTAAAAATAGTCCAAAATGCCAGTGTTCTCAGAGAAAATACTCTAGGGAGTATGCAAGCTTTGCTTGGAGGAAAGGGAGTGTACTATTCAAAACCCCAAATATACACACCATAGAAGAGTAGAGAAATGGAATATCTAAAAGATAACACAGATAATCAGAATGACAAATGAGCTGTTAAATTTCTTAGTCATAATGAACATTCTTTCCCCCTTTGTTCTATTAGCAGCAGAGATATTTCTGAAAGGTTTTCACAACAAGGTCATACTATATAGCACTGGGGACTACATTCAATATTCTGTGACAAACCATAATAGAAAAGAATATGGAAAAGAATATATATATGTGTGTGTGTGTATATATATATATATAATACATATGTATAATTGAGTCACTTTCCTGTACAGAAGAAATTAACATAACATATAAATCAACTAGCACAAGCTGGAATCAAGATTGCCAGGAGAAATATCAATAACCTCAGATATGCAGATGACACCACCTTTATGGCAGAAAGTGAAGAAGAACTAAAGAACCTCTTGATGAAAGTGAAAGAGGAGAGTGAAAAAGTTGGCTTAAAGCTTAGAAAACTAAGATTATGGCATCTGATCCCATCACTTCATGGCAAATAGATGGGGAAACAGTGGAAACAGTGTCTGACTTTGTTTTTCTGGGCTCCAAAATCACTGCAGATGGTGATTGCAGTCATGAAATTAAAAGAAACTTACTCTTGGAAGGAAAGGTATGACCAACCTAGACAACATATTAAAAAGCAGAGACATTACTTTGCCAACAAAGGTCTGTCTAGTCAAGGCTCTGGTTTTTCCAGTGGTCATGTATGGATGTGAGAGTTGGACTATAAAGAAAGCTGAGCACCAAAGAATTGATGCTTTTGAACTGTGGTGTTGGAGAAGACTCTTGAGAGTCCTTTGGACTGCAAGGAGATCCAACTAGTCCATCCTAAAGATCAGTCTTGGTTGTTCATTGGAAGAACTGATGTTGATGCTGAAACTCCAATACTTTGGCCACCTGATGCGAAGAGCTGACTCATTTGAAAAGACCCTGATGCTGGGAAAGATTGAGGACAGGAGGAGAAAGGGAGGACAGAGGATGAGATGGCTGGATGGCATCACCAACTCAATGGACATGGGTTTGGGTAGACTCTGGGAGTTGGACAGGGAGGCCTAGCGTGCTGTGGTTCATGGGGTTGCAAAGAGTCAGACACCACTGAGCGACTAAACTAAACTGAACTGATAAATCAACTATATTTCAGTAAAAAATTTTTTATTTTAAAAAATATTTTCAAAATTCAAGTGTTTGTATTTAGGTTCTGTTCAACTATTATATAATAGCATAACACTTCTTGCCAGCATCCAGTCTTATTGTTCTAAATAGAGAGTATGTGAGTGGTAGTAAGAAACACCCCAGTGTATTGAAAAGAATATGAATATTGACTGGGTTTTTTTGTTTTGTTTTTGCTTTGGGAAGATAATTCAAACTTTGATTGCTTTCTCACTGTATAAGGGGGTAATAATTTCTTCTTTGTAGAATTTTGTAGTCAGTTAAGTAAGGTAATGTTTGTAAAGTGACAGGCATAATGCTTGATGTGTAACTACATTTATTTGTCATCATTGTATCACCACAATTATTTTAAAGTGTTCTATGAGTAGTTATCTTCCCTGGTGGCTCAGACAGTAAAGCATCTGCCTACAATGTAGGTAGACCCGGGTTCAATCCCTGGGTCGGGAACATCCCCTGGAGAAGGAAATGGAAACCCACTCCAGTACTCTTGCCTGGAAAATCCCATGGATGGAGGAGCCTGGCAAGCTTCAGTCTGTGGGGTCGCAAAGAGTCTGACACGACTGAGCGACTTCACTTTTTTTGTTTATGAGTAGTTACGCTTCTTCCACTTAGTGCTTCCTGTATCTGTCTAGTAGTTCCTGCACCCCTTAGCAGTGGACAGAATATCGGTCTGTGGGAGTGAGTGTGTCTATATTAATGATAAAGCTGTGACACTGTTAAAATTATGAAAGTGAAAATAAACTTTTGGGGGGTGTTTTGATACAGACAGCTTTACTAAACCGCCTGGAGCGAATTTTCGAAGCATGTTTTCCTTCCATATTTGTCCCTGATACTGAAGAAGTAGTTACTTCCCTGAAGCACTTGCTGGAAACAAGCACCTTGCCAATAAAAACAAGAGAGGCCTTAGCTGAAAGTGGGTAAGTAGTAGACACTTTTTAGGTCTACTTGTATATTTGTTAGTTTGACTGTTCTCATTTATAAGGTTATCTAAGGTTATTTTAAACTGTTAAGGTTCTAAAACATTAACTTGTTTAAGTTTAAAAAACCATATTGTGCCTAAAGATGTAATTAAAAAATCTCTCTACCTCTCCACTTTTGAGCTGTTTTTTTAAAAAAATTTCTAAAGCACTATTCTGTTCAGTCAAATTTTGTATATTATTTTTTTATTTCCTAGTATGATAGATGAGAATTTAGATCTTACATCTGCTGTTTTCCTCCCTTCATCTTCCCAATACACTTATGTCATAGTTTTTGGTTAAATTGTTATTTGGTATGTTCATTATTATGATCATGTAAATAATGTTCAAAGCTAAGCCACTATTTCTTTTATAGTACACTTTTTTCCTGGATTTAATGATTTCCTCTTATTTTTTTTAAACTTACTTAATCTGTCCCTACCCTTGAATAGCCTGTTAATACAATCTTACTTGTGATAAGACCTATCAAACTGGCCAATCCATTTTTAACCTGGAGTCTTCCATCTTCCAGTTCCTTCCAGTCTGGAATAGATCAGTCTAGGCGTCCTGTCACATGTTGTCTTGGCACTTCCCTTCAGTTAAATCCCATTTTGGTGAAGCACGTCCTCTAATAGCCTTCTTGCAGGGTAGGTGGGGGGGCAGGGGAAGAAAAGGTTCCCAGGAAGTAAAATACTACTTTATTCTACCCACACTTCACATTTATAATTTAGAGTCTTTCATTGCTGGTGTTTTGATGTTTTACAGTGAAGTATCTTGGTATGGGTCTTTTTTCATTTTCTGACTGAGTACTAGGCACAACTTTTCAATCAGGAAGCTTCTGTTCTTCAGCATTGAGCAGTTGTCTTACAATGCTAGCTACCTTCCCTCCAGTGCCTCTGTTTTCTTTCCAAAACTGCTATTAATTTTTAGATGTTAGAGGGTCTAGATTGACTTTCTAATTTTAATTTCAAAGTTATTCCTGGATGCTTCTCTTATATTTCATTACTCACCACCTCTGGAAGCAGTATTTCTTAATTTCATTTAAGATGAATATTATTTTTGCTTCTTGACTTTTGTTTTGGGGTGATTTCTGAGAATAAAAGGAGATAAAAAGATTGATGTTTTGCCATCTTGAAACCATTTAGATATGTTTTTTAAAAATATGCTAGCTGTACAGACAGTTCATACTCTTAGACCCATGAGATTCATTCTAAGGAAATAACAGAATTCTACAGTAACACACTGTAAAGTACAGGAAGATATTCTTGCCTTACTAGCAATTGGAGCCAACAGTAAAAACAACTTAATTAAAACTGTAGGATTGTGGCTAAATAAATGATGATGCATCTGTCTAATAGGAAGGACATAATAAACCATTGAAAAGGGTACATATGTAGATAAGGAAATGCTTAAAGTCTGAAAAAAGAATACAGAATTTTTTTGTATACTGTAATTGCAACTGTGTGTGGGGGGGTCAAGACTCAAGGAGAAAACATTAAATAGCTCTAGTAAGATGATGAAGTGCTCAGTGATTTCTATCCTCCTTTTAAATGCTTTTGTTTTCAAATTAAGCATAACATACAGGCTAAATTTTTGCTTGATTGTTTCAGATGAGTTTAACTTACTTTCCTCATGACTAAATGTTGGCTCTTGATTTCATTCAGGTAATAGGTACATATATTTACTCATGTTAGACACAAAATTAATTGGAATGTATAATATTTTATAGTCACTTTAAAAGTAGAATTCATGGTGAGAGCTACTGAGTAACCCATTGTTGGTGGCTTCATTGTGTTGTGACCTTTGCAGGGAACTGCTGGATGTGTGGACCGAGCTACAGGATGTCCATGATGCACATGGCTTGAGATATCAGTGGGGTGGCTCCCATAGCAACAAGAAACTTTTATGCTCCCTGGGCATAGACACCCGAAACATTGTAAGTTTATTAGTACCTTAGAAAATCCTTTAATCAACTTACGGATGTTTTTAAATTCTTTCACACCTCTATACAAATTATGATAAGCTAGTTTCTCAGAAAAATAGATACTAATTTGTTTAAATGTTCATTTATTTTAAATACGCCAACGTCTAAGTGTAAATCTATCTAGGTTTTTCTCTGAAATTTCTTATCTTTAGGAAAAGATGTTTTCGTGTTTTTGCTTAACTATGAGATGAAGGAATTGGGCTAGGAGATCAAAACTGTAACCCCATAAGGGCAATTTAACAATTTCTTCAATTTTTCACTCACAATGTATATAATAAAGCATTACAGAGTATTTTGGAAACTGTTTCATTGTATGACAGATCATTCTCTAAATACATATTCTTTCTCTCTAATATACATATGTAGCTCTTCACGGGCAATAAGAAGCAACCTGTTATAGTGCCCATGTATGCAGCAGGATTGGTAAGTACAATGATGCTTTTGCATGTATTTATTATTGTTGCATTTATTCTGTAAAATCAACTTACATAGCATGACATGGAAAGTGTATTTTAAGGTATGGTAATGGCAACCCGCTCCAGTGTTCTTGCCTTGAGAATCTCAGGGACGGGGAGCCTGGTGGGCTGCCGTCTATGGGTCGCACAGAGTCGGACACGACTGAAGCGACTTAGCAGCAGCAGCAACATGGGACCATTAAGAGAATAAATACAATAATATCCTTTTTTGAGCTCATAAATCCCTTCAAGTCTTGATCTGAGGACATTTTTCTGTATTTTATGTATTATAGACACTTTTAGTACTAACTAGTGTTTATAATAGTAGTATAACAGAGAAGGCAATGGCACCCCACTCCAGTATACTCTTGCCTGGAAAGTCCCATGGACGGAGGAGCCTGGTAGGCTGCAGTCCATGGGGTCGCTGAGTTGGACACGACTGAGCGACTTCATTTTCACTTTTCACTTTCATGCATTAGAGAAGGAAATGGCAACCCACTCCAGTGTTCTTGCCTGGAGAATCCCAGGGACGGGGAGCCTGGTGGGCTGCCATCTATAGGGTCGCACAGTCGGACACAACTGAAGCGCCTTAGCAGCAGCAGTGTTTATAACTTTTGTAAAATTCACCTTTGGAAGTCTCTTTTAATTTGCTTTTAAAAAGAAACTGAAGTATCTGAAGCCTTAGATATCATTTGTTTAAATGCATTTCTGATTGTTTTTAAATAATGCAATATTGAAGCCATGGATATATACAAAAGGTTGTAGATAGCAAATTATAACAAATGAAAATGAGCCAGGACCTATAATTGGTCCTTAGTTTTTCCATTAATGTTTTAAACATGTTAAATTTTCTTTTTTCAGATATGCCAGGTAGTCCTGGAAAATGAGGAATTTTCATTCTCTACCTTATCAAGACTCAGTCACATTTTAAAGTTTGATGTGTTGGTGGTTTTTGGCATGTCTTTGAGTTATTGGTGGATAAAAATGTCCTATTAAACTAAAAATAGTTTAAAATTTTTTCACCAATAACTTGAAAATAAGGAGAAAAATACTGTGTTTAAGAAAGGAAAAAAAAAAAACTAAGGAACACTTCGTATGGAATTTAAATTTAAAAACCTTTATGTGCATGTGAAAATGAATTTGCTGTGGAACTTGACCTTATTTTAATCTGCAAACTTCTCTATGAAAAAGCTCTGATTATTGTTACTGAACTGAAATCTTGCTTTGTTTTGTTTTTGTTGGTTTGTTTTGTGAGATTGGACAAAAGCTTCTTTGAGCTTTTTTTAAAAATCAATTTCTGCTCCTTTGTGAATGGTTATCTTGTATTTTCAAAACACCTTGATCATCCCTACTTTCTTTTATGTTGTAGGTAAATGTAGTCCATAATGTTTCTAACTTCTGGGTTATTTGGATCTCTTTTCTCAAGAAGTAGCTTTCTAGGGATTGTTGGTGGTGGTATTGTCACATTCTGAATAGGAAGTAGGAATTTAATTTGTGGGCACTTTCATTCTGCATGTTGGGGACAGTAACCTATTTAATGCTTCTGTGTTAGACTCAGCACATTAGGCAATTTTTTAAGTTTTATGAAGAGTTAAAGACTCATATCTATGTTTTTTTCCCCTCTCTTAATTACAACCTTTTATTAGTAATGTAGTTTTACCATTTTTGTAAGCTTTTAATACCAAAGTTGTTTTAGTGGTTATATCCTCTCCTCCTCTCTCTTTTTGATGCCTTACATTTAGAAGCATTCTTTTTCATATCTGGGTTATCTGATTTCAAATTTTAATGATACCTGAATTTTTTCCATAGTACTTTACACACATGAGATGTTCAATATCTTTTGATCTCATCTGGAGGAATAGTACCTGAAGTAGTCATTTAAGTCACTGGTTCTGAGACTTTGATGTGCATTAGAATTGCTTGGAAGACCTGTTTCAAACACAGAATGCTAGTCACCACCCCCATAGTTTCTTATTCAGTAGGTCTGGGGTAGGAGAAGTTCCCAGATGATAGAGGAGCTACTGATGGGGACCACTTTGAGAACCACTGGCTTTAGGGAGAGTTCACATTAGAAAAGTTGGCTAAGACTAGTAATGGTATACCAAACACATGGAGTCTTTCTAGAAGGGCACACGCCTTTATAATATATATGACATTGAATTAGACCATGAATTTATTTTCATTTTTCAAGATGCTAGATTAAAGCCTTTCACGTGTACTGTTGTTAAGAACTATTGATATATATATAAATTATTTATTTTAGCTTGTGCTCAATTTTATGAAAGTAGGGGGATTCTCCTGAAAGCTTTGTTTTAAGAAATGTATAGATTCTAACTATAAGATTGTTAGACTTAGCAGCTTCCCTGCCCACCCTGCACCCCCCCACCCCCATAAAAGGAGACTTTTATCTGGTTGGTAACTATTCAAGAGCTTGTCATAAAATTCATAAATACATGAATTCTAAATTTCTAAAATTCATAAAAGCTTGGGCCTTCTTCCATGCCAGTAACTTGGCAATGGCACCCCACTCCAGTACTCCCAGGATGGGAGCCTTAGTCCAAAGAACTAAGGCTCCCATCCTGTAGTGAGCAAGGATCAGACACTAAATTCACATTGTAGCATATGGATGTCATCACACTAGACATCCACTCCCACCTCTCTAAGTACCACCATGGTGTAACATGTATGAAGAGTGCCCTTTCCTGCAGTTTTACGTCTGAACATCAGAACAGTATTGCATTCTCAGCACATGGATGTAATATACTGTTTTGCTCACCAAGGCAATGGCACCCCACTCCAGTACTCTTGCTTCGAAAATCCCATGGACGGAGGAGCCTGGTGGGCTGCAGTCCATGGGGTCGCTAGAGTCGGACACGACTGAGCAACTTCACTTTCACTTTTCACTTTCATGCATTGGAAAAGGAAATGGCAACCCACTCCAGTGTTCTTGCCTGGAGAATCCCAGAGACGGGAAACCTGGTGGGCTGCCGTCTGTGGGGTCGCACAGAGTCGGACACGACTAAAGCGATGTAGCATCCCCTCCCCCACCATTCCATGTGTTTGTGCATTTGTGTGACAGTGATAGCCAGGCACTCTAAAGCAAATCCAGTTTAAATTACAAGGTCTTGTTTCAAAAAGTTTGGATTACAAAGGTATTATTATGAAATATTTCCCATTAGAGTGCTGTAAGATTTTCACTAAACAAAATTTAAGACTAGTTTCTTTTTGTCTTCAGTACTTTCCAAATGACCTGTGTTCTTTCTGCTTTCTGCTAGTTTAACTTTCTTGTGAAGTTTATGAACCAATCCTTCCCCCAACTAATAGCTAATATGCCTTTTTCAGGGTATGTTAGAGCCCACCAAGGAACCACTGAAACCACTATCTGCTGCAGAAAAAATCGCTTCCATCGGTCAGACCACCACTATGTCACCAGAAATGAACACATGTACATCTGACCAATTCCAGGTAAAAATATCTGGATGTATATAGATACATTTATGCATGTATGTACACATATGTCCACACACATTGTTGTTTCCCTTAATATATAACTTTTCATTTTTAAAATATTTTTAAAATTTAGTTTCATGATGTGATTTCACTTCTTATTAACATCCTTTGAAATACAATGAGAAAATTCTCTTTAATTTTAAAAAATAGAAAAGACAGTTTGAGAACTGGCTGGTTATGGGTAAGTTCTTTAAACCTATCTAGGCCTTAGTCTTTTTACCTGTAAAATAAGAACTTTGTAGCAAGCAAAAAATCGCTTATAGCTGGTACATTGTATGATCTATTACTGACACATAAATCTGGTAAGTGCTGGATTTTCAAAAAAAGGAAAACATTGCATTTATACCAGCTCTTCAAGTCTGCCATTATGTGTTTTTCCTGAAGCTTGCAAAAATTTTATAAAGTTATAAAATTTAGGTGTGTTATTATATCAATAACTGTTGTTTTAAGAGTTTGAATAAAGCTGTTAAGTTGAAAATGATACAGCCTTTAACAAAATATTGTATAGATTAAGGGAAAAAGAAGGCTCTCTTACCCTTCTTACCCTTTACTTCTTTGGCACATTTAAGCACAAATCATATTTCAGTCAAATATATTTAGTATTAAAAATATATTTAATATTAAAGCCCTTCCTCTCACTTTTTTCCTCGGAGAACATAGCTTACTTGGTTTGCTTACTTTTTTGACATCAAGTTAGCAACTGACTCAGTGCAGGTTAAAATTGTTTTTTTAAATATTAATATTCTTAATGAATATTACCATTTCTAAAATATATTCTTGCTGTGTTTGTCATTTCTTAACCTTAAATATCATCACTAATTATGTCTAACACAAAAATGCATGTTTGGACACCCTTTCCCAAGATGTGTTCCACTGAACACTAATCCCCAGAATTGATTCACTAAAGAAGGGTTCCATAGTGAAGTGAGATCAGGAAATATTTCATATCAAACCCTAAACAAGACTTGGAGGTTCATAACACGTATATTAAGGACTCTGAAAAATCCTGCAGTGAATAACGCTATTTAATTTTATTTCATTTCTCAAATTTACTTGGCCATAGAACCCTTTTCTGTAGGGATCAAGGAAGAAGAGCTTATAACACCTGTAGAACTAGTGTTTTGAAGAACATACTTTGGCAAATGATTTTGTAAAGCAGGGTCCTGCCTTTTCAGGTGTGTTTCAAGAAACATGTAATATTACTGCTGTGTACCACTGTGGTTTATACTTGAGCTTAGCTTCAACATCCCTCTGAAACCAGTTTATTACTGTCACTGAATTCATGGGCATGGAGACCTAATGCATAAAATGCCTGGCCTTACTGATTGGGCAACAGGCAAGGAGCCTTGGGCAAGATGTCTCAGTAGGCTGAATCTGTCCTTAGCTCTCTTCCTTTCATTGGCTATATATTGCCCTCTGGCTATCAGCTATTCTCACAGGCCTGCCATGTCTGTGCAGATTGCAGAATTACAGCACATTCTCACTTCTGCCTCAGTCAGCATTCTTATTCCAGTGCTAGGTGTTAGGAAAGTAATTTGACTAACTGCCTGGTATGTTTTCTGGAAATGGAGCAGTTCTTAATTTGAGCCACTTGTTGTTATTTTTCCTTGCCTTCTCCTCTTCTCCTCCATCCAGCCATTTCTATGTATTACAACCCCATAAGCTATTGCTTATTTTATTAGTTAGCTGTCACCTGTCACTTTTGCCTAGTCATACCTCGATATAATTTAATTACAGACTTGATTAAAAGTCTAGATAACCTAATAAAAAGCATGTGTGTTAATTTAATGGAAGATTTTTAGTAGAAATCAGCGTGTATTAATTTGATGGCAGTTAGTTGCAGCTCCACAAGGATTCAGCTGCTGCCATTTCTGTATATACATATAGACCCCTATGTACTTATAATCAAAGGACTGTCTCCCTAGTTATAGGCAAGTATGGGAATTTTCAGTGACATTGAAGCATATCTAACTTGTTTGCTGGAAGATGGAACTTGGTCTCTTGCTATTTATATTTTTTAAAAGCTCTTTTTAATCAAGTACTTCCTTTTATTGTGTTTCATGTACACTTCTCTTTTTTAAAAATACACATCAATATTGAATTAACAAGTTTATTCTATACTTTTTATGGTATTTTGTGATCCTCATTGGCTTTAGTTTTTAGGCTTTGGAAAACCAATGAAAACAGTATTTCCCAATGGAAGTTCAAAGTTATTTCTGAATTGAGTTGAGCCTATGTAGGTCTGCTGTCTAACATTCAAACTGAAGATTTCAGCATGCATATCAGAATTTTGTGCTGAGATGCCTGACCTCCATCACTAAATTGCATGATCTTTGCTTTGGCTCCATACTTTTGATTAAGGTTAAAATACTCAGCAAACATCTGAAATACATTCTAAAGGTTCTCCATATAAAGTGTATTTCTTATCACTCTTCCTTGGCATACAGTGTATTTATTATTTATCACATAACATTTTGGCTATTCATTCTTCCTCCTAATGATAATTTTCAGGTGAAACAACCATAAACATTAGTGCTAGAAGCTTAGCAAAATGTGTCAGCAAAGATCTGTTCAATACCTGAATCTTTTTCCCCAAAAAAGCATGTGGCAAACCTTCCTTTTATGTTTTGGCATCCTTGAACAGTGACTTTCAAACTTAGCATAGTGGCATAATTCTCATTATGTCTGCATGCTTTTTGATCTGTCTTTTCTATTTCAGTTTGGTACCTGCTAAATGTCTATCTTTTCTTTCAAATGAGTTTGTACTCATCAGTCTTTTTGCCATTACATCTCTTGTTTAGAAATTCAGTATTTTACTGATATCTGTTAATGTGGGGTTTTTATTTTTTTTATTTTTTATTTTTATTTTTTTGATTTTTAATGATGTGGGGTTTTTAAAAAAAGATAATTTTACCTGGAAAAAAAAAACAGTTTACAGATAAAAAGCACGTAGTGATACTTTTTGTTGTTGTTGACATCTTTTTTCACTGAATTTCAAGGTCACACCAATCACAGCGCCATACTGATTCCCCCTTAGTAAGGTTAGGATGTTAACCATGCTTTATTCACTGCCAAGTGGAGTCAGCACTCTGGCTAGCAGTTATCCAGCTGGTTACCACCAGCAGATTTCCTCTCTTAGGCTGCTTTATATTGCTGTTTCAGTTGTGAATCAGAATTTGAGAGTTAGAAGAAAGAAAAAAATGACAGTCTAGCTCTGTACTCTGGTTTTACAATTAGAAAACATATTTGGAAAGACAAAGTAATTTACCTAAAATCACATGTCAGTGCTGTACTTAGGACTAGAACCAAAGTCTCCTGTCTCTAGCCTTTTCTTCCCCCTCTTTTTATTATGAACTTGTCTCCTTTCGTCTCTGCAGTAATCATTCATGCCACATAAAGTTGTTTTTAAATGTTTCATTCCAGTGCTTTCTCTTTGAGTTGCCTGCGTGTCAGTTCCATTAGTTAACCTGTAATTATTTAGGTATCTGTTTTTCATCTGTCTCAATTCCACTAAATTTTGATTCATGATTTAATACCTCATTATTATAATATTGGTTGTATCTTAAAAATGCCATACATGTCTGTGAAAAGTAAAATTCCAGAAAATCATTGAAATATTTCAAAACATACAGGTTCTTGACATCGTTTAGATAAAACATGTTAATGAAAGAGCTTTGCTTCGCTTTACCCAGAAATTTTGTTATTACATAAATCTGAGTTCTGTCCATCTAGTCAGTATTGAATAGTTCTAAAGGTTTTTTTCCTGACTGAGAAGTAGAACAAGTTGAATCTGTTGGAATACCTAGAGCTTTTTGTTTGTTTTTGAGCTCAGCTAAAGAAGATCTTTTATAAATGTTATTTATCAGTCTTGCAGGTAGGTTATGAACTAGATTTTCACCAGGATTTTTAAAATTTTATTTGAAACAATTATAGATTTACAGGAAGTTGCAAAGATCATACAGAAGAGGTGCCTTGTATCTTCACCAGTTTTCCCCACAATCACATTTTGCATAATTATAGAATAATATCAAAACCAAGAATGACATTTGCTCAATATGTGTGTATAGTTCTATGCTATTTTTTCATGTGACCACCACCAGTCAAGATACAGCATTTCCGTCTCCCTCACCAACCCCCCATTCCACCTCTCTCTCATCCTGGCTGCCACTATCACCAGTATTTTATTTTGTTTATATCTCCAGGCCTGACTTGATATGGGGGAGACCAAATGCTTATAGTAACATGCCCGTCATTGGTTATTAAAGCAATTGTATTATAATACCATAGGGTTAGACTTTCAAAATTAGCCAGTTCACGTTCCTTTCCTACAGGGAACAGTGTCTTTGTCTACAGAGAAAAAATGATTATAAAGTTTTAATAAGTGCCTACCTTACAATGAGCAAACAGAAAAAAAAAAGATGATACCATGTTGATAGTAAGAGTCTAGTAAAAGGTTATTTCAATAAGTGTTGCCAACACCACCCCCAAAATAAAAGAGGAAAATGCATTTTTTTTTTGCCCTGTCAGGAATATTCTTAAAGCATGGATCATTTTTTTAATGTTTTGTACTACCTTCCATCTTATATTTATCATTTGCTTATTTTATCTTTATGTGTTTGGCAGTTAACAGAGTTTTTAAACGTAGAATATTCAAATGAGTTCTGAATTTACTTTACATTATTTTAAAAATTAAATTCTAATACTGATTATAAGTAATTTCTAAATTAGAGGTTATAAGTTTTTTTTTTAATTTGTATATATATAAGGAAACCAAATAAATTAACATCCATGTTTATACGGCTAGTTACTTAGTCCTTAATAACCCAGCTTGCTTCCAATTCAGTATGCTACCTTCTCTGTTGCCTTGTATTATCTATTAAGAAATTGTAAGTGGTTAATTATTTAAAATAAAATAGATCACTCTTTAGTGAAAAAAGATCAGTGAGGTTTTCAAGCCAGTAGTTTAAATTATGATTGGAGAATAGATTGAAATCTTGATAGAGAACCAGTCTATAAACTTCTGTTTGAAAACGTAAGATAATTCCATTTCTCAGATACACCATTTTTAATGTCAACAAGCTGTACTGCTTATAAATTTTGCAATTTCAGTTTGTGTTAATATTTGTAGATAACCATCTGAAATTGTAAATTATCCCAACTTTGTCTTTAGGTATTTTATTGCCTAATGATCTTGCTATAATAGTGTTTTGTTCTGTTTTTAAGGATTCTTTATGTTGCTACAACCTATACTGATTAATTTTGATTTTTTGGTTTTCAACTCTAGGAGTCTCTACCACCCGTCCAGTTTGACTGGAGTAGCAGTGGCCTTACTAACCCTTTAGATGGTACGTCTCTCCGTAGAGCCTCTAGCGCCAGAGCTAGAGTTAAGAAAGCTACAAAGTTCAGACAGACTTCTCTCTGCTGATTTCCATTTTTGTTTGAACATAACTTCTTATCTTTGGAAATTCAGGCTTTCTTTCTGAATAGTGATTGCTCAAGAAACCAGCCGTTACTATTATTAACATTATTAATGTCCATATATAAGTAGTAGTAACCAGATAAAATTTTAATTTCTTTTTATCTTAAGTCAAAGAAAAGCTTCTTTATTTCTCACAAATATCTAGGTAGTTTAAATAACATTTTAGGTAGACCAATTTATTTGAAATTTTTTTCTGTAGTTTTAGTTTATGAAATTTTCTTGGATGCCAAGTCTTGTGTCTAGAGGCTGCTTTAAAGCACAAAGCACAATTATTTAACCAAAAACAATGTGCAAATAGATCCATATTTATTGACTCAAAGTAGTTTTCAGACTTAATAATATTTTATAGAGCACTTGTATGCAAATGAAAAATGAATGATTTTCATGCTCCTTTTCTAAAACTTAGCTCAAAATACTAGTAGGTAGTTCCAGAAATAATTGGTTTTTCCTATAGCTTTAAAAGAAAATCCTGAGGAAGGATTAACTTATTCTAATAAGGTGGGGTCTTTTAATAACACAAAATCCTAGGTTTCCTGTGTGTTGATATCACAAGTTTTAATCGGACTCTAAAGTACAATTATTCTTAGTCCTTATACTTCATAAGTTGTTTGAGCCATGGTCTGAAACACCTGTTTCTCTTATCAGCTCTGCCTTAGAGTAGGGGATCCTAGGGTATCTGGCAAGCATCCAATTGAATAACAGTGCTGAAGGAAAGCCTGGATGCACCTTTTGCTGTTGTCTGGTGTCCTATTCAGTCAAATCATCGTGCTTTTTATTAACAACTTCTTTAAAAATGTATACTATTTCTGATTACTGTTTCAGAGTTAAAGGGGAACAGTACAGCTTGAGGTTGCACATCAGGGTAGGGCAGTTATGACATTTCTATTACCTTATTTTATTTTAAACTAAGTTAATGTATTGGTGTGTGTCCTGAAACCGACAACTTTGTCACTTTTAAAATCATTCATTAGAAACCAACACTACTAACATAAAAGATTGATTTGGGCATGTACAGTGATTTAATGTTGGGTTGAGATTAAAGTATTGTTTCCCTTTAACGGGTACACTTTCCCCCTTGGTCTTTCTGGTCTGGCTTCAAGTTTCAATTGAAAGAACTGAACTCCTAACTAAAACCTTACTAAGTGTTAAATTCTTTACATTGTACATGAGAAAATGTACATTGAATTAAACTGTTACTTTAGAAATGTCCTTAGCAATGAAAAACTAATACTGTACACATTGTTTTAATGTTGATTTTAAAATGTGTAATGACTACTAATTATAACCTGCATGTTCAAGTGTGTGTCTTACCCCTTTTTACACATAACCCCTCCTCCCTTGGCTTACCTTCTGTGTGGCTGCCTACCAACACGGTCACTGAATTTCAAGCTAGTGGAGGTTCCACTCTTCTGAACCTTGATTTCTTTGGGCCCGTGGATGACAGTAGCTCTAGCAGCAGCACCACAATCCCAGGTCAGCAGAGTGTTAAAACCACAATTCTAGTATATTTACTAAAAGCATGACCACATCACTTGACTTTCCTATAAACAAGGAAACAGATTGTATTCTCTGTAATGTCTTTCTAATACGTTTCTTTCATCTATTCTACTGTTATTTTCTAGTATCTGACTATAACAGGTGACTTATATGAAAAATGTATTTTAAGAAAAGGTTTGTCAGGGTGTAATAGTCAGAGCTGAAAGTAGTTTCTAGATATAAAACAGCCCTAATGTCCTTTACACAGTTAAAGGCAGGGTGGTTTTTTTTTCCCCTGTAAATAGAAAATGTGATCTTTTATATGCTTATTTTTTAAAGCATATTCTACAAAGCCATTTGAAAAAATACAACTTTAGATATATGAGAATATTTTAGTACACAGTGACATTATAGTGTCTGTGATAATAGAACCTTTACAGATTCTGGCATTCAATTAGTTATTTATTAGCACTGCTAAATGTATAATTAGGTTCCAAAATGTTGGAGTCTAGCACTTAGTTATATAGTCCCACATAGAATTATTACTGTTTTTATGTAGCTCTTGAATAGAAAGCTTACTGTTAGTTTTCCATGGAGGGAAAAAAAAATGTTAAAGGTGATAGTAGAAAATAATTGCTGTGAGATACTAAAAGCTAGAAATTAAAACTTATTGGAGTGCCTGTTAATGTTCAGCCTGGCAGAAGTTCAGTTCATTGACCCAAGGACTAATGTACTTTGTCATTTTCTAACTGAATAAAAAATTAAAATACAATGGCATTTTTATGTTTATATTTTATTTAATATGATTTTAATGACTCTCTCTCATCCCTTCTTGTGCTCTGGTAATCACGCCTTTTGATCACCAGACGGCTGTTAGAGTGCCCTGTAGATGCTGATGCCCAGAATGCATAGTGAGGGTCCCTCTCAGTCCCCGCTAGGATCAGGTAGATAGCCAGCCTGGTTCCTGAGAATTTGCTGGTTTTGTTCTGTTCAACTAGATAACCCTGCCACCCACTTCTAGCAGTTCAGGAGCTATAATGGAAAATGGGGGAGGCTAAGAGAATAGTCAGCTAAGGGTGAGGCTGGGACCCAGGATACCCATCTCCAAGTCTGGTTATGGAAATATGATTGTATTATAAGGATGTTCCAAGGCCATTTTGTAGAATGAATGGATTCCTCAAATCTAATCCCCTGGTTATCATTTTCATTGTTTCCAAGATTTTACAAGCATATAAGAAACTAATCTGTGTCTGGTTTTAACTTCAATATGGTATTTCACTGTTTAAATTACTTCTAAATACATGTGAGCTGTGGAATGACCTGAGTAGTTTTTAATACTTAATGGCGGGTAGGGGAACCAAAACACTTGTGTATCAGTTTCCTTATTACTATAATCCCAAGAATGAAGTCAGTTCAGTTCAGTCGCTCAGTCGTGTCCGACTCTTTGCGACCCCATGAACCGCAGCACACCAGGCCTCCCTGTCCATCACCAACCAAGCTCCTATTTTTAATTTGCTCTCAGCTTTGTTTTGTCATGAACTGTATGATAACTTAAATGAGGTCACTATTTTTGGATGCCTAAAAACCTGGTTTAAATTTAACTTTTGGTTACATTTCAAACTCAGTTAAAAATTATCCATAAGAGCACAAATAATCTGACCAAATAAAGAAGTACAGAAATGACTTGATAACCAGGTTCAGTATACATACACAGCTTAGAGAAGAACAAGCAGTTTCCGAGGTTTAGAGCTGTAATGGAAGTGAAATTAGCATGGTCGATTGTGATCCTTACTTCGGAACCTCTTAAATATTTTTGTTCCATTTTTTCATCAATATGCTCTAGCCTCTATGTAAACCTGATTACTATAAATATGCTTGGACTTGTTTTATTGCTACTGGGTTTTGTTAAAACTTCCATCAAGCTGTAGGTGTAAACACTTTCCTGAGTATTCCATTTCACCACTTGCTTGCACTTTTTCTGACTTGTTTCTGGGAAAGTCATTTTGTCTTAGCTTGCAGTTGTTTATTTTGTGTTTGAGACTTAGGAGGTTGGCATAGAACTTGGTTGGCTAGCTTTATTTCTGTAACTGAACTATGCCTCATTAAGGTTCTGTTTAAAAAAAAAAAAAAGAATCTTTTTCCATTAAAAAAATTTACTCTCCGGTTTTTTGTGTAGTTATCTTGGTTTTGAAAAATAGAGCCATAGTACTTTTTTTTTTGGTGATAATGGTTTTGCAGGGCTGAGGGAGGTTGATTTGGGTTTTGTTTTGTTGTTTTTTTTCAATCTCCCACTTTCCTGTTTGACAGCTAAGTGGCCAGTATTTTACAAACCCAACTAAATTTTCACTAGCACTTTCCTGTTGCCAGTCAGATTGCAGTTGTTTATTCTGCATTATGCATTCACCATCTACCTAAATTTTGTGGTTACTTGGAATAGAACCTTTCACAGTAGAGGAAGGAGGTGCTTTGGGTTCATCTGGTCCTGCTTTACAAGCATCTGTAAATTTTTGCATTTTAGCTGCATATTTATGCTTATTATAGAAATACAAAGAAAGGGGCTTTTAAAGTATATTTTGAAACTGTACCTTAATGAACTATTAAGAACTTGGGAGAGTCAACATTTTCTATAGCCTTCCTCCCTTGTTGGACATGGTAACTGTGAAAGCCGCTTTTGCTGGTGTAATTTCTGTAAACATCTGAGATCTGTGTTTATATCTGCTAGTCAGCTACAAAGCTGGTTCGTAGAAAGCAGTTCCTGATTTTCTTCTTAACCTTGAAATACCCTAAAAGGAGAAAACTTGTGAGCATCAATATATGACTCTATTATATATAATTTTATCTGCTGATCTTCTTTTTAAAGAAATAATAAGTAGAGATTGATGAAACTATAAGACATTTGTACTTAAAATCTGCTTTTCTATTCAAAACTACTGAATTTGCTGAAATCAAAGAAAGAGTATAATTAAAAAATTTTTGTCTGATTGTCTTTATTTTCCTAAGCTTAGCATGAGTTGAAAATACTTGTTACTTGTTTTTTTGTAGTCATCATATTTTATATAAATTAATATTCAAGGAAGTTTTAAAATATGTATGTGTATTTTAAGGAAGTCAGACGGGAAGGATTTTACTAGACTTTTACAATAAACCTAATCCTAATGAACTCAGCTTCATTTTGAATTTTTCCAAGAGGATATTTGAACTGTTAGCCACTAGATTCAGCTGTGAAACTTTAGGAGTATAATTAACCCTTGAGATGATTTTCATTTTGTTCAAAAGTAGCTGTTTTATTCACTTTTTCTGAAAACATTTTACCTCCCCTCTTCTTACCTAAAGAAGAACATTGTGATATATAACTTTTCTTTAGTAATAATTTAATTCTTTGGATAATATTTCATGTCCTCAGATAGTCAGAATGTATTTAAATTAACCAAATCATTTAGTGTATGTGAGACTTTACATTAACTTCCAAATTTGGGGATATGAGTGAAAACACGGAGGAAAAATGGTCATGGAGATAAGGGAAAATGGAAGTTCAAAAACTGTTAAATCAGTCCATTTAAAAACTGAGGTGTCATATTGTGCAACAAATCATTGTGCATTCTATTTGTAAAAGATTGTTAACTTTCGTATCACAGACTAATCCAGTGCTTAGGGAGTTTCCTATAGCAGACAGTTTTTTTTTTAGAAGTATTTGAATGATATCTGCTACATAAATGTTAGATTAATTAAGGCTATATTTATACCAAAGTGGAATTTTGAAAGTGTTTTCCTACTTTATAGAAACTCTGAAAAGTGGAATTTATAATTTAAGAAATAAATAAAGTGTTACAGTGTTCTAAAGATGTGTTGTACTTATAAAGACTCAGATGTTTACAGAATAATTGCCTTTTGCATCTTGGATTGTGGCTAATTGAGTAAGCCATTGCAGCGCACCATCACTGACTATCATTTTGTACTATAAGGTGTGGATCCAGAGTTGTATGAATTAACAACTTCTAAGCTGGAAATCTCCACCTCAAGCCTCAAAGTGACTGATGCATTTGCGAGACTCATGTCCACAGTAGAGAAGACAAGCACATCTACCAGGTAAAAGCTAGTGTTCATTACACCCTAATTTTGAATTCTGTGTTTGAACAAAGTAGCCCAGATGGGAAAGCATATAAGTTGGTGGTATTTCAATATACTGTATTAAAAATTCACTTTACATTTATATAAATGCAATGGATGCCCAATTCTAGAAAATAGTATCAAGTTACATTTAATTATGAATTTACAAGAGGAGAGCTATTTCACGAGAGACTGGAAAGGGCTGACAGATGTGGTCTTTTTCTCTTTCCCTACGCCTATACCTAACTTTGTAACAAAAGAAGAGTCTGATTAAAGAATTGAGATCATAAAACCACTGCACAAATGCTCCTCCTTTTCTTTCCTAACTACTGCGGTGATCATCTTTGGGGTCCGAGTTTGATAATCCCAGAGTCATGTAAGCTAATCCTTTCACCTCCAGGCTAAGAGAGAAGGGCACAGCCACTGTTTTGTTTTCTGAATATTTGCTGACGTGTGGCACCTTTGATTTAGGTCCTGAAGCCTTGTTTTTTAACAAGCCTTCTGGGATCCCCTTAGGTTCATGACCTTTAGAAAAGCAGTTTTCTCAGATACCAGGAATCTCATGTGGGCTTGTGTGTAGGATTCAAAAAACCTTTAGTTTTACATAATTAAGCTCTGAAATAACCCGCTGCTTTGACATGTTAGCCATAGAATAAGGCAGTTTCTAATAAGAAGGTAATCATTATAAAGGAATGGTTATGAAGGTAATCTCTACTGCAAGAGCAAATACCAGTGTTGATTGGGATACCAACTCTGCTGTCCCAAATCTGTGATTCATCAACATTTTAAAATAAAATATTGGGACCCTTCTTGCAGTCCAGTGGTTAAGACTCCACGCTTCCAAGGTGGGGGGGTACGGGTTCAGTCCCTGTTTGAGGAGCTAAGATCCCACATGCTGCATGGTGTAGCCAAAAAAAAAAAGTGGAAATATTTACCTTTGCCCAGTTAGGCAGAGATATTATAGCACTTTCTCCTGGGTAAATACATTCCATTCACATGTCAAATTCTGATTTATCTTTTAAATCAATTCTTCTGTAGAAAAATATCCATTTAAAAACTAACCCTTTTCTTTGTGAATAATAAATGCTTACCTGTCTTAACACTTAGGCTTGAATTCTCACATGGCCTTTTAAACTGTATTGTGTGCTGAAGTATCCATTCAATCGCTATTGTTAATACACTTAATGTTCATAATTAAGAAAATCCATTATTATATGTTTTATAAGCAAGGCTGCCCTGAACTCTTCCCAGGAATGGGTTTGTAGTCTGCTCATTCTTGCTTAGCCACAGATTCTCTCCCTCGTTCTCGTCGCTCATTTCTTTGTGGTAATATTACCTGGCACAGTTAAGCCTCCTATCAAGCTAGTGTGGATTTTTTGCTTGCTTTCTAATTTTTTCTCTTTCCAAATAAGTTGTATTTTCAACTTAATGTTCTTATTACACAAATTTCTCATCCATTTTTTCTATATATGTTAGCTAGAGGCTAATGACTTTAAAAACAAGCAAACAAGCGATGCTCTTTTTATCATTTGGGCTTTGTCCTGCTGCTTTGTGTACAGCCTTTTCTAAGGGCAGTCCTGGTGTTTCCTCTGCAGTCTCACTGAGTGAACGGTAGTAATGTTGAAAGTCTCTGTGGTGAGAATTTACTGTTTGTGCCATTAGGAGGAGCTCTAAGCCACATAGTTAACCTGCTTGCTTTCCTAACTTTTCAGCTCACCCTTGAAACATTCTGTACACTAAGGCACTCTTCCACTCTTCCAACTTAAATAACTTTAAGTTATTTTCATTTTTTTCTCTTATTCTTTACTGTTATGGGATGAACTGAAACTATAGCGTGCATCTTGGGGTTAGTGCCGTAACTGAATTGGTCACTAATACCTGTCCAGCTTCACATTTAAAACACAATAAATTGAAAGGAAAACAAGTTGCCACCTTTGAATTTTCTGTTTTGAGGAATTAACTATTTGAAAATGGTGAGAAGTGCAAATATTCACAGGTCTTACTATTAGAAGGTAATACTGTAAAATGTCCCCATGAGTGAATCTCAGTTGTACAGGGAAGAGAGAGGGTGGTGACATAGTTGCAACAGAATTTTTTAAGTGTCTTTGTTATTTTTAGGTTTTGTTTCTTTTTTTGTTTTTGATTAAAACAAAATTTGAAGCGTACACCCCAGCAAAATATTGGCTTTTGTCATTACACAGAAGACACAGTGAAAAAGCATTGAGGAACTGTAGTGTGAGGAAGGGTTAAGAAACAGTGGTCTAGGTAGAGGGAATTTGCCATATAGCAAACAACATTCCATACTCTTTTCAAACGCCTTTGCATATACGTAAGAGAAAATACATGTGCTCTTCTCTTTCTAAACATAGGTTGTGAAAGTGACTTACTTTTTAAAGAAATGGAAGTTCTCAAGTTTTAAAATAGTTCCATCTTCTAGCTTACCTTTTCTAATACAGAGAAAAATTACTTCCTAATCTTAATCAGTGTGTAGCAGCTAGTTAATAGCCACAGACTTTTAGCTGAAGCTTATATAAGCCAAAGGACTAGTTGCCAAAAGGCATACATGGTTTTTTTGTTCTTTTTTTTTGACCTTTTAATTGACATGTATTCACATACTATGAAATCCACCCTCCTCAAGTATACGATTCAGTAGCTTTTAGTGTATTTGCAAGGTTGTGCGACCATTGTTATTGTTGAGTCGCTCAGTCATGTCCAACTCTTTGCAACCGCATGGACTGCACATGCCAGGCTTTCCTGTCCTTCACCATCTCGCAGAGTTTGCTCAAACTCGTGTCCATTGAGCCGGTGATGCCATCCAGCCATCTCATCCTCTGTCATCCCTTTCTTCTCCCGACTTCAGTCTTTCCCAGCATCAAGGTCTTTTCCAGTGAGTCGGCTCTTCACATTAGGTGGCCACAGTATTGGAGCTTCAGCCTCAGCATCAGTCCCTCCAGTGAATATTCAGGATTGATTTCCTTTAGGATTGACTGGTTTGATCTCCTTGTATGTAGTCCAAGTGCCATAGTTCAAAAGCATCAATTCTTCAGTGCTCAGCCTTCTTTATGGTCCAGCTCTGACATCCATACATGACTCCTGGAAAAACCAAAGCTTTGACTAGACGGACGGTAAAGACAGTCGGCAAAGTATTATCTCTGGTTTTTAATACGTTGTCTAGGTTTGTCATAGCTTTTCTTCCAAAGAGCAAGCATCTTTTAATTTCATGGCTCCAATCACCATCTGCAGTGATTTTGGAGCCTAAGAAAATAAAGTCTGTCACTGTGCAACCATTACGACGATCTAATTCCAGAGCATTTGTATCATCCCTAAAAGAAACCCCATACCCATTAGCAGTTACTCCCTATATTCTACTTTTTCTAGCTCCTGGCAGCATTAATCTGCCTTCTATGTCTGTGGATTTTCATATTCTGGTTATTTCATACTAATGGAATAATACATTGTATAGCCTTTTGTGTCTGACTTCTTTCACTTAGCATAATATTTTCAAGCTAGCCATATTGTTGCATATTTTGGTACTTTCCATTCCATTTTATGGCTGCCTAGTATTCCATTGTATGGCTGTACCACATTTTGCTTATCCATTAATCAATTAATGTACATTTGAGTTGTGTTCACCTTTTGATTGTTATAAGTAGTGCTGCCATGAACATTCATGTACAAGTTTTTGTGTGGACAAATGCTTTCAGTTTTCTTGTTGGTGGAACTGCTGTGTTACATGGTTATGCTACACTTAATTTTTTGAAGAACTACCAAACTGTTTTCCAAAGCAGTGGCCCCATTTTACATCCCCACTAATAATGTTTGAGAGTTCCAATGTCTCTACATTCTCACAAGGCTTGTTATTGTCTGACTTTCTGGTTATAACCATCCCAGTGGGTATGAAGTGACATCTCATTGGCATTTTGACTCACGTTTCCCTGATGGCCAGTGAAATTGAGCATTTTTTCAGGTGCTTGTTGAACAGTTGTGTCTCTTCTTTAAGGACATTTTTGTTGTTGTAAGAGTTCTTCTGGATACTTGACCTTTATCAGGTATGAGTTGCAAATGTTTTCTCTCATTCTGTAGGCTGTTTTTTCACTTCCTTGGTTAGTGTCCTATGAAACACAAAAGTTTCTTAATTTGATGAAGCCCTGTATAGATATTTATATATGTACATATATACATGTATGTGTATTTCATTGCTTGTACCTTAGATGCCATGTCTAAGAAACCATTGCCTACTTCAAGGTCAGGAAGTGTTGCGCTAACTTTCCTCGTAAGTGTTTCATAATTTCAACTCCTACATTTAGTTCTTTGATCCATTTTGAATTAATTTTTGAATATGATGTAAGGTAGGGATCCAACTTCATTCTTTGGCACATGGATATGCAGTTATACCAGCAATAGTTGTGGAAAAGACTGTTTTTTCCCAGTTTCTCTCTTGTTGAAAATCAGTTTAACCATAATTGTATGGGTTTATTTCTAGACCCTTAATTGTATTGCATTGGCCAAAAGGATAAATCTTGGGAGAATATAAATCAAAAATAGGTCATTGCCTCTGCCTCTTGGGGAAAGGCCACGATGTAACATTTTATTTTCAAATTCTCAAGCATTTTCTTCTTTCTTATATTGTAAGAAAACTAGAGCACATCAATTCCTTAGTGACTACAGATAAATGCACAAAATATGTCAACTATGTAAACTTTCTCTTATTTTTAAATCCAACTTCAGATAGCCTTCAAGTAGTGCCTCTGAAAGAAGGCAATTGGTAGAAACTCTAGAATAATCTTTACCAACCATTCCTTGGGTGAAAACGTCTTTGCTCTCCTTCCCCACACCCCAGCTGCGCTCCACAAATGAGGAAGTGCATTTAAGTGCGATTTTACTTATTACTGTTTTTAATACCTTTTTATCTTTACAAAAGCAGTAAGAATAGAAAGAAAATACAGACAAAATGTTTTTAATTAAAGTATCACATTCTTACCAGTCATATCACTATAACTCCCTAGTTCAGTTCTTTCAGATCTTTATTTTTGCAAATATACACATACAGTTGTTTTAACCAAAAATGAGATTTTATAGTCTATACAAATTGAGCCTACTCTTGTAGTCAGTGGTCTCCATCTGTCGATTTCAGTCAATTTTCATTTCATCTAACACTCAGGCTGTATGTATTCAAATTCCCAAGAGTGTCCTTTCTCTCTTCTTTCTCCAGATCAAAATCTAGTCTAGGACTTTTGTACTTAACTGTTAGGGCTAGGTCACTTTCAACCTAGTATATCTACCTCCATCCCTCCTGTTGGCTTCTCAGTGTAACCACACTCGCTGGTTGAAAAGATCAGTCCATGTGTCCTAGAGGACATCCCAACCTCTGGATTTGTCCATTTGCTTCCTTCAAGTAGTTTTCAAATGTTTCTCCATTTCCCTTATTTCCTATCAACTGGATATTCTGTCTAAAGGTTTGATGGATTCAGGTAAAACATTTTGGCTGGAAGACATCACAGGTGCTGTGTCACATCAGAAGACACAATGTCATTTTGACCCTATTGTGAGTGATGCTGAGATCGACTACTGGTGAGAGGCTGCCCTTTCCCGTGGAGCTTTCCAGCTGTTCACTCTGAGACTAAGAAGTGCACCAGCCTCTCTGGTTTCATTTTGGAATAACGCAGATAGTTTCCCATCCACTTCATAGTTTTTCTGTGATTTAAATGCCATTAAAAATGTAGATTTTAATCAGAAAGAATTTGGAGTGTTAATTCTATTCTTCTGAGAAACCCTAGAACTGAGGTTGATCTGCTGATGGTTTCAGTGTGCCTGAAGCTGACCTTCATATTGGAAGACCAGTCCTAAAAGTCTGATGTTTGGTTTTTTCAGTTGTTCTGTAAAATATTTTTGTTTCAGCCTGAACTCAAATGTGATTACAACAGAAAAGTGCAGGTATTAAAGGCTTGCATCTATCTTTCCTTTCTTGTTTCATCTCCTGACTTCCTTCACCACATCCTAAGGACAAAGAAAAATTTTAAGTGGAAGAAATGACTTGTGTCCCACCTAATAGAGTACCATAAAGAGAACGGAGCCTTGTAGAGTCAACAGTTGTAAACGAACTTTGGTCTAAAATTAATATCATTATGACTGCAACTATTCTTTCAGTGTATTTAACATCCTAGAAAAAATAAAGGTTGAATTACAGTCCTGTGCTCAATGTGAGCCACAGTTGAGACTCGGTTGGCATTTTCTGTAGCACACTGAAGGACCCAGGTCAGCAGGAGCTCTTCCTCTCTGTCCTGGGTCCCACACTGCTCATTTCTTATACTAGGGGCATTTCATCTACAGGACCCATCAGATTTCGAGACTCCCCTCTCCCTGAGTCCTTCCTGCCTGGGTGCATTCTTGGCCTCAGCAGCTGGTCCTAGTGCTGCAGGCTTTGGACCAACCATCTGTATCCCAGTGGAGCAGAGGCTGGGTGTTTTTGAGCTGAGGGCTTTCTGTCCTGGAATTCCCCTTTGGGGTTTCACCTGAGGTGAAAATTACTTAATGAGGGCTTGTGCCAGACATACTTTATGTTGAGATAACTGGTAGTTTCTCAGTGGGGAGGGGGACATCTAATCAGGTGGAGTTTACTAGGGCTTCAGCATTATGTTTCTTCTTGGTAACTGTTTTTTATTTTTGGCTGCGCTGCACAGTATGCGGGATGTTAATTCCCCAGCCAGGGATCAAACCTATGCCCCCCTGCAGTGGATGCTCAGAGTCTTACCACGGGGCCACCAGGGAAGTCCCTAGCATTTTAAAAGTACGCCTGGGTAGATTCTTCTAACCTTAAATAGAGCTGTGAGCTGTACACGGGTACAGTTAGGCATGTCTAACTGTAATGAACATACATAAATGCGGTGTGAGTTTTCAGAAGAAATTTCACCTCGGGCACAGAAAGCACTCAACACCAAGGTATGATGAGGTTCAGGGACTGGCAGAGGAGAAGATACTCAGGTCCCCACAGGTTGCTGTCTGCTTTGAGAGTGGATTTTCTCCCATTTGGCCCATAGCTAAAGTCACTTTAAGACACTTGTCTTTCTTCATTTGTCAACAGGAAACCGAAAAGAGAAGAGCACCTGAGTGAAGAAGCCATCAAGGTGATCGCCAGCCTTCCTGACCTAACGTTCATGCATGCCAAGGTGTTGATGTTCCCGACCACCTTGACACCTTCCACAAGCTCCCAAGAGAAGGCAGATGGATAACTCATGTGAACTGGACAGTTTCAATTGCTTTTCCTTCCCTCCAGCCCTTCCCTACCATCAAAAGCATACCTGCTCTAATTAAAAAAAAAAAAAATTAAAAGTTCAGCTGATTTGTTGGTAAGCCGCACTAGAAAGGTATACATAGTAATGTATATTTATTTACATACTGAAGTCATAAATTTATATTAGAAACAAATGTAAATAATCGGGGGTGAACATTTTTGAAGATTTATTCTTTTTGTGTTGCTGGGGTGTATACATTTATGTCTTTGTGAAATACACTGGTGGTGTCCTTCTTACACAACTTTTGAAATAAAAAATGAAAATTAAAAACCCAAATCTCCACTGTCTATGAAATCCCCTTCAGCCTTTTCAGATTTCATTGAATGTCCCATTAATTTTCCATATTGTATATTGAATTACTTTTGCTATCATAAATAAGCTCCAAGTCCCTGTTTAATTTTTTTTTTTTTTAATTTTATGTGTGGTGGGTTTGTTTCAGGTCTGGCTTTTGTTATCATTTTTGTGCTCTTTTTTAATCTTTTCAATCTGGCCTATTGCTGTTTGACCTTTTGCCAGGTACTTGCTTTGATTGGTCTTTTGTTATAGGGTATGGATCATTGTCAGAACTTGATTGAAGGGGTTTAAAGAGATTGTGTGTGTTTTAAATCAGTTTGGTTTGGAGAAGGACCAAATTACATGAATGTCTTACAATGAAATTTACTTGTTACTGATTTTTTTTTGTTCTATTGTACCACTATTTTTTGAGGATTTTGCACAGTGTAAAATGACATAATCATAGATTGCTATGGTTTAGGCTGTATATACAGTAAAAACTATGGGTTTTAAATGTTTGGGGAAATTCCTATGGAAAAAAGAAAGACATGTAGAAGAACCTCTAACAAGGTTAATGTGCATGCCTAAGGTCTTTTGAGATTTCAGTGTGTAAATTTCCTTTTAGCTTACACAAAAATAAAATAATTTAAAAGAAATTTAGCCTGGTGTCTGTACTTTGGTATCTAAAGGAAAATGTCATGAATTTGGACATTAAGTTTTATCTCATATTAATGTATTTCAATCCAGAGAAAATCATTTGGTAGGGCTTTCACTTTATTAAAACCAAGAAGAATTAGATTCTCACCCATAGGAATTTGAAACAACCCTTTAAATAGCTAAGCTGTTTTTATGTAGTACATGAGAGCATACAAGAAATTTCCATGATTCATGATAATGTATCTTTGGCAGAACTGGTGAAGTTAAATAGGGATGTATAGGGAATTTTTTTTCTTCCTAAGAAAATATATGCATGAAACTAAGGTGAGCAGAAAATTTCTCAAAAGCACTTTTAAAATATTGTTACTAGATTAGGTGTTGCTTTAGCAAAGTCACATGACCCATTTCATTAGAAGCAGGCAATCAGCCCAACAGTAGTCCACCTCATCGGCTACGGGAGTGTTCCATTGGAACTCTTCTGTACCTCTGTCATTGACAGAGATTCCTGTGTTGCCAGGTTATTACACGGGCCATTGCAACAGTTGCTGGAGTGTAAATTAAGTAAGGCCTGAAGCAACGATGCTTATCCAGTCCATCTCCTGCCATTTCCCCCAACTTTTTTTTTTCAGAGAAGGCTTTCCTTCAGAATAATCACAAGTTATCAGTGCCCGGTGGACCTTCTGAATGGAAGGATAAAAGTATTCCTCAGCAGACTTTTACTTGTTTCAGTAAATTGAAGCTGAAGGGCTGCTTATACAGTCCATTACAACTAAAGTATAATGGTAGCTTTCATCAGCCTAAATTCAGAGCCCATTTATTAGCTGTGATACCATGAAAAAGTTAATCAACTTCTCTGAGCCATAGTTCCACTGTCTTTAAAAATGGGAATGATACCACCTACCTGTGGGGTTGATGTATTAAATAATAAATGTAAAACATTTATCACATGAGGAAACCATCAATAAACGATAGAGCATAGTTCACAAAATCTATAAAGGCCCCTGTGGTCCCAGTAGATTCAAGAAGCAGTCACAGGAAACAGGATCACTTAAGTTACTGTGCTATAATTTAAAAGTGGTCAGGTGGACATTTCTCAAGAAAGTGCCCCTGCTTTAATGACACACAAAGTAAATAATTGGCCTTAAACTCAACTTTTCAATAAGCCACATTTCCCTTTCGTGTGTCATATTGGCCTTTGATGTTTTAGTCACAACAGGTACATTAACACTTGGTTGTCATAGGTTAAGGTTCAGGGGTCTAGTCCTGAGGACCAAAAGTCTTAGCTTTTCAGCTTTCCGTTTTTCAGCTTTTCAGCTCAGCTTTGCACCAGATCAAGGCTTGAATTACACCGGAAAGCAGTAACTAGCAGGGCTGGTGCGGGAAAAGCCTTGCACATCTCCATGGGAATCTCAGTGACGGGAGAGCTTATTGGCTGCACGTTTGTCTTGATCTTCAGCTGCTTCTCAGAGCAGCTGCCCATTTGTCCTTCTCAAAGTCAGCCAGAGGACCCTGCAGAGGTGGGGAGAAGAAACCAAGGAGTCAGAGACCCTAAAAGCCAAGTCACACACAGTGAAGACTGATTTAGCCTTGGCTCAGACGGTAAAGAATCCGGATGCCTGCAGCACAGGAGACTTGGCTTCAATCCCTGGATTGGGAAGATCCCCTGGAGAAGGGGATAGCATCCCACTCCTGTATTCTTGCCTGGGAAATCCCACAGATAGCTACCAGAGGAGCCTGGTAGGCTACAGATCATGGAGTCACAAAGACTCAGACACAACTGAGCGACTAACACACTTTGCATCTTCCACATCTTAAAACCAGTACACTCATGCCCTAGAGTCTCATCTTACTTGATGGCCAAATCCAAATAGCCATACCTAATCCCCCAGTTAATTCAAGTCAAACGACAAAGTTATAGGAGAAACTTCCCTAAATTGAGTCATGTGTCACTACTATTTTTGTGAGTCAGTCATTTATAGAGAGACTTGTTCTTCCCTCTACATGATTGTCATGCTCTTTATTTAGAACTTGTTGTCTTTTTGCTCCCTCATGTTTCTTGCATCAGGATTAGGCTTGGCTGTGAGTAACAAAAAACAAAAATACTACATATAATAAGACTCATACTTTCGTCACATTTGAACTTCTCTGAAATTGGCGTGTGTCATACAATTGGATGGGGTAGCCGTTTAATTGGCAGCAGTTTCTTTTTCTTAGTGATATATAAAATAATGCTGTCTTACATTCAATGACAGAGTTGGTTGGAAATGGTAATGGTGGCTTCCACATTAGGAGTCTATTTCTCTTGCCTGTTCAACATCAGAAAACAGTCTGGGGATAGTAAAGAGGCTTCATAAGCTCATCCAAAATGGAAACTCTTAGCATCCTGTCCTGCGATTCTCAACACATGGTCTCTCTTATGGTCCAGGTATTCTCTTGGGGATTCAGCCGCCAAGTCTGCATTCCAGCCATGATGGGAGAAGGGCATACTCCTTTCCGCTAAGGACACTTTCCATAAGGTATAGACAGTATTTCTAATTCCAACCCATTGACCAGAACTTAGTTGCAGTGCCATCAGTTGAGTTCAGTTGCTCAGTCGTGTCCGACTCTTTGTGACCCCATGGATTGCAGCACGCCAGGCTTCTCTGTCCATCACCAACTCCCAGAGCTTATTCAGACTCATGTCCATCGAGTCAGTGATGCCATCCAACCATCCCATCCTCTGTGGTCCCCTTTTCCTCCCACCTTTGATCTTTCCCAGAATCAGGGTCTTTTCAAATGAGTCATTTCTTCACATGGTGGCCAAAGTATTGGAGTTTCAGCTTCAGCATCAGTCCTTCCAATGAATATTCAGGACTGATCTCCTTTAGGATTAACTGGTTGGATCTCCTTGCAGTCCAAGGGACTCTCAAGAAGAATCTTCAACACCACAGTTCAAAAGCATCAATTCTTCAGTGCTCAGCTTTCTTTATAGTCCAACTCTCACATCCATACATAACTACTGGAAAACAATAGCTTTGACTAGATGGACTTTTGTTGGTAAAGTAATGTCTCTGTTTTTTAATATATTGTCTGGGTTGATCATAGCTTTTCTTTCAAGAAGCAAGCGTCTTTTCATTTCATGGCTGCAGTCACCATCTGCAATGATTTTGGAGCCCCAAAAATAAAGTCTGTCACTGTTTCCATTATTTCCGCATCTATTTGCCATGAAGTGATGGGACCAGATGTCATGATCTTAGTTTTCTGAATGATGAGTTTTAAGCCAGGTTTTTCACTCTCCTCTTCCATCAAGAGGCTCTTCATTTCCTCTTCACTTTCTGCCATAAGGGTGGTGTCATCTGCGTATCTGAGGTTATTGATACTTCTCCCAGCAATCTTGATTCTAGCTTGTGCTTCATCATGTCTCATGATGTACTCTGCATACGAGTTAAATAAGTGGGGCCTTGACGTACTCCTTTCCTAATTTGGAATCAGTCTGTTGTTCCATGTCCAGTTCTAACTGTTGCTTCTTGATCTGCGTACAGATTTCTCAGGAGGCAGGTCAGGTGGTCTGGTATTCCCATCTCTTGAAGAATTTTCCACAGTGATGTGATTCACACAGTGCCATATCTAACTGCAAAAGATGTGCAGTACCATATCTAGCTGCAAAAGAGACTGGGAAATACCTTTATCCTGGGTGGCCAACTTAAAGGGATTCTAGTAGTGAGGAAAGAGAACAGATGATGTAGGACAACCAGAAGTCTGAGTCACTCTTGCTTTTCACTTCTTGGTCCTTAGAAACAGTATGTCATGGAGCTAAAGTAGTACATAGCGAAATGAATTCTGGGACCATTGTCTCAGGCTGTAGCAATGCCTCAAATGGGATCTGTCACCTTTCTGTTGCTTTTCCAAGGGGGAGAGATCAATAGGGGGTAGCTCAGGTTTACCAGCACCTTTCAGAGGCACAAACGCTGAGACAAATCACAGGTGGAAGTAGGGAGCAGTCTGGGGAGGTAGAAGGGACACTGGATTAAGCTAGGAGTTGTGTGTTCTAAGTTTAGCTCTGCCACTAATCAGCTGTTAAGATCTTGGATAAATCCCTTTCTAAGTCGCAGGTACTTGATGCATAAAATGAGGGGTCGGAATCTACAGAATCAAAAGCTAAAGTAGGAGGACTTCCCTGGGGTCCAGTGACTAAGGTTACGCATTCCCAGTGCAAGGGGCCTGGGTTTGATCCCTGGTGGGGAACTAGATCCTGCGTGTGTGTTCAGTCACTAAGTCGTTTCCGACTCTGTGACCTCATGCACTGTAGCCCACCAGGCTCCTCTGTCCATGGAATTCTCCAGGCAAGAATACTGAAGAAGGTTGCCAGTTCCTACTCCAGGGGATCTTCCTCACCCATGGATCAAGCCTTCTTGATCAAGTGTCTTCTGCATTGGCTGATGGGTTCTTACCACCGAGCCACCAGGGAAGCCCCCTAGATTCTGTATGCCATAACTAAAGGCCCTATATACCACAACAAAGATTGAAGATCCCAAGTGCCACAACTAAGACCTGAGCGGCCAAATGAAAAAAACATGGATTTTCAAAAAAACAATTTTAAAAAGCGAATTTGGAGAAACCTTAGAGAATCAGAATTTTAGAACTGAAAGTTCAGCTGGCCCAGTGCTCTGCAAGTCACTCCCAGAAGCAGTGTTGCAGGAGGGCTGGGCCCTGCAGCGATGGGGGTGTCCATAGTAACACACTGGGTTTATATGGGGAGCAGGGAGATTTGCAGAAGATTCACTGGAGCAAAGGGTTCCATTGCTGTCAAACGTTGGGAGCCAATGATGATTACATTCCCAGAGCTGAAGAAATTGAAGCCTGGAAAAGGAAATTGGCATTCACAACGTTACTCATCTATAACCAGGGGCCCTACCTGAATCCAGTTTCCTAATTCTCGGTCTTTTACGCTCTCTTGCATCTCCCCTCTGAACAGGCAGCCAGTTTAGCCTTTGCCCGTACAACTGCAGGACCTCATGTGAGCTCAGACTCTCACAGGTTGTTTGACACCCCCACACACACACCTGCTTTGCAGGCCAGAACTGACGGTTAGGTAGAAGGGCGCCAGGATAAGGTTGATTCAAGGGAGAAACCTAATCCCTTTACCATAAATACTGAAGACCAGTATCATGCTCCCTGTCCCCGCCTTCTACCAGGTCACCCATGACAACACGGCTGCCAGGTCTTTCCTATACCTGTCATCCTTCCCTGCATATTATTCCAGTTTACCATAATTCCTCTTACAATGTGCTCTCGAGGGCTCCCCTGGTGGTTCAGTGGTAAAGAATCTGGCTCCAAAGCAGGAGACACAGGTTCGATCCCCAGGTCGGGAAGATTCCACATACCTTGGAGCAACTAAGCCCAGGGGCCACAACTACTGAATCCCATGTGCCTAGAGCCCGGGCACATCAACAAAAGAAGCCACACAATGAGAAGTCTGCTTACCGCAACTGGAGAGTAGACCCACTCGCCACAGCTAGAGAAGAAGCCTGTACAGCAACGAAGACCCAGCACAGCCCAAAATAAATAATAAATAAATAAATAAAATTAATGTTTTTAAATGTGCTCCTGAAACTGGACCAGATGTTGCTTCATCACTGGCAGAGGGCTCATATTTATTTCATTTCAGACACTTCTTTCAAATGTAGCCTACAATTGCATTATTGTAATGTAATGTTACCATACTGTCTATGGCAACAACATTGTCTAGATTGTATAAAGTCTTTTCCCCGTAATTGCCATCAAGCCAGATTTTCTCTATCATCTACTTGTGTCCTTGAGTTTCTAAGAACCAAAAACAGTTCTTCATTTGTCCTTTTACAACATTACCCTGTTAGCTTTGGATGACTATTTCAGCCTGTCCATCTCATCAAATCTTAATTGTACCATCTAGCATGTAGTCTCCCCCTCCTTCCTCAGCTTTGTCATCCACAGATTGACAAATAACCTGTGTGATCCAATCACCGACCCAGATGTTGAGCTGTACAAATCCCCACAACTCCCCTTGCAGAGCGCCAGGAAGACTTGGACACATCTTCCCAGCACAGGGACACTCACATTTCTCCATCTTGCCCACGGATCCTAAGAGTAGGCAAAGCTTTGCCAAATCCCTCTCACTCTGCTTCTGGGCAGTTCATGGACATCCTGAGCATTTCCTTCACTCAGCTTAATGTCTGTGCCCTGGTGCTCCCAAAGTGTAAGGATGGTAAAACAAGTAAGAGATAAAAGCATCTACTCAGGATGGGAGATTAAATGAGGATAATCCATAGAGTCACTGGCACATAAGAAGCACTCAGTAAATAATTTTGTATTATCATCCTTCGTCCAGGTCAGCACTCCATCACTGATGATACAGAGAAAAGGCTGAGGCTGGGAGCAATGGTTGTCCTCCCGACAGTAAGTCAGAAAGGCCGCCTGACATCCACAGTCCCTGGATGCCCTCCGTGTCTCATGCCTCCGCATGTTACCTTATCTTTTCAACAGGACAATCTCTGAAGCTAGAATTCATATCATTTCATATATTTTATTTTAGATTTACCACTTTCAAGAACTGTTCCCTTCCTTCAGCTTTCCAAAACTAGGATTTAAGGACTAGACAATGGTCCCCTTACCCACCCTGACCAAGAGTGTGAGTGGCGACGTCGGCTCCTTTGGCTTCCACCTTTCGACCCACCTTTGGACCACGCTCACGCTCCTGTCCCCACGTGGTCATCTCTCTCCTGGGGGTCAGTGACTAGAGCCACAGAAAATCACAAGGTCAGTGGGTGCTGCGTCTGCCTCGGGAAAGGGGCTCCCTGGTTGCCGACGTAGTGTTTCCCAGTGGGTCCTCAGCCCAAACAGGTAACACACGGTCTTGATCAAGCTCCTCATCCTTGCCCCTTCCCCAGCCCTGCCCCAGGCTTCTGAAACCCGCCACCCCAACCCAGGATCCCACAGACTTCTGCATCGAAGTATGTGCACCACAAAGCTGCACTCTCCCTGCCTGCACACCCTCACCCCTGGCCTTGGTGGCCTGTCCCCATTAACCATCCAAACCCCACCTTTGCTCAGGGCCTGCTCCTCTGCCTCATGCCTAATCCTCTCAGACCTGGAGTTCCTACCAGTGATGCCTCCTACACCCCCATCTCCTCCATCTTCAGGCCCCCAGAGTCTCTTGAGTGACCACTGTGATAGCCCATGCTGACTCACCCCACCTCGCCTCCCTTCGCATCTAACCTTTGGCAGAGCGCAGAGTGCTCTTCTATCAGAAAGCCTTCCCGGTGCTCCTTTGCCCTCATGACAAAGTCTGAACTCCTCGGTGTATCACAAAACATCTGGGGCTGCACCCATGTGCGGCAGGCTCTGCCAGGATGGCCAGCTGCTCTCCAGGACCCAAATGCCCCCTCCCAGGGTCGCTCTTCTTTACCACCGGGCCAGCGTCACCCCCAGAAGCCTTTCTGGTTGCCCCTCCCCTGCCCCGTCCATCCCCAACACCAGTTGGTTGGTCTCCTGCCACCCTGGGCGCTTGGCAGGGTTCTCTGATAATAAGAGGTTTACATTATTGTCATCCAACCAGCCTGCATTACTAGCAATGCCACTGGGTGCCAGGCACGCGCTTTGCACACACACGCCCTCAGAATCCTCCCTGGAACTCTAAGAGGTCCCTGAACACTACTCACCCCAGTTTGCTGGGGATAAAACCATGACTTGGAACACTGTGTAATTTCCCCAAGGTCACTCAGCCAGGAAGCAGAAGAGTCTAGAAGCCAGGTCTATCTGATCCCAGAAGCTTCATGGTGTGATGAGGGCTGTCAAGTCACCTGTGGCCTTGCTCCTCGCTCCCTCAGGCTGTGAGCTCCTCAAGGGTGGTACCCTGTCTGGCTCCGATCGGGCCCACGGTCCCTGGCAGACATTCACTTTGTTTGCGTCTTGAACCAGTTAGTACTGAGCCCCTCGGCGAAATGGAGGGATCCTTCCAGCATCTGTCCTGTGCCTTGGCCTGCAAATATGAGAGCTTTGCCTCATATTCTGTCTGATTTTTCTCCAGATACCCTGTTCCATTGATCACTGACTCGATTCTCCAAGCTCTGAAACTAACACCAACACCAACCCCATGGGATTTCGGTTTTGCTGAAAGCTATTTGTTTGGGTATGATTTGGCCTTGATTCCTGCCTTGAACAAGCAGCAAGTAAGGGCTGGACATGGGGAGATCTCAGGTGCTCCTGGGGCATGGCTCCATAGCCCACCCCTTTCCTGTTTGGAAAGCTCATGGCTCTGTAAGGAGATTCCCAAACCCAGAATCCTGACCTCTCCCCAGAGGGGCCCTCGGTGGGTGGTGATGGGCAGTAAGTTCCTGAGTAAGGCCTGGGTGTGCTCGGACTTGGGGGTCCTCAGACAGAGCTTGATATCCCTGAATGACAGGGTCACACTGACAGTCACTGAACTCAGGGACACAACAGGGAAAACTGAAGGCATGCCCATGTTGAAACTTGCCCAGCCAACTGTCTGCTTCCAATATCCACCGCTCCTTTTCTCTTCTGTTCTCCAAAGCAGGACTTCTGAGTTAGGGCTGGAGGTGGTGTGGTCACGGCAGAGGGAGTTGCTCCTGACTTTTCTGTTCTGAGGCAGGCTCCCCTGTACGGCCCCAGCACCCCAAATCCACAGGATGACTGCCAGAGACGACTATGCCAGGGGCCCTCCTCCCATTAATAAATCCAAGCTTCAGCTGAATGGAGACATTTGACTGAAACCAGTATTTTCACTCTGAAGGAGTAGCGAAGTGTGACTCAAGGCCCGTCCAACTCCAGGCTTAATGCCTTGGTCATGGGAAGACCGGTTTGAGTGGGTGAGAATTTGTTTCACTTTATTTTTGCTGAGTTGCCTTGGGAGACTGAACTTTGATCTGGGTGGGAATCACTAATTCATTGGCTCACAGGAAGACATAGACCAGTGTTCCACCTCCTGTCAGAAGAAACCAGTGCCCCTTGGCTCAAGGAAGAAGGCTGAACGCAGTCCCCAGCACCCCGGTCCCCTCCCACCCACTCGCCCACCTGCTTAGTCACCTTTCTTGGCCGCCTGGATCCCATCAGTGCCACACCAGCCACAACCAGAGAGCTGGGCGGCTTGGTTTCCCTTCAGTTACTATCTTGTAACTCCCTCTTAATTTACAATCTGTTTGCTCTCTCAGATGTTTGGAAAGAAAACTCCTTAGTCAGCAGCCCTGGAAAGCTTCAATTTCAGTGAAAACTGGATCCTTCTTTCCCAGGTTTTTTTGGGGCTTGTGGCTGGAACCTAACATCTGTGAGGCAGGCAGGGCCTCATTGGCCCTGTGTCACCAGATACCTACTGAAGGGATGCATTTGGGGTAGAATACGTGGGCACAGCCCACCAGTGACAGCTGGTCTTAATCTAATATCACCCTCTGCCGACCGGAAGATGGGTGAGCAATCGGCCCTGAGAGAGGAACAAAGATGAGAAACATCCAGCCTAGCTCAGATGCTAGTGGGGACCCACCAGGAAGCCCTTTCCCTAAGGGCTGACAAGAAAGCCACACAGCCTGAACATCTTCCTGACTGCAGGGGAGTGTTCGCCACCAGGTTACTTAGCTCCACGGGCTGGCCTCTCGGACAGGGTCCTCCCAGGCACTTCCATCAAAGGTGACGCATCAGCCTGCTCGACTTTGAACCGCCCTGTGGTGTGCTTCTGAAGATTGTGAAAGAAGGGGCAGGAGCTATTACTAAGGATAATCATTTCAACACAGAACTTGGTAGGGAACGAAGCACACCACTGGCTCTTGGGCCCTGGCTGTTCCAGGATTTCTCAGCTGTCCTCAAGCATTCACGGCTAAGGAACCCTGAAATGTGGGCTGAACGTTGCTCCTGGGAAAGAAGCAGGAATGAGGCAACTGGAGTTTGAACCCTGGTATGCCACTTCTTAACTGTGAAACTAGAAATCAGTCTGCCAAATGGGGATCAGCATTAAAGTAAAAAAAAAAAAAATCAACAAAAACAGTCCTCTTAGGATAATTAAAGAAAGAACTTTTGTTAAACAAATTTGCACAAACTTGGAAACAATAAATACTGAGTGATGTAACATATTATTATTTCATTAATCATTATCGTTGTTATTATTGCTTAGGGCCCCAGGTTCTTAGTGGGTACCCACAATGTGTCTCACCTGACTTGGGAGCCTTACAGGGAACAGGACTGCTTCTGATGCTACACCTGATTCAATAAAATGAATAAGGACCAGCAGGCCAGCTGTTCAGGACAGAAGGATTATGAGCAATTGACTCTTGATCTGAATGGCGGGGCTGCAGAAGTAGCTGAGCTCCACGAGGGGGCTCAGGAGATGCTGAAGAGGCTTAGAGAGAGGCCATGGCGGTGGTGCCTGGAATCATCCAGTGAGACCTCAGAGAACCCTCCCTGGCATTTCCCTCAAAGGTGACCTTTGACGCCCTGCCAGTGTTTTTAACTGTCTTGTGATGAGCTTGGAAGATAGGTGGAATGTAAACAGGGTTGTTCAGCCAGAACCCATCCTAGAAGGTGAATCCCACAAAGACTGTCTGTTCTTTCATTCATTGAAGTTTGGTTAAGCACCTACTATGTGCCAGGTGCTGCTGCACATTTCCTTCCAAACACACAGAAAGTGCACACCCCTGGGTTTGGCAAGCACTGGGGGCCCAGCCAAGCCCAGGAAGCTGAGCTCTGTCCCCTGGGGCATCTCATTCTCCTCCCTTGAGCCACCCTGAAACTTAGAATGCTTAGGTTTTATTTACGTATTTACTGCACGAAGAATTTCAGAATAAATCATGGACATCGTCCCCTGTCATCTCCACACGCCAACAGCATGTCCAACATAAAGGAATATTCTCCTAACTGCAAATACCATTATCACACCTAAGAAAATTAGTAATAATTTCTGAATACCCATCTAAAGCCCAGTCTATTAAAATTCCCCCAAAAGTCTGTAAAGTATCTTTTGTAGCTCATCTGTTCAAGTCAGTGTCTGCTCACGGAGTACACATTCACTTGACTGTATGTTCCTTTTGACCTAGAACAGTTCTCCCATCCTTTTATTTTCATTGCATTGAATTTTTTTTTTTAAGAGACCAGGCCAGTTGTAGAATGTTCCACATTCTGGATTTATCTGATTATTTCCTCCTGGTGTCATTTAGCTTTGTCCCTCTACCCGCTATATTTCTTCTAATAGCGTCTTAGTCCCTTCAGATTGCTTTAATGAAAATACAGTAGATTGAAAGTGAAAGTCACTCAGTTGTGTCGGACTCTTTGCAACCCCATGGACTATACAGTCCAAGGAATTCTTCAGGCCAGAATACTGGAGTGGGTAGCCTTTCCCTTCTCCAGGAGATCTTCCCAACCCAGGGATCGAACCCAGGTCTCCTGCACTGCAGGTGGATTCTTTACCAGCTGAGCCACAAGGAAAGCCCAAGAATACTGGAGTGGGTAGCCTATCCCTTCTCCAGCAGATCTTCCTGACCCAGGTATCGAACCTGCTTGCAGGCAGATTCTTTACAAACTGAGCTATCGGAGAGATACAATAGATTGAGTGACTTACAGATAACAGAAATTTATTTCTCATATTTCTGGAGACCCAGAAGAAAGAGATCAAAGCTCCAGCTTGGCTAGGTTTTGGTGAGAGCCTGCTTGCTGGTTCATAGACAACACACATGGCAGAAGAGAAGGGAGCTCTCTGTGTCTCTTCTAACAGCACTAATCCCATTCATTAGGGTTCTACCCTCATGATCTATTCACTTTCCAAAGGCCCCACCTCCTAATACCATCACACTGGGTGTTAAGATTTCAACATATGAATTTAGGGGAACACAAACATTTCATCTATCGCAATAGCCTTCCTAAAGGTCAATATCTTGAAATATTGCCAACTTCATCCAGCTTTCAGCAGAAGTTTTTGGGCTCTGCAAGGCATAGGTACAGTAGGGAGGGGTAAGGGTGAGAAAGAAACAGCCCTGGAGGTGCTCTTGCCATGGCAGGGAGGCCCAAAGCAAGGGCCAGGAAGGACCTATGTGCCCTAGGAAAGGTTCCCGCAGACAGCAGGGGGGCGTTCAGCAAATTTTTTCATCCAGAAACCCCCAGCTGTGCACTGCACAACTCCAGGGGGTGCCTTCACAGAGGCACAAATGGTACCTGTGGAGCTGCATATCTGGAATCTCTCCATGAGCCCTATGAGATAGGCACTATTCTCATCCCATCTTACACATACCATGATAAAACCTAGGCCCAGAGAGGTTAAACAAGTTGCCCCAAAGCATACAGCAAACCAGATTTACACCCGGAGGATTTGGCTGCCCATCCATGCATCCATGCATTGCCTCCAAGCTCTGCCATCATCTTGGAGCCTCCCAATCAGCCCCTGAAGGATCTCCTATGCTATCACTATTCCACAGGTGATGACACTGAGGCTGGGCAAGTGGGCCAAGGTTGTCCCACGTGAAGGCCAGAGCCAAGGAAGAGCCAGAGGAATTGAGAGGGGTAAGAAATCACCCTGGGCCGAGGCAGTGGAAATCCAGAAGGCTGCACAGCTCAGAAGCGTGTTCCTGAGATTCAGCTCCTGGGGGCCAACAGGCCAGGTCCTGGCCCAGCCCCTCATCGGTCTGCCTCCCTCTAGAGCCCCAGCCCGGAGAGATGGATTCTGGAGGAGGGGATGGTCTCAAGGTTAATATTCACCCTCATTTTCCACTCAGCATCAGAGTCACAGGGGCCCTCTGAGGAATGCGCTCTGTGGGTAGAGAGAGATTAATGAAGCAACCTGGCCAGCCCTCCCATACCCCAACCACCTCCTTAGATCTTGACCAGATGCCTGTTTGCAGTTCTGCAGGATAGCACCCCACCTCATGGGGAGCCTGCATGGTGCCAGAGCTCAGGCCACATGGAGACCGAGCTCATTAAGGCCACACACAGGGCAACTACAAAAGAGGACAGGCCCACTGCTCCCCCCTCCCCCTGCCAACCCCCCAGCACAGACAACACCTAAGTGCCCACAACCAACCTACAAAGAGGTGGAGATGGCAGCATGAGGAGTCCCATTTCACAGATGAGGAAAGCAAGGCTTGGAGGCTCTACTATTGACTGCCAGCCCCCTCAAAAGAGATGTCTCCCCCAAATCTGTGACTATGATTTTATTTGGAATCATATTTGCAGATGTAATTAAGAATCTCAGAACAAAACATTCTGGATCAGGGTAGGTTCTAAGTCTAACGACAAGTGCCTCTGTGAAAGAGGGATGGGTGTGAAAGTACTTAATGCTGTTGAACCATATACTTAAAAATGGTTAAAATGGTCAATTTTATGTTACACATATTTTACCACAATAAAATTTAAATTTAACTCATTTTTTTTAAGAGGGTGAAGAGGATGGGAAAAGAGACACAGAGGAGAAGGTGATGGGAAGATGGAGACAGAGATCGCAGTGATGCGTCTTCAAGCCAAAGAACTTGGGATCACCAGCAGAGGCCAGGAGATGGGCACAGGACAGGTTCTCCCGGAGACTCTAGAAGGAAGCAACCTTCCTGCCTCCCTGATTTGGACTCCTGAGCTCCAGAACTGTAAGGGGAGCTCAGGAGTTTGTGGTAATTTGTTCCTCAGTCCTAGGAAACTACTACATAGAATGACCCTTGACCAAGGTCACGTGGCTCTTCTGTCACAGCGGCCTGGGGCTTCTAACTACAAATCTGTGCTTGGTACACTCTTGGGATGTTCCCTGACACTGCAAGGCAGGCCCCCGAGGTTCACAGGGCAGGTGGAGCTCAAAGGAAGGCTTCCATCTGTGTTTACCACCATGGCCAGTGCACCCCACCTTGAGAATGCAGTGTGACCCCCCCAGAGGAATCACGTCATCATACCACTGCCTGGCATCTCTTTACGAGGCCATGTGCGCATAGGTACCTCAGGAAGCTCTGTTGCTAATCTCTTTCTAAAGATTACCTGGTTAGTTCTAATGAGGTGGATGAAACTGGAGCCTATTATACAAGCGAAGTAAGCCAGAAAGAAAAACACCAATACAGTATGCTGCTGCTAAATCACGTCAGTCGTGTCCAATTCTGTGCGACCCCATAGACGGCAGCCCACCAGGCTCCCCCGTTCCTGGGATTCTCCAGGCAAGAACACTGGAGTGGGTTGCCATTTCCTTCTCCAATGCAGTAAAGTGGAAAGTGAAAGTGAAATCGCTCAGTCGTGTCTGACTTTTAGTGACCCCATGGACTGCAACCTACCAGGTTCCTTCATCCATGGGATTTTCCAGGCAAGAGTACTAGAGTGGGGTGCCATTGCCTTCTCTGCCAATACAGTATACTAATGCATACATATGGAATTTAGAAAGGTGGTAATGATAACCCTGTATGCGAGACACCAAAAGAGACACAGATGTATAGAACAGTCTTTTGGACTCTGTGGGAGAGGGCGAGGGTGGGATGATTTGGGAGAATAGCATTGAAACATGTATAATATCATATGTGAAACGAATCGCCAGTCCAGGTTCGATGCATGATACTGGATGCTTGGGGCTGGTGCACTGGGATGACCCAGAGGGATGGTATGGGGAGGGAGCGGGGTTCAGGATGGGGAACACGTGTACACCCGTGGCGGATTCATGTTGATGTATGGCAAAACCAACACAATACTATAAAGTAATTAGCCTCCAATTAAAATAAGCAGGTTTATATTTAAAAAAAAAAAAAAAAAAAAAGACTATCTGGCTGTCCTGAATGACAGGAATGCTTCCAGGACCACATGCAGTGTGCACTGCACAACTCCAGGAGGCACCTTCACAGAGTCAGCAGCACCTCTGGAGCTGTGGTGCACAACCCTCACCACTGCACAGGGTAATTGTGACCGCTTCCGCTGAACAGGTCAAATTCCCAGGTTGCCAGCCCTTCGGGGAGATTGGCCCCACCCCACTGGTCCCAGATTTCTGGCAGAACTGTCTGGTGGGTCTCAGCCTGAGAATCATGTGGGCTTCATCAGTCCTGGGCAGTGGGAGTCTTTGTGTGCTGGAGCCATTACCAGGAAATAAGACTTCCCAAGTCCTGCACAGACTTAGATCCAAAGGAGCCTCTCTCAAACCCAGATACTGGTGAAGCAGTCTGGACCTGCAGCAGACCCTTCTCAAATAGGTTTGCTAAGGATTCCCTTGCTTCCCAGGAGACACTAGTGGTAAAGAACCCACCTGCCAATGCAGCTAGACCTAAGAGATGTAGGTTTGATCCCTGGGTTGGGAAGATCCGCCAGAGGAGGGCACCCACTGCAGTACTTTTGCCTGGAGAATCCCATGGACAAAGGAGCCTGGAGTCCATGGGGTTGCAAAGAGTCAGACATGACTGAAGCAATTTAGCACGCTTAGATTTTTGAAGACAAGTCAAGCTGAGACTAAATTATTAAGCTTGGAAGTGGTCATGAGAGAGTCCTATCACTTTGGGGGCCCAACAACATCCTTGTCCTTCCTACTAGTTTTGAACCTTTCTTTAGATTCTGTAAGCCAAATATTTAGACGCAGCAGCAGCAGCCTAAAGGAAATCAGTCCTGAATATTCATTGGAAGGACTGTTGCTGAAGCTGAAACTCCAATACTTTGGCCACCTGATGCGAAGAAATGACTCATTGGAAAAGACGCTGATCTGGGAAAGATTGAAGGCAGGAGGAGAAGGGGACGAGGATGGGATGGTTGGACAGCATCACTGACTTGATGGACATGAGTTTGAGCAAGCTTTGGGAATTGGTGATGGACAAGGAAGCCTGGCGTGTTACAGTCCATGGAGTCACAAAGAGTTGGACAAGACTGAGTGACTGAACTGAACTGAAGAAAAATATGCATATGAAATACTGTCTAGATGTATATATTTCATAGGTACATACATCTTTAAGAGGCATTTCTGCCACTTGCAACCAGACTGTCTTATATACTGCTCTGAACCATCTGGACATTTTGTGGGAGCTTTCCTTCCTGCAGAGGGGAGCAGGAGTGGGTTGGGGAGGACATGAAGGCCTTGAGGTTAATGTGCTGGAAGCTGCCTCCGAGCTTATAAATTAAGAACTAGCATCTTTGAACTCACTGAGTAAATCTACAGGAAGACAGATTTAAGCTGAAAATAATGTCATTTCCACACAGTCTTAGGAGCATATGTGTGCAGCCTCAAAGCTAAAAGCTACTAAACTTTTTGCCCTGGAGCTCTCAGCCTGGTGACAGCGGTGTGCCCAGACTGGGGCTCCCCAGTGTCCAGCAGGGCAGGTGCAGGGGACATAGCCAAGCAAAGCTTCAGCCTCAGGTGTGAGGTACAGTAAGGACTGCCTCTGGCCCAGCTGGCTTTTCCAGTTCAGCCTGCACGTTCCTTCCTGTTCCTTCCCTCATCCTCTGGCAAACAGTGGCTGCAAACCAGCACCCAGAGAGCCAGGGGATTCCCACGGGGGGCCTTCCCTTGGGAAGGGGCTCTGCCAACCTTGGAGGCCAGGAAGAGTGGGGGGAGGGGTGGAGGGTGGGCGAGCCCTCGAAGGTACCTAGGAGGCCCCCTTGGGCCCCCTCTCCTCCACCACCTCCCAGCTCTCCAGGGCCTCAACCCTCTTCTCCCTACACCCACCCCACCCCACCACCTGCCACTCACAGGTCGAGGTGGACGAGGTAGCTCTCTAGAGGGGGAAGGAAGTTCAGAAACTGCCCCTTCCAACCCAGTTGCTTTACACAAGGAGAAACTGGGACCAGGGAAGTGAAGTGGGCTGCTAAAGGCCGCATGGCTATGAGAAGGCAATCCGGAGATAGAACCTGGGGCTCTAGACGGTGGCTCTGGGTGCGGGGCCGGGGGAAAGGGGCCATGGGGGCTGGACGTGGAGCGGTCTCTCTTTCCCTCCCTCTGTGAGCTGGAGGGGAGCCCAGCACTAGTGACAGGCAGCCACGGAGCTGGACGGCTTTGAGAGGCAGGGGCCCAGGCAGTCTGGACGGTCAGGAGGGACGCTGCAGTTCCGTCCCCCGTGGCGCCTTTGTCTTCCTGCGGCGCGGTGGGCGCGGAGGCCGGGGAAGCCGCGCTGGGCGCCCCGGAGCTGCCCCGGGGCCCGGGGAGGGAGGCCCGGCCGCCGCGCCCTGGGTGGCCGGAGGGGCCTCCCGCCGCCGAGGCGCCCGCCGCCCCCGTGTCACCCGGCCCAAGTCGCCGCGCCGCCGCCCGCGGTTCCGGCCTCCTCCGCCGCTTCCCTTCCCAGGGGCCCTGGGGTGTGAGCCTGGCCCGCCTCCCTGGGGCGCGCCCCTGGGTCCCTCCCTCCGAGCTCCCGGGCGGCCGCCCTCTGAAGTGTGGCCCCGGGACCAGCAGCAGCGACTTCCCTCACCCTCGGAGCTTAAACTTGCAAAGGCAGACTCCCGGGCCAGCACTGGTCTCTGGACCCCGCGCGCTGTGTTCACGGGCCCTGCCGGAGACCCACACGGTCGCGAAGTCTGAGACCCGCAGCTATGGAGCAGCGACACCGCCCGGTCCAGCTCGGAGGGAGGGCAGTCCCTCCCCTCCTTGGGGGAGCGATCCTGTCTCCCTGTCCAGGAGCCCTCAGGTAGCCGGCTGTTTCTCGCAGCCATCGGCCTCTGCTGAGTAGTGACTGGTGAGGGAGAGGGAAGACCTGTTCCCATAGGCAGGCCGGGGTTTCCGTACTAAAAATTGTCTTTCCTGGATGATGACCCGGAGTTGACTTGGAAATTGACACAAATTGCTTCAAATAATTGATCCCCTTAGCGTCTTTTTAGATTAAATCCCAAATTGTTTACAATGGAGGTGGGAAAAGCACTCTGGCTGTATTGTCCTCGGCCTCTGAGACGCTCACAGCCCCTGGAGGCTCATGTATCCAGCCCTGTGCTAGAGAAGCAGGACAATTGCTTTATGGATGTCATTTATAAACTGAATGAAAACCCATCCAACTAACTGTGGAACACTTCTAAAGATACTGATCTAAAGGCTCGCTAAAGATTATTCTCATTTCATAGAGACTACTTTCTTGACCTTGAAAACTGTGGAAAAAGGAAAAAGCTGTAGCCAGATTTTGTCTGTTTCCCCCAGAATATTCTTTAATATGTTTACATAATGTCTTCAATAAAATTAAAAGCATGCATACCTTTGGGCCCAACCCCTGAGGCCCAAGTCTCAGCTGTTAATCTAGTGACAAAGAAGTTTAGCCTAGTGGCCATGGCTTAGTGGGGCTGTCTCCAACTACACATCCATTTGCAGTCATAGACTTTTGAGTCCTTAACCCAAAGGAGTAATTCTGATGCTGGAGTTCAGGTGAGAATGGAGGGAAACTTGGGCATAGGTTGGCCAGTTCTCTCAGGTCCCATCTCGCAGGACCCTCCTCCCTGCTTCTGACCATTTGAAAAAGCAAGGGGAGTTGAAATGAAGAAGGTGGACCCTGGGGGACTGGGCCCTCCAGCTGGTAGTTAAGTAAATCTGGGTGGGTGGGGTCGGGAGAGGGTTTGATAGACAAGGGTTTGTTCAGAGCTAACTGTGATGTGTCAGGAGCCTTGGAAATATCCTTTCTCTTTGTCCCAACGATTCCATTTAAGGCATTTCTCCTATAGGAATAATCAAACAGGCTGTAAATGAATTACAACAATATGGAAGTGGTTTAAACAGGAAGGGCACAATCACATGAGAGAACATGTGGGATCTCTAATCTACAGCCATCAAAAATGCCATTTTCAAAGAATTTCTAATATTATGAGAATTGTTCATAAGGTTAAAAAAGCATCATAGAAAATGGTATTGTAAGATGTCCACTTCATGCAAAATGTGTATTATTTGTCCGAGTAAAAATATGAAAGTGAAGGTGTTAATTGCTTAGCTGTGTCCGACTCTTTGCAACCCCACAGACTGTAGCCCACCAGGTTCCTCTTGTCTCCAGGCAAGAATACTGGAGTAGTAGGTTGCCATGCCCTTCTCCAGGGGATCTTCCCTACCCAGGGATCGACCCTGGGTAGGGACCCTGGGTCTCCTGCATTGCAGTCAGATTCTTTACCGTCTGAGCCACCAGAGAAGCCCAAGTTAAAATATGTGTGTGTGTGTGTGTGTTTAGTCACTTAGTCGCATCCGAATTTTTGTGACCCATGGACTGTAGCCTGCCAGGTTCCTCTGTCCATGGAATTTTCCAGGCAAGAATACTGGAGTGGTTTGCCATTTCCTTCTCCAGGAATATATATAATATAATATATATACAATATATATAATATAAAAACTATATATCTACAAATCCTATATATATGTAGAGAGAGAGATTGGAAAGAAATTTGCCTAGATATTAGCAATGGTTTTCTCTGGGTAGTGGGATTATAGGTAATATTTGTTTTCTGCTTACTTTTTGTGTTTTGTTTTGTTTTTTTCTATAATGAACACATTACTTTAAAATTAGAAACATAATTTAAGAACCTACCATTCTCTAAGCTTCCTGCCAGACTCAAAGATGAAGATACAAAGACACATTTTCTGCCCTAAGGTCAAAGGAAATGAGAGGTACCCAGAGAATGCCAGTGCTGGGCAGGGTGGGATCAATGGTGAAGAGCGAGCTGAACAAGATGTAGTGGGAGCCCAAGGGAGGGAGAGAGAACTCCTACTGGAATTTTAGCTCCTTGCGACAGGCACAGGGTTCTCCAGGTGGTGCTAATGGTAAAGAACCCACTTGCCAATGCAGGAGTGAATGAAGTTGCTCAGTCGTATCCGACTCTTTGTGACCCCATGGACTGTAGACCACCAGGCTCCTCCCATCCATGGAATTTTCTAGGCGAGAATACTACAGTAGGTTGCCATTTCTCTCCAGGGGATCTTCCCGACCCAGGGATCGAACCCAGGTCTACCGCATGGCGGGCAGACGCTTTACTGTCTGAGCCACCAGGGAATCCCGCCAATGCAGGAGACACAGGTTCAATCTTTGGGTCAGGAAGGTCCCCAGGTGGAGGGCATGACAACCCATTCTTGTCTGGAGAACCCTATGGACAGAGGAGTCTGGCAGGCTGCAGTTTATAGCGTTGCAAAGTGTCGGACACAACTGAAACAGTATAGCACACACACGTAGGGTAAGCACACAGGCAGTCAGTATATATGATATAAAACATAGAGCATGGTAGTATGAGAATCCACTTCTGTTCCTTAATGCCCTGGGGTTTAGGCAAGTTATGAAGAACTAGTCTGACTTTCCTCATCTGTAAGATGGGGTAATAAAAATCTTCCTGTAAACAATAAGGTATTGGAAATGAAGCTTGGTCCCTGGGGCAAAGTGCTTGATAAAAATCAGGTTTACAGTTATAAATACATGGTTTAGTTTAGTCTGAGTGGGAAAGTGCAAAGGCTGTTGGGTTTGAGAGGAGAGGGTAGGAGAGAAGGCAGGGAGGTTGCATGCAGGGACACAGCTTTGGAGGCCCAGTTTCACTTAGCACTGGGGGCCTGGAGACCACGTGGGCAGGGCTGCTTCCTCTGTCCTGAGAAATGGAATAGTGGGGGCCATGGGGATGGAAAGGGGGATGGAAATTCCCAGGCTGGACTCAGATTGCCCTCAGCTCTGACAGGTGAGGGTAGGGAAAGGCCATGGAGAGACAGGCACAGAGCGCTCCAGGCATTTTCTGGGGATCTACAGTGTGCATACACTGCTTTTTTTAAAGTCTTCTCAACAGCCCAAACATCAGCATTTCATACATGAAGAAACTGAGGTTCGGGTTCACACACTCGCACCAAGTGGGCCAGGGTGCAAGCTGATGAACCATGTTCTACCATGTTCTACCATGTTTGGCCGTCCTGCATGTTCCTGACCTGGAGAGGCTCCGAGCCGGCCTGGGGCTTTCCAGGGACCTTCCTGCCTGAATCACCTTAAAGACCCTTTCATCCCATCCTGTCCCCCAGGTGGGACCGGCATGGCCTGCGCTCTTGCAGGGGAAAGGGATGGAGCCTTTGAGTTTTAACAGTACTCAACTTTGTTTGGAGACTGCCATAAACCCTTCAGGTGGATTAGAGGTGGTGCAGCCCATGGGAGGTGCTCCAGAGAGCCCTCCCATGCCCAGGGCAGGCCTGGAAGCCAGGGGGTTGGTGCTGATACCTTGGCTATACCCCTCCTGTCTCATGCTGACCTCTGAAAGGAGAGGAAGTGTCTCAGAGAAGACTTCAACTCTAAACCTCGAAGTCCCAGAAAGGGCAAGATTGCTGTGCATCTGAAGGCGGGTGCCGTAGAGAGACAAAGTTTCGGAAAAACCCCAGCCTCGTCCCCTCCTCTTAGAGCTCAGGCTGTCTTCAGGGAAAGTCTAATTGCCTGAGTGAGCATTTTTAATTTTTTCCAATCCACCTGGCAGAGAGCCTGACCACAGCGTCTGCCTCACCCTCTTTCCTGAAACTCCAGCCTCCTCAATGGGATTATAGAATTTGGGAGGAGGGTGCTGTGTTGCTTCCCAGTTCTGCTGCCCATTTTTCACCAGAGAAAACTGAGTGTCAAAGAAATGAAAATAGATTCAGCGATGAAAGCATCTGGAGCCAGACAGTGGGAGAAACCTAATTTATAACAAGGGTTCTCAGCCATGACTGCAAATTAGAAGCACGAGGACACTTTAAAAAATATTGAAACTCAGGCGCCACCAAATATTTACTCTGGGATGAAGCCTTTTTGCTTTCTTCCTTCCTTCCCTTGTCATTCTTCCTTCCCCCCTCCTCCCTCCCTCACTTTTATTCTTTGTTTAAAAAGTCTTCTGGGTGATTCTAACATGCCAGGGTTGAGAACTACTCACCTAAAGAAGATAACTGTGTTAGAAAGATTATCCGATAGAAAAATAGACAAAGGACATGAACGGGCAATTGAGAGAGGAAATAAAAATGGCTAATAAGCGCATGAAAAACTGTTGACCCCAATTAATAATGAAAGAAATGCTAAATAAAACAATAATGAGATAGTGTTTCATGTATCAAATTGTCAACCTTTTTTTTTTAATGAAAGAATATTCTAGGAATAGCAATGGTGTGTGTGTGTGCGTGTGTGTGTGACTGGAGCAGGAGTCTCTGTTTATGAGGATACCTGCCTACAATCTTTCCTGAGGGCTACCTGACAACACGCTCTCACCTTTTGATTCCTTAGTTTTACTTCAAGATTCTAGACAAGGATGCACGGAGATTTTAACTAGAGTTGCTGATCACAGGAGGAACAAAAAGTAGAAATTCCTAATTACTTAACATTAGGAGATTAGTTCAATGAATCATTATGGTACAGCCATAAAACAGAATACCAAACAGCTGTTGAATACATTAGGGTAGGTGGATAAATATGTCCCTACTTGAAAAGATGTTTAGATAAATTATTGAGTTAAAGAAAATGCAGTTTCCAAATAATAATAATAAAAATTTTGCTCTGTTAGGAAAATAGAATCTGAAAAGGGGTATGTGTATGTATGTATCTGCACTTGCTGCTGCTGCTGCTAAGTCGCTTTAGTCGTGTCCGACTCTGTGAGACCCTATAAACGGCAGCCCAATGGGCTCCCCTGTCCCTGGGATTCTCCAGGCAAGAACACTGGAGTGGGTTGCCATTTCCTTCTCCAATGCATGAAAGTGAAAAGTGGAAGTGAAGTCGTTCAGTCGCGTCCGACTCTTAACGACCCCACGGACTGCAGCCTACCAGGCTCCTCCGTCCATGGGATTTTCCAGGCAAGAGTATACTGGAGTGGGGTGCCATTGCCTTCTCCGGTATCCGCACTTAGAAAGTGCATATTGACAAAAATATCTGCAAGGTTTTAGCAGTCATCACCTCTGGGTAACACAAAGGGAGTATTTTACATTTTTGTCTCTGTTTTTTCTAGTTTTGCCATAGAAAGGGCATACTTGTTTTTGTCAAAAGGAAAAAAAAACTCATTTTTACTTTAAAATTTTACTTTCTAGAGCAAAATTTGCTAATCTGTTTTCTTCTGAGAGGGGAAAGGTCAACATCATGGGGCAATAAAACCTCCAGGTAATCTCCTGACCACTCATCTTCTTCATTGCATCTCACCTTTGACCAAGAAGACAAACTAGCGGCTCAAATTGGATTTTTCCTTGTCTTCCAGGCGTTTTCCACATTGCTAGACTGAGAAATGGCTGAGAGAGGTGGCCCTGGGGAAGAAGAAGATCCAGAGGTCTGAGGGATCCCCAGCAGAGTAGAGAAGAGTCCAGGTTTTGAAGTCCTGCCTCATCTCCATTTAGCCATATTACCTGGCATCAGGCCCTTAACTTCTCTGAGTCTCAGTGTACACAGCTATAAAATGGGAATAATAGTAGTGCTGACCTCATGGATGGTTACAAGTCTTCACTGAGTTGATGCCATGTAAGGAGCTTAGCATGTCACCTGGCACATGGCACTCAATAAATGGCACTTCTGATTGTTTCTGATTTAGGAAGCTGGACCCTTCCTGCCCCAGGGCTGGGCAGACACACACAGGGAGTCTCTGATGGTTGTGACCCTCACTGAAGTCCTCTGACCATCTTGGGAGGGAAACTGGAGAAAGAGAAGCCTAGCCCCAGAGCCATAGACAGCAGAAGGGTCTGCATAGCTTCTGCTCATGGACTGATTCCCCAGGAACCACACTTGATGAGGGGTGTGGACCCCCGGCCTTTCTCCACACCCTGGCACTGCATCCTGAGAAGCCTGTGGACTGCTGTCCGTCTTGACTCTCCTTCCCTCCATGATAACTCCATTTACTGCAGCTCATGGGCAGATGTGTCAGAGCTCCCCAAGACCTATGGATTCATTTCACCCTTCCCCCAACCTTTATGAAGTAGGACAAAGGGATTAAAAGCTCACCATCCTCTTAACCCTCATGACCATCTCTGTGCCTGCAAGCCCCTCACTGTCAACCCAGCGGGGAGCTCCTATCCACATGCCCTAGTGCAGAGCGAGGTGTCCCTAGGCATGGGGTTCCCCAGTCAGTGGAGTGGCTGAGGTCTCTCTCCCAGGCTCAGGGAGGCCCTCAACAACTGGTGCAGGTGCTGTCTGACAAAATGGGCTTTATGCCCTCAGGAATAAAGTGGCTTTATGGTTTCCAGAAGGTTCCATCTGAGAGTTACAGGGGTTGTGCATCCTCCTTGACCCAGAGGAAGCCATCATCATGGAGGCAGCCCCCCCTCTTCTCCACCTGGCTCCAGGGCAGTTGGAGTTGTGGGCTGTCAGAGACCAGGTCCAGGGAAACAATGCTGGGAGGAGAGAGCCTTTATAGCACCCATGCATTCCTGTTCCACAAAGAGCAGGAAAGTGTTGGGAGAACATTTCAGGTTTTTGGTACAGAGGACCTGGTGGGCCTGAATGAGTGAAGGGATGAATGAATGAATGAATGATTCAAGCTTACTTTTTTATTTCTAGAGTTAATTGTGCCATGCTTCCAGAGAAGGCAATGGCACCCCACTCTGGTACTCTTGCCTAGAAAATCCCATGGACAGAGGAGCCTGGTGGGCTGCAGTCCATGGGGTCGCTAGGTGTCGGACACTACTGAGCGACTTCACTTTCACTTTTCACTTTCATGCATTGGAGAAGGAAATGGCACCCCACTCCAGAATTCTTGCCTGGAGAATCCCAGGGATGGGGGAGCCTGGTGGGCTGCCATCTATGGGGTTGCACAGAGTCGGACACGACTGAAGCGACTTAGCAGCAGCAGCAGCAAGGAGCTTCAGTCATGTCTGACTCTTTTGCGACCCTATGTACTGTAGCCAGCCCAATCCCTGTCCATGGGATTCTCCAGGCAAGAATACTAGAGTGGGTTGCCAAGACCTCCTCTAGAGGATCTTCCCAACCCAAGGATTGAACCCACGTCTCTTATATCTCCTGCACTGGCAGGTGGGGTTTTTTGTTTGTTTGTTTGTTTGTTTTACCACTAGCGCCACCCAGGAAGCCCTAGAATTAATTAAGGTAGAATAAAACATCTGTGGACATACTAACAGCCACTAGAAAACAGTTCATTAAGCCCGGAAGCGTAGTTGTAGCAGGCAGCCACATTGTGCGTTTCCTGCCCAACAGCTAAAAGCAGAACTTGGGCTGCAGAGCAATACTTCGGTCAGCTATTGAATGAATGAATAAATATTACCAGACGTCTCAGCTAAGGTAGAAAAACCGGGAGGAAGCTCTGGGTCTGTCTCTGCACCACATAGAGTTAAAACCACTTGTACTTCACTGTGTGACCTAACAGCTTGGCCAGCTTTGGGAGTCAAACAGCCACAGATGGGAAATGCATTTAAAAAGTGAAATTAACAAAGCAGGAGGGGCAGGGGCAGATCAGGGGGTTTCAGTTCACACCTCAGGCCGCTTATTAATCTAGTAATGAGAGCAGAGCTTCTGCTACACAAACTAGTCAAATAACACCTGCCTGGGGCGGCAGGTCCTCCCCCCTCAGAATTACCCAACATTCTTAGATACACACACACACACACACTGGGACTGTGTCCTGGGCTATTCTAATGTCTCAGCTGAGTTAGGGTTGGTGGGGACTGGATTTCCTGGAGGTGGAACTTCTGGCCGGGACCAGGTGCTCAATGACTTCTCAGGAGGGGTGGGTCGAGGCCATCAGGCAGCCCACTGCTCAGGCCTTCTGCCCTCATGGCTGTGCTGGGGACTCCTGGTGCCTTGAAGGCTCTCCCTGACCTGGGCTTGGTCCCTGGGGTAAGGGGCTACCCTGGTTTGAAAGGGACAGGGGCAGTAGCCAGGCCCTGTCAGGCAGTATCTGGAGCAGACAGTAGGCCGGTGAAGCTGGGGTTTTTCTCCTGGGGCGTGGCCTCTTTTTGTGACTCAAACCCTGGGAATTTGGGAGCCCCGTTAGGCTGCTAGGCTCTGGCCGAAGTTGAGCTCCCAGGAGCCCTCACCAGGCTCAGAGTGAATGCACTTGGGTTTCTTAGCCCCCCTGGTCCCCTCCCATTCCCCTCAGTGGGTTCCTTTTGTTGTCATTAAATCCCCTCCAAACTCCCCTTCCAAAAGCTGGCAGATCCAAGTGGAATTCAACACCCAAACACTCACACAAAAGCTAGGATTAATAGCTGGCTTTGTCTGGGCACAGATGTGCAGCAGCTTGGAAGGGTGGGGGGAACATTTTTCCTGCCACTTGAGTCAACTCGCCTGGCTCCGCACTGGGGGAAGGAGACGGAGGGGAGGAGTGTCGGCTGCACGGACCCTTCTCCACGGCTCCGGCCCCACCTCTCTGAGCTGGTGCGCTCTTAGGGATCTTAGCCCCACCAAGGTGGCTCGGTCTCCCCTCCTACCCCTTCCAATAAATCACACTCCACAGCCAGCTGGCGCTCACAGGCCCTGGACTCGGTCCCTGTTCCTCTGGAGTCCGAGCTCTGAAACAGGCCCCAGCAATCCTCCAAAACCCCGCGAGCTGAGCAAACTAACGGGGGCGGGGGCTGACAGGAGGCCCACAGGAGCCTGTGAGCGCAGGCAGTCAGGGAAGTTTCCCAGAGGAGGTGACCGGTGAGCCGAGCTCCAGAGGGTGGGCGGGGCCTGGTGGGGGCTGGGAAGAGGGCGTCCTGGGAAGAGTCAGTGGGATGGGAGAAAACAGGGCTGCAAAGCCTGAAAAGGGTTTTTTTTTTTTTTTTTTTTTTTTTAACATATTTCCTCATGGCAATAGGGAGCCACTAAAGGCTGTGCAACAGAGTAGGAGCTGAGGGAAAACGGTGAGTGTAAGGAAAGCTGTTCTATTGTTGAGCGGGGGCAGGTTGGAGGAGGTGGTAAACTGAGGCAAAGCTGGTTCCCACCCAGTTTTCTCTGCCTCTGATAGAATCCCTGTTCTGACAACCCATGCTGCTGTTCCATGCCACCCGGGAGGCTGTGAACTTGGCCCTCAGCACACAGGGGAAAATATCATATTTCTCTATTGTCTGTGTGGTCAATCAGGTCCTGTCCCCAACCAGGGAGCTACTTGAAAACATGACATCAGTCAAGTTTCAGGGGCTGCTGGTTAGCATCCCCCTCCCCAGTGTGGTATAAGTATCTGGGGTTGCCGGACCATCTGGTGTCTGAGGAGTTTATTGACCAAGACAGGTCCCTATTGTCAGGAGGTTTGTATGTTATAGGAGAGAAAAAGAAGAAGGAAGAAGAGGAGAAGATGGAAGCAAACATAACTTCACATGATAATAAAAAGCTATGAAGAAAATTAAACAGAGTGATATGTTGCCAATGCAGGAGACATAAGAGACGTGGGTTTGACCTCTGGGTTGGGAAGATCCCCACCAAGGAGGGCATGGCAACTCACTCCAGTATTCTTGTCTGGAGAATCCCCATAGACAGAGGAGCCTGGTGGGTTACAGTCCATGGGGTTGCAAAGAGTCAGGCTCGACTGAAGCAACTTAGCACGCATACACGTTCATTCGCTAAGTCGTTTCCAACTCTTAGCAACCTCACAGACTGCAGCACGCCAGTCTCCTGTCTTTCCCTATATCCCAGAGTTTGCTGAAATTCACGTCCATTGAGTCGGTGATTCCACATGATCCAGCAATCATGCTCAACGTTTATCCAAACAAGTTCAAATATTATGCCCACACAAAAAGGCTGCACACAAATGTTTACAATAGCTTTATTCATAACCACCAGAAACCGGAAGCAACCAAGATGTCCTTCAATAGGTGAATGGATACACAAAACATCATATATTGATGCCGAAAGTTCAGCCTCTCTATAACTCAGTGCTGAATCAAATCTCAGAGACAGAATTTGGGTGAAGCAGAAAAGACAGCCTTATGGCTTTGCCAGGCAGAGGGGGACACAGCAGGCTTCTGCCTGGAGAAACTATGTGTGCCAACCTGGGAGGATATGTTGAGGAATTTTTATAGCAAATAGTTATATTTGTGTGGGGTGTGGGGTTGCTGACAAGATTAGGGCATGTGCAGGGTCTCAGGTGGTCTCCTAGTCTTGATGAGCTCTCTGGTCCCTGTAATCTTGTCTCAGGTGGCTTCTTGGCTGCTCCTCCCTTGATTAGCTGTTCAGATTAACTGTTCATATCTGCCCTTTGGAATTCAGGGAAGGTCATGGAGGTTGGAGTCATGCCTACAAAAAACACCATACTGTCCATGAAATTCTTTAGGCCAGAATCCTGAGTGGGTAGCCGTTCCTTTCTCCATAGGATCTTCCCAACCCAGGGATTGAACCCAGGTCTCCCACATTGCAGGTGGATTCTTTACCGTCTGAGCCACCAGGGAAGACCCAACAAGAAACAGGGGACAAAAAAATGGCTTCTGTGCCTAGGAGCCCCAGAGGGTACTCCTGGGTTTCAATATCCAAACAGCAGAATATTCTTCCACAATAAAATGAAATGGGCTAACCAGCCATGAAAAGACATGGAGGAAACTTAACTGTGTATTACTAATAAGAAGCCAGTCTGAAAAGGCTACATATTGTATGATCTCAATTATATGACCTTCTGGAAAAAGTAAAATTATGGAGTTATTAGAAATATCAGGGATTGCCAAGAGGAGAGGGCAGGGATTAACAGGTGGAACACCGGGTATTTTTAGGGCAGTGAAAGTGTTCTGTATGACACATAATGTTGCACACATGACATTTGTCAAAGCCCATGGAACGGTACAACACAAAGGGTGAACCCTATCATCAATTGTGGACTTTAGGTAATAATAATGTATCGATATTGGCTAATCAATTGCAAAAAATATAACACATGAATGCAAAATGTTACTAACAGGTGAGAAATGGAGTATTTCCTGCCATCAGTGAACAAGGATGTCACAGTCAGCAATTCCAGCCCTCCAGGGCAACCAGGAAGAACAATATCTGCAATCCGGCAGCCAACAGGCTGCAACCACTCTTACGGCGAGCACTGAGGAAAAACTCCGGATACTGGCCCCAGATAGCTGAGATGCCTATGAAAGGAATGATTTCAGTGAGCCCAGGCTCTTGCATCTTCCAATACATAGAAAAAAACGCTAAAGTTCTTAACTTGAGATAGATGGTTTTCTTTAATTCACAAAAATACTTTTGATGTTCAGACTACCTGCTCTTTGTTGCAAACTTCTATATAACCTGACAACTCCCCTTCGCCCATTGCCCCTGCCTCCTCAGATCAGTTCTCTCAGGGTCACTTGAGATGCTGTCTCCCGGGCTTGAAGTCCTACATATGCCTACTGAATAAAACAGAATTCTCAACTTTTAGGTTGTGAGCTATATGTTAAGTCAACACAGGGGAAACTTGATGGAGCAGGATAAGAGACTATAAGGGAACTTGGCTTTCTTGCACAATTTTCCTATAAACCTAAAAATGCTCTGAAAAAAAAAAAAAGCCTGTTAATTTAAAAATCTTTAAAAATAATTTTAAAGAGATTTCTGCTCCCTTTAGGTGATGGGGCAGGGAGGTGCAGACTAGGAACACACAACTCCACCAGTTGGAAATGGCAAGTACCTCTTACCTGGCAGCAAGACCAACACGCACCTCATTATCTCAATCAATTATCTGGCTTTAGACGATGCCCCTGGGGGCTCTTCCCTACAAACTGGAGGTAGCATGCCCTCACCTTCCCTTTTCTCACCCCTCCCAGACCTCAGTGTTGGGGAGCGAGGAGTGTGGATGGTTCACATGCCCAGGGCCTGGGTGTGGCCCCCAGCCTAAGCACACAGGGCATGGCAGCTGACCTCTTCTCCAAGTCCCACAGGTCACCCCAGGTTTGGTCCTGAGAGAGGAAGGGGTGAGGCACTCAGGTCACTGGCCCAGGGGACAGCAAGTGGAGCCCTAAAGAGCAGCAGGCAGAAGCCCACCGTCTGATGAGAAGCAGGTGGTCATGGCAGCACCTGCCTTGCTGAGCTGTTAGTGAGACAGTGGGTGGGAAACAGCCCTGGTCAGACATAGGAAGAAGTCAGGAATATTGACCATGCCTGATGGGTTTCTTGGTTCATCCCAGCTTTCTTCTGGGGAACAAGGCTGTGGGTTGCAGAGGGGCAGGTGCCAGTTTGCTTCGCTCAGTCCTCGAGCCCTGACATCCAGAAGAATCTAGTCTGTCTATTCCTTCATCAAGTAGCTACCCAGGAGGGTCAGTCCCTGTATCAGGCGCTGGGGATATGGCCTCAAAAACACACAAATTCCAGCCCAGATACGAGCACCCAATCAGCACAGGGAGCCACCCTCTAAGGAAGCAGTGCATGCTGTAGGAGCAAAAGGCCGTGGGCCGTGGGAGCAAAGTGAACAGAGAGAGGAGAGAACAGAGAGAGGAGAGATGTAAGGTTGGAGAAGTAGCAGGGGCTGCAAAAGTCACGATAAGAACTTTGGATTTTATTCCAAGAAAGTCGACGGAGCGCAAGAGTGACGTAATCGCACACTTGGCTACTCAACGTGTGGTCCATGAACCAGCATCTCCCGGAAGCTTGTTAGGAATGAAGGCACCATCTGCTGTGATGAGGATACTGAGGGACTAGTGGACAAAGGTGAATTGAATGAAAGTCCAAGGGCTCCCTAACCTGTAGTTGCCCCAGCTTTGTCTTCCTGCAGCCTCCACCATTAGACAAGCTTGCAGATCACTTCCAGCTATAAAGAGCTCTCTCCTCTGTTTGCTATGACCCACAATATCAGTGAGCAAGAGCTCTTTTGGCCTCCAAAGTTTCTTTTGCCCATCTGATTCTTCCCTGTAGCCAAACTGAGGGGTCTGGCAGGCTGGGGATGCAGACCGCTAGGATTTAGGGGACAGATCATGCCACTCTGAGCCAGCCCCAAGACAGCTAGACAAGCTTTTTCATGGCACTGTCTCCACCACGGCCCACAGTGTGGCCCAGGCCCCCATCAGCAGTAGTGTGACGTGTCCGTGTCTTGCTGAACAGAGGCCTGTAGGTACACGCAGACCCCAAATATCATACCAACTGTGCTGCCTTGGACAACTTGCTTAGCTTTCCTGGGCCTCAGTTTCCCTGCCTGAGTTTGTGAGTGGGTGGCCAAGAGAAGACCTAGTCCAGTGTCCAGCAGAGAGAAGGTGTTTTACAGAAGAAAGCAGCCCCACCTCCATCTTCCTGTGGGCACAGGTTTTCCCTGTACCTGTCGGCCCCCGTGCAGCGTCCCAAGCAGCCCCTGCCCACGCTGCACAGTTGGTTTGAGGGCCCCTTAGAAAAATGACCCAAGCCTCTTCCACTGCCCACTCCCTGCTGGCACAGCCCCCAACCTCTTCATCACAGCCCCCCTCTGCCGGCCCCCTGCCCCCGCACCCTACAAGCTCAGCCAGCCCAGGGAGCCCTTCCTCTCTGCCTAGAGACTCCCTCCACACCCACGGCCCAGCTGGACTCAGGCCAGTCGGAGCTGCTCAGGCCAACCTGGAAAACAGCTGGAAAACTTCTTATCCCCACTGACCCGCAGCTGGGAGTCTGGATGGCCCCAGATGGCGAAGCCAGGTACTCAGGGCCCTGGAGCAGCAGGGGAGCCCTGCTCAGACACTCTGAGGGCCCTTGCCTGGTGACTCAGAGGTCCTGGACTTCAAGAAACCCAAGCCCTGGAGCCTCTGATCCCGCTAGGCTTGCCTCAAAGCCCAGAAGCTGGAGCCCAGTTCCCTGGACCTAAGAGGAGGGGGAAGACTCCAGGGCAGAAAGGCGGTGTCCTCAGCAGAGTTTGCAGCAGCAAAGATGGCTTCCAAGGAGTAAAGTAGGAGACATACGGAGGCAGGGAGAGACCGAAAGGAGGAGAAGGCAGCAGGGAGAGGCTTCAAGTCAGAGACGGAGGAGTGTGGGAGGGAGTTGGGGGAGTCCCGGGAGGTAGAGAGAAGCCAGCGCAGGGGCAGGACTGCTGCAGAAGGTCGACATCCGCAAGGCCTGTGAACGGCAGTTGGGTTTGGGGCGAGTAGAGGACTCAGCATTTGTCCATAAGCTGGTTGACCTTCCAAGTGCGGGTCTTTTTAGGCTGAGTGTTTGGGCTGGCTCCAGGAGTCACAGTTAGGTAAGCCTCACAGCTGAGAACTGAGGAAGGGCATTGGTGCCCCCTTAGCTAAGCCCCTTCTGCTCCCCTCAACATTGGGAGAGTGTGTGCCAGTGGGGGCAAGGGAGAAAGACTCTCAGGGACAGAAAGGACTGAATGGAAGCTCCTAATGGCTGCAGCTCTTAGTGAGTCTGTTACCAAGTTCTAAGAGATTTGTGACTCCAAGCTCCAAGGTAGGCTGTTGACCCTTCTTTTTCATAGTTAACTTTCAGGCCAGTTTCTTTAAATTCAGAAGCACCAGAAGGTAATAAAGGTAGGCGTTTAGAGCCTGGGCCGGAACCCCTGCCCCTCTGTGTACCTCAGTTTTCCCGAGCAAGCTTAGCCTCCCTCCACTGCCGCCCACTCCTGATTTGTCCTGAGAATCAAACAGCACAAATGTATGTGAAATGCTTCCTACACTGCTAAACTGCGCGCGCGCGCACACACACACACACACACACACACACACGTCCAGGATGACTGTCGCCTTCCCTGGAACCTCTCCAGGCCCAAGGAGGCAGCATTCCACATGAGCGCGTGGATTGGACTGACTTCGAACAACAGCATTTCCAAAGCACTTGGCCACCTGGCACCGTTTTCAGCACTCAGCTGGGAGATAAGTGACCATAAATCCTCGAGTAGAGGCAGCCTGACTCGGCAACGCTGACACACAGGAACAGCGACACGCACTTCTTCCGGTGATGACATCCCGAGGAGACAAGTGTGAAGAAGTCTGTTGGGTGTGTTTGTGCTCTGGCTTCTCCAGGCAGGCAGGCCAAACCCCGAGAAGACATCTCCCCAGCTTGGCCCACCCCTCCCCCTTACTGTCTCGAGCCTTTCCTGGGGCCTGGGCTCCTGCAGCCATTTCTTGTCACTGCTGAACAATAGGCCTTGCTAGCAGCTGGCAGCTTGGCTTCCCTGCCCAGGGAGGGGGGGAGGAGGATGGGAAGGAGGCAGCAGGCCGGCTGTGGGGCTGGAGCAGCCAGCCTGCTACAAGGGGGTTCCCAGCTCCAGGGATGGCGCCAGTGTGTGCGCCTCCCCGGTCGTGGTCATGCACACCCAGCAGCTGGGAAGGCTGGTGCTGGGGGACTGAGCGCAGCGGCTCCTCCCACCTGAGTGGTTTTGTAAACTCTCGAGGCCTGGGGCTCTGTGCCCAGGGATGCTGGCGAAGGCCCCCATGATTCCAACTTGCAGCCAGGAAGAAGCACAGCCCAAAGCATGTGGCATGAACGTAGTCCTGCCTCCTTCCTTGGCCACTGAGCCAACCGAGTCCCTGGGAGGAGAAGCAGCCGATCCAAGGTCACACAGCGTCTTCAGCCCTGTTAAAGCAGTCCCAACTCCTGGTTCACTTCTGGCCCCACTGGGACACCTTCTCTCTTGTCCCTCAGGGTAGTGCCTCAGTGTGCTGGGAGGGAGCCATACCCCTGTGGAGAAGAGGTGGGGAGAAGCGGCTTGTCCAAAGGTCAGGCAAGTGACAGAGGTGAAGTTCTGATTGGGCCACCATCTCCTGACTCCCTCACTTTGCTCAGCCTCCAGGCAGCACCTGCCTAGCTGGAATGACACCAGCAGTGACGATGGGTGATAGGAGAGTGTGCTGAAGGGGTTATAAGGGTCAGAGAGGCCCAGCCTGCAATCCTGGCTCTGCCATGTGCCAGCTGTGTGACCTTCAGAAGGTTGCTTAGCCTCTTTGAGTCCAGACTCCCTCCTCTATAAAGTGGAGGTGGCCAGATAAACCTGAAAGGGCTCGGGCAGAGTCCACCAGATCATGCACATGGCACCCAGTGGTGTCTGGCTTGTGTGAGTGCTCAGCAAGTGGTAATCCCGAACCTCCCAATTCAGCTAAGATTCCTCTCGCAAATGAGCAAATGTACATTAAAAGCAAAGACAGAAGAGACAATAGGGACTCTGGGACCCCATATTGTCATACAAGCTTGGAGCACAGTGTCCTCAGTAAATACACAACTGAATGCCATGATGACAAGTGTGGTGTTAGGGAGATGGTGGTGCTCCCGTAAATCGTGCTTTCAATATTAAGAGAACCCAGGTTTGCTTAAAGGCCTGACCTAAAACCCCACATCAAGAGGAGGCCTGGATTTTAGCCTTGTCACTGCCATGTTTGCTACAGATAACATTTGAGGATTTCTTTTTTTTTTAATGCCCTAGACCTGTTGTGCTTCACATGTGATCTCTATCATTTCATGAGATAAGCTCACTTATGACCCTCATCTTACAGATGAGAAAGCTGAGGTGTAGGCAGGTTCGAAAACTTGTCCAAGGTCACATATAGGCCATCAATGATGGAGGCAGGACTCAAACTCGGGCAGTCTGATTGCAAAACCGTGAACCCTCACACTACATTCTCTTGTCATAAACAAGAGTCACTTCCCCTCTCTGGGTTTCAGCTTTCACATCTGTAAAATGGGGCCCTTTGGCCAGAAGGTCCACATCTAAGCCTCCCCAGGTGTTAAGCCCTCAGAAGATTCCATTTTTGTGTGACTTTTCTGACTCCCCTGCCCTCTGTAACCCTCAAACCTCCCCTCCAGCACTGACTCCCAACCCCTGTACTGTGCCAATTTCCAGACCCCTTTCTAGACGTCCTGGTCTAAGACCCTGAATGAAACGGCTATGGCCTGGCCTCAACTATGGTCAGATTCTGTCCTAAGCACTGTGTGGCTTGTAAAGATCAAGGCTTGGTAAACTGTTTCTGTTAAAGGCCAAAGAGCAAATATTTCAGACTTTGAGGGCCATACGGTCTCTGTGACCATTGCACTCGGACAGCAGTCAGACAATACACACGGACAACTGTGGCCATGTTCCAATAAAACTCACACCAACAGGCAGCGGGCAGGATTTGGCCCAAGGGCTGAAGTTTGCTGGCCTCTGTCAGAGATGAACATCAACAAGGTGACTGCTCTCCCAAACATCAGGGGGTAGCACAGGAAATACAGTTGCACAGTTGTACAGGTAGCAGCGGGTAGCTCAGAAGCTAGCCTGAGACACAGTTGGCCTTGCTAAGTGTCTTTGCAAAGGCAGAGTCCTCCAGAAAAGGAGGAGTCTTCCTGTGCAGGCACTTAAGCTTGGCCTGCGGGTAATGGATGAAACTTCTACAGTAGGTCTGGGGGCACAAGCAAGAGCATGCATGCTGTGCTGGCGACAGGGGCCACCAGAGGGCCGGATGGGAGTGGGTCTGGGACCCAGACAAGGAAGATCAGGCTTTGTGCTTCTCTCCTCTGGAGAGAAGAATCAACTACAGTGTTTGTTTAATATTATTTAGTTATTTGGCTGTGCTGGGTCTTCGATGTGGCATGTAGAATCTTTAGCTGTGGCATGTGGGATCTAGTTCCCTGACCAGGGATCTAACTCGGGCTCCCTGCTTTGGGAGCGTGGAGTCTTAGCCACGGGACCACCAGGGAAGTCCCTGTTTGTTTTTTCAATTCAACACATGTTCTGAGTGCTTACTGCACTTGGTGCAGGTGGAGGCACGAGAGGATGGACAACATCCACAGCTTGCATTTTTCTTGCCCTGTCGACATCTTCCAACAGACTTAGTAGCCATGACTATCTCCTCCTCGGGAGCACAGAAATTGAACGAGTCACCCAAGTCCCATCTCTAATTAGTAGCAGATGCTCATGTTCCAGACACAAACCTCTCTACTGAGCAGCAGCCTCTTATTTCTAGTGCCCTAATGAGCATCTCCACCGGGCTGTCTGAATTGAGCTAAGCCTGTTCTCCCCACTGTGAGTCTGCTAGGGCTGCCGTAACACAGAGTGGCCTTAACGATAGAAATCATCCTGGAGGCTAGAAGTCAGAGACTGAGGTGTCAGCAGGGTCAGTCCCTTCTGAGAGCCCTGAGGAAGAAATCTGTTCATGCCACCCCTGCCCCCTCCAGCTTCTGGTGGTTTGGTGGCAATCTTTGGTGTTCCTTGGTGTGTTGACATGCTACCCCGATCTCCGCCTTCATCTTCATAGGGTGTTTGTTCTCTGTGCTTGTGTCAAAGTCTCCCCTTTTAAAAATAAGGACACTAGTCATTAGGATTAGGACCCACCCAACTTGACTCATTTAAGTTTGATAAATTTTAAAGTTAAAATAGTAAAATTACTTCCAAATTAAGGTCACTTTCTAAGGTCTTGAGGGTCAGAATTTTTAACAGATCTTTTTTTGAGGACACAATTCAACCTATACCAGCTCTCAAGTGCTCCCCAATTGCCACCATATTCCATGGCTGATTGACCAGAACCCTCATTTTCCAGCCCCATTCCCTCACCAGCTGGCAAGAGTGGCCCAAAACTACCCAGAGCAGATAAGGCTGGCATCCCATGACTCCCTCCAAGATGGCCCAGCTGCCAAGGAGATAGCACTGGGTCTCCCCCACGACCCTATGGAGGACGGGGAAGGGGCCAGAGGGGAGCTAGACTGTATAAATGGGGGGTGGTGCTGCCAGAGGATGTGCAACAAATTTGTGAACCACTTGTGCTTTGGCACGCCAAACCTGGCCACAAGGGTGTTAGAGAAATGACCCAACGGCGGTGAAGAGCAGCTAGGAAGCAGGTGGAATAATTGGAGGTGAAGGGGGAAGATGGCTTGAGCTGGGGAAGCAGAAGCTGTAGTAGGTTCGGAAAGGAAGCTGCTGGAATACACCTAGGAGAAGGGTGATGAGGCCAAAGAGAGGCCCAAAGAGGAAGGACCAGCCCTGTTGGGAAAATGAGGCTGTTTTAGATGTACTGAGTATGAGATGGCAAAGCTTGGCTGAAGTCCAGAGCTCAGGAGAGAGGTGAAAAAGTAAAAGTGTTAGTCCTGTCTGATTCTTTTGCGATCCCATGGACTGTAGCCCATTAGGCTCCCCTGTCCACGGAATTCTCCAGGCAAGAATACTGGAGTGGATAGCTAGTCCCTTTTTTGGGGACTTTCCCAACCAAGGGATTGAACTCGGGTCTCCGGCATTGCAAGCAGATTCTTTACTGTCTGAGCCACCAGGGAAGCTGGGAGAGAGGTAGGAGCTGGAAATAAGTTTTCAGAGTCCTGGATGGATTAGGAACCCTTGGGAAAACAAGCAGAGTAGAGGCTCAGCAAAGAGCTGAGTCACCAACTGAACCCTGGGAAAAACCCAATGTTAGAAAGAGTTGGAGAAGGAGGTTTGAGAAGCACCCAAGGGGCAGTGGGAGAACCAACAGAGAAAAGTGCTTCTGAGACAAGACAGAGGGAGACGGTGATAGCACCAACTTGAGGGGAGGCAGTGGGGGGTGGGAGGGGCACCATTCACCGACACGGGCAGACGGTGACATACAAGCTGGCTGTACTCCAGGCAGAAGGAAACTGCAAACACACCTCTCTCATCTTTTAACTGTTTATTGTATAATATAAAACTACAAAAGTAAGACTGCTCATTTCCATGTACATTTAATCTGTCCAATTGTTCAGATTACAGCCCAAACCTACATGTGAATACAACCATCTGGGTTCTGATGTAACGTCTGTAATATTGCATAGAAAAGGCACAGCTCTCAGGTCTGTGGGGGAAAGGTTACACCTCCTTTTTGACAAAAGCCCTCCTCAAAAACCATGCACCAAACATGTTGCTATGTACATCTGTTCCAAATCTTGGTTGTATGGACCGCACTTCTCTTCCAAACTTGTTATCCCCAAAAGACATCCACAATTTTTACTGGCTTTGTTTGCAATAGTACTTGATCCTGGCTAATTTTCAAGAACCATTTAGACTCATTCTCAGAAGCCCTGAAAACAATTGTACATAAGCAGGACGCACACACCTCACTGCCACTGGCAGTTACAGGAAGTTAACCATTTACAGCCAGAAAAGGTTAAATATGCTCTTTTCAATTCTTTTCAGAAAGTGTATAAAGGTTCAATTTGTAACAGCAAGATTTTGAAATTAAGACAATTCATATAGAGAATAACAATCGCTGCACAACGTAGAGTCTCTCTCTCTGGTTGGTTTTCTTTTTTTTTTTTTTTTTAACATCTGTCATCTGAGAAGGCTGCCCTGCAGATTCATAATTCATTATTTACCACCAAGGGTGGTTAATAAATTTAAGCTTTAAAAATGATCCGTAAGTTGACACTTGGCTCTTTGGAGTTTATTTATTTAAGAAATTTTCCTTGATTGATCTCAGGGCAGTTGGGACACTCTGAGGGGCTATGGCAATAAACAGCACAATTGAGAAAGACACTCCTCCGGTGGAGGTGGCTTGGCTAGTTCTCACCCTTTGGTGTGAACGAGGGTGTCAGTGGTATGGTTGCCCCTTCTGTCATAGAGAGAAAGTGCGACTAAAAAAAGTTAAAAAATATCAACCCTTTGATGCTTTTCTTAAAAATTTGGAGGTATTAAAACATTCCTCATCCATACCTTTTGCATATTTCAAATAGACCCATATTTTAGAGAAGAGAGTAAAAATGAATGTGGACTGTGCATACGATGAGAAGACCCAGGGGTCTGGCTCAGACCCCCTTCTAGTACAGATTGACATTCCTACAGAATACATTCCTACTTACATTCTGCACATGTTACCATCCAGATGTTGTTAGAGCTCCACAGTAAAATAAATATATTTACACAGAAAAAAAAAAGGAATAAATAACTTATGAAAAAAATCACTTCAAATTCAAAGCTCTTATTATTCTGCTCTCATCTTGTCACTTCATTGCACATCACTGTCAATAATTGTCCTCTCCCAGCCCCACCCAGCATGTCGCTCTCGTAAAGGCACCTCACATTGCCTGCCTGACTCTGAAACCCATGTGGTGTCCTTCAGGAGGGGGAAGGCACTGCCACCGGTGGCATGTGGACACACGTCCCACGCTCGAACTGGGGCTCGGAGATCACACACAGGCTCACGTTCTTCCCTGTTGGGACATCGCTTTGTCAAAATAAGACACAAAGATAACTGGAACACTTGGTGGTTTTGTTCTTTCGAAAAAGGGCCACTAACTTCCCTTGTTCTTCCTCATTAGACCTTGAATACCAAGAATTCATGGCAAGGGTATCCAGAGTTAAAAAGCACTTGCGTGCTGCTGTTGGGGGTTTTTGTTTTGATCCTGAAGCCCAGCCTTATCAATGCGGGAGAGTGGGAGAACCACGTGTGGGCAACATTTCGCAGTGCTTATTTGAACTGCTGCCCAACATATGGGACTTGTTTAAACACACAATTTGCTAATCCAACCAAAGTACAGTTGTTCTAAGTTACTATCAATCAGTTTTTAACAATGGCAAATCAGCTGCCTTACCCTGTTATTGTCCGGGATAATGAACACTATTGTGCACGGACACGAATGTGTCTGTGTGCGGCATGTGGAGGGTTTGCTGGGTCCTCCAGCTAGCAGAAGCGTGGCGTCTGGGCGGTCTTGTTCTCTACAGGAAAAGGAAGCGCTTCAAATGGACAGGCACAGTGACACTGGAAGCATCTACAAAAACCCTCACCTTAACTATGTGGTCCCTGGTCCTATTATAGGGAATGACACATCTGTAGTAGTAAGAGGTGTCTGGTGGAGGGTGCTTACAGGAGAACAGTGCAATTTGATCGATTCCTCACTGCCTGAATGAGTTGATAATTAGCCTTTAAAAACACATTTAGGTGGGGGGGGGGGTTGGGGTAGGGGGGAGTAAATCAGAATGTAGAAAGATTTAATCATATCATACACGAATCTTCTGCTTAGATGAGCAGTTCCTTCATCACAAATGTATTTGCTTTGCCATGTGCATTATAAAAATAAAACTATCTATGGCTTGTATAAAGTGCCATTTTATAAAGCTGTCTTTTTTTAATTGGCCAGAAAGACTCAATTTTATCCATGGCAAGAAGTGAGCAGAATTGGTGACTGAATATTGACAAATGACCAACAACAAAGACAACAACAACAACACAAATCCCATAATTTAAAAATTCTTAAATAAATATAAAAGTTACTCCTAAAGAAGCCATCTGCGTTTCAACAATATAGGTTGTAACCAGCAGAAGTACCATCGGAAGAAAAGAAAAAACTGAGACAGAAAGGCCATAAACAATTTCGGCAACAAGCATGATACATCGCAAACATTCTAAAATTAAAAGTAGATCACTAGGAATAAAAAGCTAGTTCTCCTGGCAGAGAGAGGATGGCAAAGTGGGGGCAGAGGGGGACATGCATAGACAGTCCTGTGTATTTGGGTAAAACAGCCTTGTAAAGTGAAGTTAAAGCAGTTGATTCGAGAAAGCAACCAGATAAGAGGCCGTGATGTAACGGGGCCAACTCCTGGTTCAAGAGCCATGGGCGTCACACGAGTGCATCCCAGGCTGGGCCGAGGAGAGTCAGGCTCACTGTGGTGATCGTGACGGTGCCATTTTCAGCACTTAGCAACAGAGGGAATGAAAGCTCTAGGGAAGGGAAGCCGGAAAAGACAACTGAGCAACATGATGGATGCCTTCCGGGGGAAGAGTTCCTTCTTGGTGAGCCCTAAACATTGCAATAGGGTTTAGTTCCATGAAGAGGTTGGTCGCTTTTCATAAAATTCTGTTCGTGTGTAAAATTTCAGGTCTTCATAAAAATTATGCCAAAAACGGAAAGATCTGGGGTTTTGTTTAAAAAAAAATAAAAACAATTAAAAGCGCAGACTTGGCATAAATAGAATACTTGGTAGCCTTCCCCTTCAGAGAGTGAGCGAAAGAGAACCATCATGTAAACCCGGAGCTCCATGGCTGCCTCCCGCCAACTGCTTAATGCAAGCTTGATGAGCACACGTGGCTCTGGCTTTGGAAGTCACAGTGCTGGCAGGTGTTCATGCCAGGGGGTCAGTGCTCATGAAATTTGGGTGTGATATCTCCTGGCCCTTTTTAAAGCGCTGTGTGTGTGTGTGTTTGCATCTGGGGACATCAACTGCGGATTGATTTGATCCAATTTTCTCTTTGCACCAAACACATATAAAACATTACAACTCTATAAAAGTACAAGTGCAACTTGTACATCTGAAGTTTGCAGGAACTATGTGAGCAAATCCTATCAAAATAGCTATCTCATATGTATAAACAGCATTTGTTTTTAGAAAAACAATATCATAAACTGCAGAATCTGTACAAAAATATAAAATAAATTTGGGCAGCAGTTTCTAAACAGCCATGTAAATGCAACACTTACGAGGAGTAGTTAATGCCTCTAAAAAGGCTGAATTGCCAAGTCAACCTATACAGGGCGAAAATGCCGGAAAAGGTACTGAGATTATCTAAATAATATATATATATATTCTTTTTTTTTTTAACTCTTGCAATAAAACTTATAGAAAAAATAGACAAATATGCACATGCAATTTACAGCTTTCCCAACTTATTCCTTGTGCTTCACTTGAACTGTTTTTGTCATTCAACACAGCCACATCGTCTTCAAATGTATTCTTTCTTATTCCCGGGTAGTAGGTCTCTGAGGAACCACTCAAAAAAAGCATATTAAAAGTGGTCATACTTGGATGAAGGCACTCCAACTCTGCTCAAAGCAAAAACTAGTGTGATCCTTTTGTAGAATGTTCTTCTCAGAAAAAGGCAAGCAAGGGTGCATGCACAGTGCGGAGAGCTGTCGGGGTGCGGGGGGTGGGGTGGGGAGCAGGTGCGGGGGCCCCGGGGCTCAGGATCCGACCAGCACCTCCATGATGTGGTCCAGCTCGGTGAGGTCCATCTTGAAAGGCTGGCTCGGGGCGACGGGCTGGCTGCTGTAGGGGGCCAGCGTCTTGAGGAGGTCATCGGCCGATACGGGGGACATCTTGGAGGCGGTCCCCGACGCGGACGTGCAGGGGTCGAAGTCGTACATGGACGTGTCAATGTCGGCGAACAGGATGTCGTCCAGGGTCAAGTCTGTGAGGAAGCCCGTGGACGCGGTGATCTCAAAGTTGCCAGGCAGGGAGTCCATCAGTTTCGGGTCCTCGGGCCGGCCGCCCTCCTGCAGCCCCTCGGGTCTCTGAGGCGCGCCGGGCCCCCCGGAGGAGGAGTCCCCTTTCGGGCCGTCGGCCTCCGCGGCCTCCGTGGAGGTAGATGTGGGACAGAGCTCCTCGATCTCGTCCAGGGCGGAGGAGAAGCTGTCCTTTTCCGGCGGGAGGAGGGCGGGAGGCGCGAGTCTGGCGGGGGCGGCCGGCGACGAAGTGCAAAACGTGTCCGGGTCGTCGTCCTCGAGCAGCGAGGCGGGGGTGAGGCAGGCCTCCAGGGCCGCGGCGCCGCCCAGCTCGCAGGGCGCGGGAGCGGGCTGGCTGAAGGCGGGCGGCGCTTCCCGGGAGCTGGAGCCCAGCGGGTCGGCGGCGGCGGCGGCGGGCGGCGCGGAGGCGGGGAACGCGGGCCGCAGGCTGCCCTCCTGCTTCAGCTCCTCCTGGATGCGCCGCAACATGTTGTTGATGAGCACGGTCTTTTGCAGGCTGGGCTCGGTGAGGGGCCTGTGGTTGTAGAGCTTCATAAGGGAAATGTTGAAGATAGTCTGGCGCTGTAAGGTGTAAGACACCTTGGACGGACCGTCTGACGGGGACACGATTTTGCCTTCCAGCCCATCTTCATGCTCGTCAAACTTCCGTTTTCCTCCTTTCCCCAACATATATCTAACAAGGAGAAAGGAAGGAGATGGAATCAATCCTACAGAAACGAATTCCACCCCGCCCCCCTCCCGTTTTCAAAAAAGATGCCGATTTCAGAGGTCAGGACTCAGGACCTGAGTTCCCTGACCAGGGCTGGTTACAACAGAGGAATTCATTGGGAAATCTACCTCTGTGTGGCGGTGGAGCAATTTTTATCACTGGGTAGTCTGTTGAATGTATTTCTTGAGAAATGTGTACGACACAGACAAGTTAAACATTACCATGGAAACCGTGATTTTGACTTTCTCGCTTGTGTGCCTGTGCCTACCTACCCTGTTACCAAGCAGGTTCAACTTCCCTCCCTCCAACAGATCTATTTTTAAAACCCAAGAAAACACTGACAATGCTATGACCTAAACAGGTAAAGGTGTCACAGGTTACAGCTTGAACACACCTGGAATGATGAAAAGAACGCAGTTGGAAAATGGGGAACATGTACAGTTTTGGTAGAACTGCATATGCTTTCAAAACACTGCTTTCTTCCCCATCACGCACAGAGCCTGACTGTTTGGTGTGGTGAAGGGCTTAGGCTGTATTAAATGACCACAGTGATGGAGCTGCTATCGCTTTTCTGTCAAGAATCAAGTGCAGGATTTCCCAACCCAAGTTTTTCCGTGGCTAAGTTTCATCATAGGCTGTCATACCTGAGTGCAACTGGACTAATTTAAAAGCAATTTCCTGTGATTATAAGTATTGCTGTTTGAGTACTGGGTACATTTCTTAAAATACCTACTGTGATTCCTGCAGCGATTTCAAAGAGACAACCACCTCCTATCTCACACCCTGAGCACTGGGGAATGGGTTTTAACTCCTGCCCACCTTGCCTGATATGGCAGCCTCCTCCTGTGCTCTGTCCTGATTGAAGACACCCCCAAATGCCTGCGCCTTCTGGAGAGCAGCTGGCCCTTCCTCTCAGAACTTCAGCATCTAAACCAAGCAATCACAAGTCCACCGGTCTGTGTCTCACAGACCCCACTTTATAACGATTTAACAAAGAAAGCTGTCCTTGTGTCATCGTTCAGACCCGCAGACGGGCTTCTCGTCAAGCTAGGCCCGTGGCGCTTGTTCCTTCCCCCTCTACAATGCTTACCCAGAGGGGCGTGTTAATGCTCTCCTCAAGGCCACTCACTCTTTTTGATGATGTCACACACAAGAAAGTGCTTTGCAGTTACCCAGCATTTTTTTCTAAAGGTGACTTGCCTTTTACTGAATGACCTCCTTTAATCCTTTAACTCATCCCGCATTTACATTGCCTTGGGCACTCTGCCAGAAAGTGGGTCGTCCGGCACAGGAATAAAGCCTGGTCTTCAAGGAGCTTAACAACTTCTCCTACACCTTATTATCATTTTAAAGTGGGAGTCTCATCCTAAAGGGATAAGGCTAACCATAATAAAACTTCCTTCTTCGGCTTTGTGGAAGAAGGCCAGACGTGCAGGTGGACACAGAGCCTGGCGCGCAAGTCCCATTCCGGGTGGCTGCCTTCATGTGGCTCAGTCTCCAGCAGAGAACGAAGACAACTGCAATCCATCAAGTCAGAATCAGCCTGAGACTTTGTTAACGCTTGTAAAGAATGTGGAGTTACTTATAGGAAACACTTCCCCCCACTTCGTAAACATTAAGAAAATGGCTGTCAATCACTAGGACCAAAGACCAGTCCCATAATTAACTGTTCTCTGAGGCAAAGAAGGTGTGTATGATAGTAACAAAGGGTTTATCTAGTGCCTCACATGACAGCAGCATTTCCTACTGCTCTGCTCAGTGCTGTCTCATTTGTATGTACAAACGGCATAGGACATTTCCTATCTAAAGTATCTGTGCCCATTTAAACCTGAGTGTGAATCAGTGAGGAGGCGACTTCATTTCACAGTACAAAACACTTGCTACTTTATCTATCAGAAGTACACTCGGACAGCTGTATTTTGAAACAGATAACTGTATTCAAGTATATACCATTTGTATTTGCTTACAATTTAATGCCACATCCAGAAAAACTCCACTTTCACCAAAGGAAAAAAAAAGTGAAAGTGAAGCTTGCTCAGTCGTGTCCAACTCTTTGTGACCCCATGGATTATACAGTCCATGGAATTCTCCAGGCCAGAATACTAAAGTGGGTAGTGTTTCCCTTCTCCAGGGGATCTTCGCAACCCAGGGATCAAACCCAGGTCTCCTGCGTTGCGGGTGGATTCTTTACCAGTTGAGCCACAAGGGAAGCCCAAGAATACTGGAGTGGGCAGCCTATCCCTTTCCAGCAGATCTTCCTGACCCAGGAATTAAACCGGGGTCTCCTGCATTGCAGGTGGATTCTTTACCAACTGAGCTATCAGGGAAGCCCCACTTTTACCAAAGAGCTCACCATATGCATTTAGCTATCATATAAGGCAGTTACATAACCTATGTTATACACTATAATTTGAATGTACCCAATACACCCAAGTGTGTGTGAGAGTACACAAGTGCGTGCGTGCGCGCACGCACACACACACACACACACACACACACACAATCTCTCTCTCTTAAAACAGTGTTTCTCAAAGTGTGATCCATAGATGGAACCAGTCTACAAACTATTACTGGTTCACAATGAGGTAAGTAGAGATTCTGTACTGCTTAGAAATTTTTATGGCAGATTTACAGAGTAATTATATTTTGTAAATAAAACTTTTTAAAATGAGGCTTCTATTTTTACATCCGTGTAACTCATTAAATTTTTCCAGTATTCTGTCAGGTTTCACTGAAGTATTAGTCCATAAAGGAGGAAAACACAAAGAAGATGGTCTTTCATCACAGAAAGTTTGAGAGGCACTGTCCCAAAATGTAAACCAAACACATGCCTCAAAACAAGTATGTAAGCTTATGGCTACTTTAAATGTTTACTGGCTCTCTGAAGGAGAAGTAACACTCAGGAAAGACAATGCAGATGTTTCCTTTCTCTCAGTCATTCACACAGAACTGTCTTTTAAAGACTTGTTACCAGGAAAAAAACAACAGGACTTTTTCAATAACTCACATTTCTCTAGAAATAATCAGCAAGCACATAGAACTTAACTATTTAAAAAGCACGTGGTACTACAGGCATGGTTAGCCAAATTCTCATGGCTGAGGGAGATCTATGGAGATACTTTTCAGAGAGATACTTCACTGTGAGAAGCACCTGATTTCCAATTAGAATGATCTAGCTGGTCATTCGGAGAAGGCAATGGCACCCCACTCCAACACTCTTGCCTGGAAAATCCCATGGACGGAGGAGCCTGGTGGGCCGCAGTCCATGGGGTCGCTAAGAGTCGGACAAGACTCAGCGACTTCACTTTCACTTTTCACTTTCATGCATTGAAGGAAATGGCAACCCACTCCAGTGTTCTTGCCTGGAGAATCCCAGGGACGGGGGAGCCTCGTGGGCAGCTGTCTATGCGGACACGACTGAAGTGACTTAGCAGCAGCAGCAGCTGGTCATTATCGACTCAATGTACATGAGTTTGAGCAAACTCTGGGAGACAGTTTAGGACAGGGAAGCCTGGTGTGCTGCAGTCCAGGGGGTCGCAAAGAATTGGACATGACTAAGCGACTAAACAACGACAACAACAAAGCTGGTCACAGCTCTGTGATGTGATATGGATCCGAATGATTTAGAGAAAGCCTGATAAGACATCTGTAATGCTGTCTGGAAGGGGAAGGAGGAGGACCTGGGTACGCCAAATCCATGAGCAGGAACAGATAGATGAACTGAATCTTGGATGCTTCTCAAATGTGTAAATAAGGACCCATGATAGAGTATCTCTCAAAGCAGGTTTGGCTTCATTTTTCTATTTTGTTTTATGAGGCAAACTGCTCTACACACCCAGTAAGATTCCAAAATGCACACAATCCTGATTTGTAATCTGAACTCTAGCTACATTTTTACAAAAAGGAGTGAAAAATGACATGGTAAAATCTAACCCACATTCTTATGTAGAACATTACATTTTTTTTTTTAATTTAAAATTTGTAAAAAAAAAAAAAAAAAGTTTTCCCAAAGTTTGCTTAACATGCTGTTCCGAGTTCTGTCTGCCCACTTTCAGAAGAGGCCTCCAATTCCTGGAAGTGGGAGGGAGGTGAGAAGGACCCTCACTTGGAGATGTGTGAACATGGAACAGACACGATTCAAAGACAAGACAAGCCTCTCAAAAATACGAGGGCCAGGCTGCCCAAAGCCTCTCCTCAGGCACTCCAAGACAACAGCAGTAGCTCTTCAGGCCACTGGAGAGGCATGTGACCTTTTAAAAGGCCCCACTTGGCTGCAGAGTGAAGATGGAGCAGTAGCTGGAGGTCATTAAGGGCTTCAGGGTAACAGGGGTGGGGGTGTGGCAGGAGGTGTGTGCTGTTCCTGCACCAGAGGCCCCTTGGAGTGGAACTGGACACCGGATGGTAGCCTGGAGTTCCCTGAAAAGAGGAGCTTGTGACAAGTTGGTTTCCAGGCTACCCCGAGGCTCAGCACCTCACTTTGCCTCCTCCCTCGACTTGTGAAGACCCAGGCCCAAAGCCCGTGGTCTTCTATCCAGTCTTTCAGTAGAAGGCCCAAAGGAGATCCGGAACTTCAGGGTGGTTAGAGACCCTGACATGGAGGAGTGAGGTGCGTGCTCGCTCCCTTTCCTGCCCACCTAGAGGGGTCTAAAACTAACCACAGTCACTCTTTTGATTGAATATTCACTGGCTGTTAATATACAGTTCAAGGTAAAATACCTTCCCTCCCCAATAAACTTGTTAGAAACAAACCCCTAACATTCTGATTTGTTTAACATAAATTTTGGCAAGTATTAACTGCAGCAATCTAAGTTTTGAAAAGAGAGAACAAAAACTCATAGGGAGCAATACAAATGGACACTTCTCTGTGGGAGTTTTCCAGGAAGTTTAATAGTGAATAAAACTCTCCAGATACCAAACCTGGCTTTCAGTCAAGCCACTTTCACTAGGAAAGACCCTGCCCTCAAATGCTACAAATCTGCCCAGGGAAGATGGTCAACAGTAACATGTCACTAGGCGATTCCTCAGAAGAGAAAGAACCAGAGAAGCAGGAAAAGATATTATTTGGGGGTTTGCAATTCCAGATTCTAATGACTCCCACAGTCAGGAATCAGAGATCAGTACAGACTGGGTGACCGGGGAGAGACTTCCAGAGATAGGATTTGAGGTTTATACTTAAGGCAGGATTGCCTCTCGGTGAACGTGTCCCACCCCAGACGGTAAGCTGTCTGAGGGTTTTAGACAGTTCTGTTCATCTCTGTATCCTCAAGGTAAGGCAGTCCCTGACACACAGAAGATGCTTCAGAAATAGCGACTGGATGAATAGTAAATGGAAAGAATGAGAAAAGACATTGAGGGACAGCCAGAGACGGACTGTAAAACAAAAACAGAGATGTGTGTCTTTGGCTCTGGGTGTAAACTTGGCGTGAAGGGAGGGTATGACAAAGGGGAAGTCTGAACGAACCTCAGAGGGCACAGCTGTACAGGGCAGGCGTTGGGTAAGATCTGTTGGGACCGGAGGCACTGAGGGTGGGCAAGGACCCTGCATCCAGAAAGCTGTGCGTGCCTCTCTCATTCTTCAGTTCTCAAACTTGAGTGAGCATCAGATTCACAGAGGGGGCTCGGTAAAAGAATGCTCCCCCCGCCCCCCACTATCCTAGATTCTCATTCATTTGGTCTAGTGTGGAGGACCGAGCTCTATATTTTCAGCAAGTTTCCAGGTAATGCTGGTCTAGGGACCTCATTTTGACAACCACGACTTCCTTTTTTCTCCACCCAGCTATTTCATATTTAAGCCTGAGAATACCTTTACTCAATTAAATCTTGAGTTTAAACTGCTTCCCTATTTGTGCCTAAGCAGGTAAGGAAACAAAGAACGAGTAGCTTTGTGATGGCAACTGACATCAAAAAAGAAAGACTACATGCAGAAGTAAGATGTCCTAAGCTCAATTTTAATGATAAATCTCAGTTTCTCAGACTGATACATGTGATACCACCAGCTCACTGGGGCCTAGGTTCTTCTTGCCGTGATCACAGAGTGAATGGTAGTGAGGCCCAGTGTCCTGAGAGAAACTGAAATAGTACCCATGTGTTAAAAGGAGCATTTCATAGCTTTTACATTTTTAAAGCACTACAGGAAAAAGACGCAAACATTAAAAAAAAAAAGAAAGAAAAAACAAGCAATCAAAAAAGTTCTCTTAAACTCAGTGTTTTTTCAATTATTTTACAGCTATGCCTTGGAAAAACTGTTTAAAACACCGTCCTTTAATATTATTTGAACTGTCAAAATAAATGTTACGATTTTCTTTTTCCCCTCCTTTTTTTGGTTATTGTAATAATACAAACACTCCTGTCGAGGGCTGACTTTCAATAGCTCGCAGCGAGAGAGCTGCTTTGCTCCATACAAAACCCCAGCCCAAAAGGCTGTCTACGAATGGCTGAGCACCAGGTTCCCCACGAACTAATTATGATTTTAAAATTAACAATATTAAATCCACTTTTGCAAACCACCACTTGTGTAATCCCCACTAACAACAAAACCCACTGCTTTAACCTGCAGCCCGCTGTGGCCACCAGTGCTTCCTAGAGGCCCAGAGCCTGGGGGCCGCTGACTTGATAGGTGCACGGAGGGGCTGTGCGTGGCCCCTGAGGGCAGCATCACCGCTGGGGCTTATGAAAGGCCCAAACTGGGAGCCTGCCCCGGCCCACCATGGGGGCTGGCTTTCTGGCTCAGTGGGGGTGGAGGGGGGGGGGTCAAAAAAAGATGCAAAAGACTTTAACTCAGTTTATCCCCCCAAACAGTTATCACCCCAAACAGAAGGAAAACCCTCCAGAAGGAAAATCCTACTCAGTAACCACGGGAATTAATGCTGCAAAAGGTGTTTTAAAAGAAGGTCAGGATTGATAGCTTAGTTCCAATTTCTGAAGGGAGGAAATCACTGGGGAGGGTAAGACTGACCATATGATCAAAGAGGCAGCCAGGAGGGGCGGCAAGCGGCCAGCACACCAAGGCAGACGTGGAAAGGGCTCCCAGCTCCGCACCACCCGATGCTCACACACACTCGTTCGTCCACACACAGAGGCGGGGCACACGGGGGAATCCTGAAAGTTATTACTTTAAAACACCTCAAGGCTGGATGGTCTGTACCTTGTGTACATTTTCAAGAGCTTGTTCCAATTTCCTTTTGGACCAGTAAGTGACAAGTAGAAATCCAGGGTTTTCCTTTCTCAGGAGCATAGCGGGCTTCACGATTAAGTGACATGTTGTCTCAACAGTCGGTTTACAGGGCAGAGCTCAGTCCTGGTGTCTGCCGTCAGGGAAGGGTAGCTCCTAGTGGGGCTCTGGGCTCCCCGGGAGCGGGTCTCACTCTACGTCCTCACCAGGGTGAAGAGGCTGGCGTCTGCTGTTCGATGAGTCACTGGCCTGCACACTCAGGACCTGTGCACGTTTCTGTATGCCCGTGTCACTGGTTAACAGCTCTCAAGTGAAAGGCTCCTAATAAGAGTCCCGGGTCTCCTCAACCACACCGTCCTGTGTGACAAGTGGTGTGACTACTGGCTGCTGAAGGGTCCAGAAGTGCCCATGCTGACACTAAAAATTATAAAAACGAGGCGTTCACAGTAACGCTAATGACTCAGAATGATGCCTTTTCCTCATAGAGCTACCCAGTTTGAAGAAAAAAGAAGCTATGACGTGTGACGAGTGTCTTCAACCAGGCTAGCAGAGGCTATTTCCTCACTCAGACATCCTGAGCCGCCAAACCCAAAGTCCTGTAAATGGAAACACACGCATGCTTTCAGTTTCTTTCGGGGGCAGTGGAAGAAGAAAGAAGTTGCCCCTGGCAAAACTGAGTGGGTGACAGTCTCTCCAGAGCAGGAGAGAGGCTGGCTACAAATGCCGATGAGACAACTTCTGAAACACAGAACATTCTCATCTCTCCTCTCTGACGCCTGCCTTAGGGTGTGCTTTGGGTCCTGCTCTTGAGGTGGTCCAAGTGCAGCCCCTGCTCCTGAACAGGACGCCTGCCACCAGCCTCCAGCGAACTCTGGGAAGAGCTCTTTTGTCAGCTGGCCACACATCACCTCCCGGGCAGGAAGGAAAGGCCCCCTCCTTGTTCCACAGGGGAAGCCAGGTTCCCTTAGACAACTTTCTACACTGTTAAAATATTACACCTTAATCAACATCCAACACTCAGGAATCTGATAATGGGTAGGCTTTTGACACCCTTCCTCCCCCACGTAACAGCAGAAGCCGCGGGGTGGGGGTGGGGGGACACGACTTAGAGGACACCCTGAAGGGACATGCGGTGGGGGGGGGTGCTGGCAGATCTGGGAGAGAGCTGACACAAAGTGGGGTGCTCCCAAAGCCAGTGCTCTGGGACAACCCAGAGGAAAAGAGTGGGTAGGGAAGTGGGAGAGGGGGTTCAGGATGGGGGACACACATATGTATACCCGTGGTTGATTCATGTTGATGTATGGCAAAAAGCATCACAATATTGTAATTATCCCCCAATTAAAATAAATTAATTTAAAAAAGAAAGTGGGGTGCCTGCAAGGATCTGCCAGCGGGGATGTTCCATGCACTGTGACCCGTGCAGTTCCCCCAATTCCTGGTGGTGAGCCTCCGGGAGGCCGTGCGGGGGTCAGCACTCCCCCAGGCTGCCTGCAGACCCCAACGCGACTGTTTCCGGCCTCCGGGAATGGCAGAAACACGGGCAAAATTCCAACAGGGAGAAAACCTCTGCGTGTTTACTCCCAGAAGACAAGGGAGGGTAAGTAACTGAACCCCTAAAGCTGCCCCTATCGGGGAAGCTTTTTTTTTTTTCTTTCTTTTTTTAAGCCCAAGCTCATCCAGGATGAGGTCCCTGCAGTAACATCCATGCTAATTGCTAAGTAAGACAAAGCCTTCCCTAACAAATCAGCAATGTAATTATGAAGCCAGTCACTAGATCAAGCCAGTTAGGCGCGCTCGGCGCGGCTCCGAGGCTGTAACCCGACACCACTGTTTGCGGAGGCGCCTCCCCGGGCTCTCCCGGCGGCGCTCTCTGCCGCGGGTAGCGCGCGGCCGCGCATCCGTGATCAGACTCCAGTCGGACGGGTCCCGCGGCGAACAATCCCCGAGCTTTCTCGACAGCGTCTTAAAGCCTGGAGACAAACCGAAATTCGGCCAGGAAGTCAACCTTGAAGTCAATTAAAACAACAGCTTTTACTGTTTGGGGATGTAAGAAACTCTTGCCTTCCCTCCTAGGACTTTTATCTACTTCTATGAAATTGCAGACGCTTTCTGACTGGTTTGTCAAACATAACCTTTCCTCTTGGAAAAAGAAAAGGACATTTTCAAATGTGGATAACTGCATTTAGTAAACAAATCGTGAGAGATAATATTTCAAGTGAATATTTCTTAGGAATAAATTATGGTCTTGTTAATAAACATCTGGAAAGAAACAGGTTTTTTAGAATGTAACTGTTAAGTAATAGAAAATATTTCTAATATCCTGTCTTACTGGTATAGGTTTTAGACCTCACTCTTAGGAAGCTAGGGACATCAGTCACCTTCCAAAGATACTGAGGATGTTTACAGTTCTCTTAGTTTATGTAACAATTTTGACTAAAAGCACTGCACACCTAAAGTAAAAGACTGAGCCGAATTATACAGTTTCTAAATTTAAGATGAGCAAAAAAAAAAAAAAAAGATTCTATGCCTGGAATATGCTTTAAAATACTCTAGAAAAAAAAGACCATGAAGATGAAACAAGACTGACAAAATATTGATGATTGTTAAAGCCCGATGATGAGCACAAGGGGATGTACTGTACTCTATTTACTTTTGAGTGTGTTTGGAATTTTCCATAATAAAAAGGTAAAACATGTACACACACATCAATACATATTTTAAAAATTCTACAAATTAAAAAAAAAGTCAAACACAATAAACTATTTATACCCTCAGTGAGAACTATGATATTAACTTGATAAGCTATTTTACACAGAAGAAAGCTATAAATGCTCTTTGTAAACAAGCATGCCCACTACAAGTTGGAGCTCCTCTTCAGCTTTGAAAGAGAGTATCACATCTAACCACAAGGGGGCGCAGGAGAGCAACAGGCACTCCTGAATTCTGATTATTCACCGCAATTTCTATCTACAGATCTCAAAGTATACACATTTCCAAGACTGTTCCCTAATTCAGGTCTCCATAGGACACTGCTTGACAAGCCAAGAGCCCTGCCAAGACCACACTATATTATGCTATGGTTCAAAATCTGGAAATATTGTATAAAGAAAAGGTTGTTGTCTGTATATAAGTAACACTGATGTTTCAAAACCCATGACTAAAATCCCTGGAGGATTCCTGAAGCAAGAACACACACAACAAACATACAACCTGAGTCATAAGATGCGGACTGGGAGAAGCCAGTAGTTCAGAATTTCCAGTGGGGGTCCTAAAGTGATCTCCAACAACACAATGAGTCTCAAGGTTAGCAGTAGGAATTTTACTAGGATAGAAAAGCCTTCAACAATCCAATTGCTTTGTATTAACAGGAAATTGCCTCCACACTGAACAGAAATGGCTTCTGGCAGTTTTTTGGGAAAACTTCATAAAGAATATTGGGGAGGAGCCGTTAAATTGTAAAACACTGGTAACCTTAGAGAGATCATGAAGCAAGTTGATTGTATAACTTGCTGGAATTCTCCCTATGCAAATTACAAACTACATCACTGTTTGAGGTATTGAAGTTCTATGATATTGTATGTTCATAAGAGATGACCTATTATCACCAATCTTTCCATAGGAAACTTGGTAAATATGAACCATTATAATATTATTTTTATAAATAATATATTATTATAGACATTAAAATTATGATGCTATTCCACACTAATTTGTTGTCAGGAACTCAGCTTTAGCATGCTGAATCTAAAGCCTCATTAACATTAAGGGAAGGAATTCTTAGATTTGAATTTCTTTCCCTTAAGATTATATGCCAGTAAAGGCCAACCACTCTTGTCCCACCCCCATTCCCATGCATAATGAAAACATTTTTTTCTCCAGTACTTATAATTGCTTGGATGGGATTCTGGTTTCAACTCTCCTGTACTATCTTTTCCCCAAAGATACCTTGTTTTTCTGCTCACACTAGAGACCCTTAATAAACAATGTCAGAGGGGAAAAGGCTTAGGGTTGAAACCAAATGCTTTGCCAAAAGTATGTGATGGTGTTTTTTGTTTTTTTGTTTTTTAAAAGAAGGCCTTCAGATACATAAAACGGTCACACCAAAACAGGTAAACATAATTTGCTAGAACAAATCTGTGAAAATAAAATTTCATCTTAATTAAAACAAAAGATTACTACCTTCTAGGTTTTGTTAGCCAACTAACTTGTCACTGAATAAAACTAACAAAAACTAAGTATGCTACATTAGGGAGTGTTTTTATGAAAGTGTTTTTAAGGGATATTATTAATTTTTAATCTCCTCTGTTTTAAAATTGGGAATGCTTTAATACTGTGAAAAATCACTTAAAAGAAGATATGCTTTATATTCCTCAAAAATACAGAACTTACTTTATCTTCTAACTTCTACATGCAATCTAAAGAGAAAAACCAGAGAAATATTCTTTACTTACTCATTGAGTAAGTCTAAACATGGTATATAGTCTAAATCTGAATTCCTCAAAAGAAAACTATCCCTAAAAAGAAAACTATCACATTTCTATAATATGACATATGAGTATTAAAATTTAAGTAAGTAAGTAAGTAAAGTCACTCAGTCGTGTCTGACTCTTTGCGACCCCATGGACTGTAGCCTACCAGGCTCCTCCCATGGGATTTTCCAGCCAGAGTACTGGTGTGGGTTGCCATTTCCTTCTCCAGAGAATCTACCCAACCCAGGGATTGAACCCGGGTCTCCCACATTGTAGGCACTTAACCATCTGAGCCACCAGGGAAGCATATTAAAATTTAAGGTACAAGGTAAAAGAAATATACTTCAGAGACGCCTGAGAGGGAGGAAGGGCTTCCTTTGTGGTTCAAAGGGTAAAGAATCTGCCTGCAATGCAGGAGACTTGAGTTCAATCCCTGGACTGGGAAGATCCCCTGGAGAAGAGAATGGCTACCCACTCTAGTATTCTTGCCTGGGAATCCCCATGGACAGAGGAGCCTGGTGGGCTACTGTCCATGGGGTTGCAAAGAGTTGGACACGACTGAAGTGACTAACACACACGAAAGGGAAGAAACAACTATTCTACTATGTAAATATCTATTTCATATAAGTAACATTCATATTCAGAATGTTTAAGTTAATTCTAAAAATTAGGTAGACTCCTGATAAGGTTTTACAAAGACAACTTAAACTTTATTTCATACACTTGAATAATTCACAGAGTAGAAAAAGTTAAGGAGGATACAAATTAAGCTTGAAGGCAGTGAATGATACTTTGTAAATATGACAGCCCTTCTTTAATAAACAAAATAATTACTTTGGGGCTATTTTGAGATAAAAAGTATTTCTTCCAAAGGATTTCTGAGCATCCATAACTAATGACCCACAGAACTTTACTCAAAGTCACTCAGTCAAACATAATAAAAGTAATCAGAATACCACACTGAAAACAATACATATTTATTTTCTAAGGAAACTACCTCTCAGAACTTCAACCTGTAGGAGCTTCAAGGACCTTTAAGGAGATCTTGCCTCCACCCCACCCCACTGCCACCCCTGAACATTCTGTTCACCCTGCCTATCTTTAGAGGCTTCCAAAGCAAGAAGGCAGGTGCCACTTGAGGAATCCACGTTTTGAATTTGCTAACCAACTACTGCTAGACAGCTAACAACCGTCATCTGGTAAAATCTATTTTATTTTCTATTTCTGGCCATAATAAAAATATTTTAAAAAGTAGTCTGTTAAAAAAAAAAAAAAACTATTCGGAAAAGACCATCACCAGGTTCGTGACAAGCACAGAGGCAGTGCAAAAACTTCTTCATCAGCTACAGACCACGGTGCTCAAATTCCTCTGCCAGACCCTTTTTCTGTGACTGCAAGGAAGACACAGAAGTACACAAACATGGAGGTTCCCTCCTCAAGAAAAGGGAAGAAATCTGAAAAGCAAATCTGTATCAAGTATTATTAAAAAACGGAATAACTACTAAGACAGGTTCAGATTAAAACAGTTGCCACCTCGTTATCTCATTGGCGTGGCTAGAATTTTATGCAAACCTGTCCTGGTGTAGAGATGACCTTGGGACTTTCAGATTCCCTGAGTTTAACTCAACACTTCTAAACACCAGGGTGGGGTACGCCAGCCGGCCTGCCTGAAGCCGGGGAGCTGTGGCTGGCGTGGAATGATAAGCAGTCAGCCAGAAGAGCAGAGCAAGGGGCTAAAGGTTGATCAGCAGCAAGTAACGCTTCATTATTTAATTTTCTGACCACAGGCACCATCAAGTAATACTTTTTACTTTTGTTGAACAGGTTCACAGAGACAACTGAGTGAGTGAGTGAGTGAGTGGGGGAGTGGGGGGGTCGGGGGGTGGGGGGGTGTGAGTCCTCAAGAGTCAGAAGCCCTTCCCCTTCACTGTTCTACTTCATGAAACTCCTCAGAAGCACACAAATGCCTGGTTTAGCCTCGTCTTTTCAGTTAACCACCTATGAAGGTTTTTGAAAGAAAAAAAAAAAAAAGCTGAGGATTAAAGAGCAGCTCTGAGAAGCTACAGGTTTCTGCAAGGGGACAGAGAGATAGTAAGGCCAGACATAAATGAGTGTTCACAACTGAGGTCTGCTGCTTGCTACTCGGAGTTACTAGAGAAACAAAGCTGCCTTTGGGCACCTAAAACTAGTCGGACCTGCTGTAGCAGTTGCGCAGTCGGCCCAGCGCTGTCCCCCGCTCCCCTCCCTCCGGCCCCCGCCCCACGCATCCGCATGGCTCACTCCACTCGGGGCGGCGCCGAGCGGGCACACTCGGCCCTGGCTCTGCTGTCCCTGCTCAGGGGCAGGCCCAGCTCTGGACACACGGGCGTGCAAGTGTGAGAGGAGGCCAGACGAGACAGCAGATGCCGACTCCATTCCGAACTGAAAGCTGCAGTGGGTGCAGAACACGGCTTCTGTGCTCCTGGGTTGCTAAGACAGATACACCAAATTGTGGGACTGGCTGCTGGGACTCCAGGCAGGGATCCCCGTTTAAGTTCAGAGGAGGGACGGGAGACCTTGAGAGGAGACGAAGGAGGCTTTCTAGCTCCTAGGGCCCTCCGACCACAAAGAGAGCTGAATTCCCTTCCAAAAGGGAGTTTTCATTGTCTGGGGTGCTTGTTGAAATGACATACATCTGTTTTGTCCTATGAGCAATCATATGTTTGCAAAGATATTCTGATATTTTTATTTTCGAATTTCTATTTCAAAGAAAATTTTTAGACAGCCAAGCATGTTTTGTTTGTCTCATGATCTTCAAGGAAAAAAAAAAAAAAACCAACAAGGCGTCCATTTATTACCCAGAATAGGAATGTCGTCTTTTTGGCCTGACATATGCCATTCACAGATTCATACAAAGAATGAACTGCCACACAGTGCTCATAGAGAAAGACACTGCTCCACACAATGAGTGATGGGCGCTCTGGGGGACAGTGCTGCTCACAGGACTGCCCAGCATCTGTATAGAGGGGCAAAGTTTGCCTTTAACGCCAACTGCACTGGCCATTGGAGACAATCATTTTGTTTAAAAGATATGCCAACTTCGGTGAGCTGCTCTTCCCTTCAAGAATATTAGAACTAACTATATGTAAAGTAGATAACCAGTGGGAATTTGCTGTAAGACACAGGGAGCTCAACTGGGGGCTCTGTGACAACCCAGAGGGGTGGGCTGGGGTGAGGGGTGGGAGGGAGGTTCAAGAGGGAGGGGACATATGTGTACCTGCCACAGGCTGATTCATGCCAATGAAACCAACACCACGATTGTAAAGCAATTATCCTCCAAGTAAAAATTAAAAAAAAAAAGAATATTAGAATTAAATTAAATATCCACACATTTCTTTAAGCAGGAGTCCTAGCTCGGGGGTTTTTGTCGGCTGTTTAAGGAATAATTATTAACAGTTGGTAGAAAAGACATGACTTGTACATATGCAGTGGCCACCGCATTTTTAGATGATCCTGTTCTGCTGGTCAGTGCAGATTAATGGAAAGACCGTGAAGGTGGGTGTTACCCTTATTTCAAGGCCATTTTCACTTAAAACTGGAGCTTGCCCTCTGGTGCCTTGAGCATACACCTGATCTTTGCACTCAGTAATCAGAGACACCTCTCTGTCCTCTCTCTTCCCCCACCCCACCCCTGCTTTGCCAAGAAACTGCTGCAACTATAACTATCTCCTACAGGATAGGCTGTAACAGTAAATATGAAATTCTGTAGCAACAAAGTTTTAGAAAATTCTACGAGTTAGAGTTCATACTCCAAAATATATTAACCTACACATTTTTAAAGTCTATGTTACAATACTAACAAAATTGTCTTGATTTTTTTGATATAACAAAATAAAAAATAAAACTTCATGCTTTTATTAGTATTTGTTTTTTAACAAGAAATCACAGCAAAAGAAACTTCTAAAAGTTTATGTTGTAGCTTTTATCTTTCTTAATAGCTAAAGTGTAAAATATTTTGACTGTGGGCAAACTTTTAGTATAACTTGTTACTGATAATTTGAAGTATGTTTTTATTTTTATTTTCTTCATCAGTTTAATTTTTGACAGAAAAAATCTTGATTTATTTGTACATATGTACATATGTATTTCAATGTCCCCTTATATGTTTTTTATCTATTTTGTGTGTGTGCACCTTTCTAAGTAGTGTTGCAACTCATTCTGCCGTTGGAACACTGTTTAAAATAGCATATGCCAAAAGCTATCTGCTGCTACACAAATTTGAGTTTTAAAATATCAAAATAAATACCATTTAACTATGCTCATTATTAATAATTTAGTGCATGGCAACTGGGTAACGTTTATATTTCAGCTTCTCAATTAAATAAAAGGCTTTCAAGGGGACAGTTCAACAAACAGAAGTCTAAAGGATTTCTAAATGTGAGCTAATATCCCTTTCTTAGTTTTTTAAGGGAAACAGGCCCAGGCAGCTGTTACCTAAGAAGCTGTGACACTCGCTTGACAATAAAACTGTTCACTAGGACATTCATGTCCTACACTTGGTTGGTATTATAAAATTTAAGTCTCCTATCGTAATTACCCAAAGAACAGAGCTGAATGTTAAAAAAAAAAAAAAAAAAGGCTGTCCGATCCATTTCATAAGCTTTCTCACCTGAGAGCAACATGGTTATGCACATTTTAATTAGGAGGGTAAAGAAATAAAGTTATTTTAAAGGGTTTCAAACTTGATGAAGAACGTAAACAACTTTACATTAACATATAATATCTCTAAGTAAATCAACAAAGTTAAAGGCAGACTTTCTAACATTTATCTCTCTCTCTTTTTTTTCCACGAAGAAATAGCTGAAATGAACATTAAAGTAGAGATCCAAGAACAAGCTCTTCTTGCTCCTGCCAGAAGCTGAGATCTCAGGATGGGTATTTTCATCCTCAGAGCACACCCTACCACACTCAAATCAGAATAGACTGCTATAAAAAGGGGGAGGAGTGGGAGGAGCTCTAGGGGTGAGTTATGGCTTCTGGGTAGCTGAACAACTCCCCCCCGCCCCCCGCCCCCGCCCCCAGGCCCCCATCAGCAAAACAACCCAGAGGCTCTCAGGTGGACTGTCCTCCAGGGGTTGAGTGGAGCCAAGAGCCCACTTCACTCTTGTCAGAGACTCGTCTCTAATTATAAAAGGCTACTTTGAACACTTAAGGCCTCAGGGATCCGATTGGCTAGTACAACTTCTAGGCTCTTTACACACGTTATGGACATTTCTTAACATATATTGAGAAATCACAAAGCATATTTCATGAACAAAGCTTGAAAACATTTATTATCTTCCTTAAGACCAAAGGAGGCTGTCCAGCTTAATTCAAATGAAAACTGGTACAGTCTGAGACTGGACGTCTCACCTTGCTGATCGCCCTTCCCCATTAAGTGCCTGTAAAAACTTACTCTCCACCTCCTGAAACATCCTGAAACTAACCAGCTTGGAAGCAAAAAGTTATTCTAAGACAATGATACCTAATCTTTTTGAGAAATTTAAGGCTAAACACAGAATTCTACTCCCATCTCAATCTATTACTATTATTTCTGCTAAAAGTAAGATAACTCCTGGCCAAGGCAGGGTGGAGGGAATTTATGATTTTCTCTCGATGCAGGGGCGCTCTGAAGGCACCACGTCTTGGTACAAAGTCCAGGGCCTGGGACAGCTGGCTCCCCTCGGCCCCCTCCCTCTCAGTCATAGACGGTCACCACTAAGATGACTTTTAGATTTCTAACTTTAAAAACTAATGAGACATCAAGTTTAACACACAAATTCAAAATCAATTCACTTGGGCACGGGCGAAAAGAGGGCGGAGAGGGATGTTTCTAAGTTAAAACACAGGGCAACTCACAGAAATACACTAAAGCAAGCTGGATGCAAACCCGGCCACAGGACTGAAAAGTGAAGCAGCCGTCGCGCCAGCAATACGAGTCTTAAAAAAAAAGTCTCGCACGTTCACAACAACACAACCGCCACAACACGCACACAGATCCCAGATGTAAAAGCGACAGCTCCAAGCTCCCTCCGCCCCACCGTTAGGCTCTGGTTAGCTCCCGACCCTCTCCTGACCCCGGTCCGTGACTGCCCGTCCCCTGCCTGGCCCTTCCCCCAGCAGATCTGCCCGAGAACGCTGGGGGTACCCGGCGCCGGCCCCGGGGGTCCAAGGGCGCGGGGCCGGGGAGCAGCGGGAGGGAGCGCTCCTCCCGGTACCTGCTCCAGCCCAGGTCCCTCTCGCCGAGGCTCCCGCGACCCTCGCGGCCGCCCAGCGCCCCTCCTCCGCCCTCCAGGCTCACCCGGCCCTGGCCAGGTCCCAGCGCTGCCCCCACCCACCCGGAGCCCCGCGCATCCGAGAATCCCCTCCAAGCCGGCGCCGGGAGAACTTACCACATGCAGCTCCACCTGGGAACTAGCACATCGGGAGGGGTTTCTGCCCACTCCTCAAGCTACTCCCGCTCCATGCGGAATCCCCCGCTCCGGGGGCCCAAGGGTGGCGCCGAGGAGCGGGCAGGAGGCGAGACCGAAGCTAAGACTCCGCCGTCCTCTGCCTGCGCGCTCGGAGCATTATACAATGGTGGAGGAGGAGGCGGCGGCGGCGGCGGCAGGCAGCGGAGGAGGAAGCCGGAGGCGGGCGGAGGGGGCGCCCTGACCGAGCGAGCGGCAGCCACTGCTCCAGCACTAGCTGTGCAGGAGTGACGTGCGGCCAGCGAGCCTCCCGCGAGCTCCGGGCCCCGGGCTCAGCAGGCCCCGCCCCTCGGCCCGCCCCGCCCCCTCGGCCGCTAGGCCCCGCCCTCTCGACCGGGCCCCGCCCTCTCGACCGGGCCCCGCCCCCTCCCCCGGCGGTCCCGGGAGGCGCGATAAATGCCGAGCGGGGCCCGTCCGCCCCAGGAGCAGGAAGGGGCAGGCGGAGCACGCGAGATGCCGGGTGGCAGCGCCGCCCACGGCTCCCTACCCAGCCGGCGCGCCCTTGATTTTCTCTTAAGGAAAAGCTTAAGGAGAAGGGGAGAGGAAACGAGACACTCCGGCCAGGGGACCACAACTAACCACCAGTAATCCCCTCAGACCACTCATGCAAATGACGGAGCCGCTAGTGACAAAGGCGGCAACGAGTGCCGCGCGCGCACAGCCTGCTGAGTCGCGCGACCGCAAATATGACAAGCATCTCAGCTATTCTGCAACTTGGGGCCGGTTAGCCGGGCAGGCAGGGTCCCGGGGCGGGGGGGGGGGGGGCGGTGGTGGTAGATGGGGAAAGAGAAAAATCAGACCGCGGGGCGCTTTATCCGCGCTGCCCGCGGGGTTTTCGAGACAGACGTCCCGGGAGGGCGGGGGCAGCGCGTCCGCTGCTGAGACGCTCTCCGATGCCTGCGCCTCCGGACATATGAGTGGCCCTCAGAGTGTCCAAGAGGTAGGATGAAGGCTCCGGCTGGAGGTGGGGACAAATCCCCCTTGAGTGCGGTGTCCTCAGCCCAACACTTGAAATGGGTCACCAAGTCAAGAGTACTTTATCGGAACAGGAGGGAAACGACTTGGCAGGCTTCGTGGCAGGCTTCGGCCGCGGTGCAAACCCGGCAGAGCCCACGAAGGTAGGGACTCCTGGCTTGAAGACGCAGGGGGGACCTAGGCGCAGTTTCACAGCGATAGCCTTTTCCTTCTCCTTAAGAAGTTCTGCTTTGAACTACTTATATTAGGAAAATTTATACTAGTTTTGGGAGGCTTGTGTGTGTGGTGCAAATTTAAAAGTCCTAGGACAGGAGACCTCCTCTGGAAAATTAATGATTATTTTAAAAATGGCATGCACATTCAGTTTAAAGATGTTATGAAAAGGAATTCAGGCATCTTAAAATTTTGGCTGCCACCCCAATCAATATTGTCTCAGATCTCTTTGGAATTTAATGGTCCACTATACTAGTTATACTTAAGGATAATAAAGCTTTAAGACCTAACATAAAGGTGATTATAAGTCGTTAACATCAAGACAAGTTGAGACCTATTGGAACTGTTCAGTAATGATTTGTTATCAATCAAATTGACGGTATTATTGAAATTAAATCTGGGCTAAAATGTTGGTAGAGGAGAAAATGTTTCTTGTTTTATCTTGAAAGGGAATGAAAAAGATTTTTTACTGGACCCTCGATATAATTAAAAGGTTACACAGATTTTTTTTAAGTATAGCCAGTGCTAAAAGCTAATGATTTGTGTATATCTTTGGAAAATTTCATTACAATGGCATTCCAAATTACTCATCATGGAAGTCGTGCTCCGGGCCCTCAGCGCATCCTGCTCAGTTTGTGCCTAAGTGGCACAGTATTCAAACATTTTGCCATGAGGCCAAGATATTTTTCATTTCCAGAATTCTGCCTTTCAGAGAGGACACTACTAACAGTTTCTGAACAACCCACTCACATTAAAGAGAAGCCATTGAAATAGAAGCTGCAATACTGTGATATCTCTGTAGCAGAGGCCAGAGGTTCTCTTGAATTTAAAATAAATTTAAACTGTTATTCATGAATTGAAGTGAGCACCAAGTTAGACTTGCACAATTTTTGTGACACGTGGATATTTTCTAGCAGATGAATTACTGGAAGAACTAAGATCAAAGTGACAATTTTTGTGTCTCCAGAGTGGATGCATGATTTTGCTAAAGCACAAATTCTGTGTGTGCTCAGTAAAGGTCTGAGTTCTTAGGAAAGCAATCTGAGTTCCGAGGTAAAATATTTTTCACCTTCCCATACTTTTGAAGGTAAATGCCTTATTTTATATATGTTATATACAGGTATCTATGTTATATATGTGTCCCACTTTCCCCACTTTGAGATTCTGGCATCTTTTACCATGAAGTCAAAGCATGAAGTGGCCATTTGAATACCTGCTCATGTGGTCCCTCACCAAGTGGTACACAGTCCCCTCCCCTAGGGCCGAGTCCCCCTCAGCCCAGCACAGCAATTCCTGCCTGGCCCTGGGAATCCAACTCCATGAGGCTAAGGAAAGGCCCTCCCAGAGCTTTTGAAGTCAACTCCCTTTCCCTTTAGTATGCATGATTTTTTAAAAAAAATATTGTTTATTCCTAGCAAATGAGCAAGAAATGTTCAGTGAACACATAAGTATGGTTTTCACACTTTCACTCTCTGGGACACTTAAAAGCCCATTTAAAATAATCCTACCCTCAGGATTTAGAGTTTCTCCCTCTCACTTGCACATACAAGAAATTAGGCCAGTCATCCACATTTAACTATCAGGAACATATCTGTTTAGGGAGAAAAGAAACACTGCTCTTGTAAGTATAGGACTGTGATGGTAATTTTTAAAAATACTCACAAGTTTAATTTCAGAGAGGTACTTCTCAACATTGCTTTGTGGTTCTGGGTACTAGTTTGCACTTCACTGCTTCTCTTGAAAGTTTCTGTACCCTCACGTCTTGCAAACAACCAGATGACTGCACTAACTGAAGGCCACTTTTAGCACTTAATTAATATGCACCAAAGAATTGACACAAGGACAAGCTAGCTATATAAACTGAGAAAGATTTCACAACAGTTTGCAAATTTATCCTTTCTCCTTTATTACGTTTTATCTTTCAAGTTCCACAAGAAATACCAGTCAATCACCCATCTATATACCTTGGAAACATTCTTATGCCCCCCCCCATAAATGTTTCAGTTATTAAACACAATAATATAGCCAGCTGGGTTAAATCATCTTTTCATGGAAAATACAGACAGTCTAACTGAATGCAGACTTCCCATTCACTGATCACTGAAATCTATTAATAAATCTTCAAATAAAGTCTGGAAGTCCCACATTACCTAACTGATTATCAGAGAATTGACACAGGATAGGATGACTAGGAAAACTAATGAACACTCTCACAAAGACAGCACGAACAGGCTCAGAACTTTTCAGCCTCTAGCAAGTTAAAACTTGACGGTGCCAAAGGAGCCGGGTAACTCATCTGCCTCTGCAAAGCCTTCTCCACCTCTTTGACCACCTCCTCACGTCAGGCTTTCTCCTGCCTGTCCTTGCAGCCATGCTTCACAAGAGCAGAGTTTCAACTCCAGTGAAGAGCCACTCTCGCAGTTTCCCTCACTGTTACTAGGCTGCTTTGCAATGACGGCCCCTTGTGTTCTGAGAGAGAGTCATTTTCCTGTTAGTGAACACACCTTTTTCTCTTTTAAAGATCTGACAATATTTAAATCCTAATTTAGAACAAAATCTTAATGATGATATTGGAATAAGACGCTCTTGAAACCCTTTTCTTTTTTTCTGGCATCTTTGATTAGTCCCTTCTATTTCTAGATGAGATGGCTTCTGTTGAGCATGAGTTTCCTCCCTACTTCACTGGCCACTATTTCCTGGTAAAATCCTCTGATAAATGGAGTGGCTCTCCTTAGACACTCTGGCTTTTGCTTTCATCTTTTCTCAGCTGGAAAGAGAAAGCCTTCCCTGGTGACAACTCTTCAGTGCTCCCATTCCTGCCAGATGCTGCTCCTCCACGGCTGGTGGGTGCTCCTCAGAAACCTCTCTCCTTGTCCTCAGTTCCCCAGACAGCACTACCTCTCTGGCCTCTACATGCTGGCCTATCTGCATGTTGACCTTGGATTTCCTGTCCATAAACCATGCTCCCTTCTTGAGCAATTCACCTTCTTTTCAAGGTACCCGGCACTTCTGGCTTCCCTAGAAAACTTGTGTGAATGTTAGAAATTGTACAGCCTCCAGACCATCAAGCCTGAGTCTTGGAGTAGGAGTCTGAAGATCTTGTACAAATAAATCACTATGATTGATCACTGACTTTTTAGTTTCTTAATCTGCCGTATCACAGATTTAGGATTAGCACTGGTTCTGGTGAAAAGAGCACATGTGGTTGGTTAGAAGATCTCAAGTGTAGTTCTTCAGCCACAGTCAGCAAGGAAGCTGAATCAGGGCCTTTCCATCTAGAGGGCTGTGTCCACCTCCCGCCAGATGAGGCACTAGGGCCCAAAGGTTCCTGTAGCCCCTTCCCAGAGCTAAGAGTCTATGAAAAGGTGGCTACAATGGGGACTACCTTCACAGAGGAGTTTGGAAGAATATAAAACCAACTTCATATCCTATTTTCTGTGACACACATTCTCATATCTGTTGTAGAAGCGATCTAAGCTTGTGTACCTTTAAATCACCTATGAGTAAAGAGGTCATTTAAGAGAACTAGGGTGATTTGGGGAGTGTAAATAACATATTTAAGCCACTTTTTGAAGTCCCAGATATAAAACTTCTACTTTGAGATGTGAAAAAAAGGTCAAAGCTTTAATGTGTATAGATGTCCAGGAAATACCTCTGACTTCAGACTATGAAGTATGATACTATGAAGTATCATTAAAAATAAACATGTGGGCAGAGAACACAGTTTAAATGGAAACAGTGCATACAACAAAAAAATGAATCAGTACTTTGCCACTGTGAATTTTTATTGGTTTTCTGGAGGAGAGGGAACACTTAAGCAAGACTTTATCTTTTAGTCACCAATGCAGAATTGTTCTTTAAAGACATGTTGCCAGAATAAACAAGACTTTTCCAAAATTATCTAACTATACAATAATATTTGCTTTAAATTGAAAAATATATATTTTAAATAAAAATATTTTTACATTTAAAATTTCAGAAAGGCAAAGTGAAAGCCGAGTAGGAAGAAACCAAGGTAAACTATTCAGATAGACAGCAATGTTACATTAGATACATTTGTGCAACTCGTTAATGGTTTTCCTAAACATGCTTTAAATATTAAAGATTATCTTTCTAAGTAATATTTATTTCAAAACTGCTGTCTTTAGAGAAGTCTTGTTTGAGGTGTATGAAACTCCTTAAATGGTCAATTATCAGAGAAACTGGCTTTTAAGGAGAAAATAATAGTGTGAATGAGCTATATGCAACTTCCCTTTTTGAAAACAGAAGTTGAATCTGTAACACCAAATTTAGAAAGGAGAGGGGATGGCAGCAAATACCACGAGAATATCATCTATAGCATTGACGCCCACTGCCGTTCTGTTCTGTTACAAATAATGTACACTCCACAAACTTGAGTTTGCTCAAACAATGCATGTATTTAGTTGTTGCTAAAGATGATTCTTTTAAAAGAAAATATACATATGAAAGAGTCATATCAAATTTTAAAAAAAAGAAAAACTCATCGAAAAAGTGTTAGATTCCCTGACTTTGGCTACAGTGATTCATTTGGCCTCATTACACAGAGGGCAGCAGAGTACATATTGGGACAGCTGATAAACAGCTTTTGTGGGAATAGTAATGGTAATTTGAACATCATTTATATTTGTTTACTTTTCTTTAAGAAATTAAAGCCCAAATTATAAAAGGTTGAAAAGAATTTTGATGAGTAGACATTCATTTTCACTCAATCCTAATTTGTTACCACTTTAGAACTGTTAGACATCATGCTTTCAATTTTAGTGATTAAAACAAAAAAAAAGCTCTAAAGATAAAGACTCCAGAATTACTATTTCCACATTACAACCAAAAATGAAAAGTGAGAAAATAGAAACCCTTCCAAAAGTTCATCAGATGAAAAGAGTTAATGGAGAGCCACACCATTTATGGACAAGAATACTTAATACTATTCAAGTCTCCCCAAAACACATCAATAAATTAAATGTGATTCCAACTTAAATCCCAATGCTCCCCTCCCCCTGCCCAAGGAACTTAAGCAAATCCAGAAATCATCTGGAATAACAAAGGACAAAAGATAGCTTTAATAAGTTTAAAGAACAAGATGGGGGATGTGGCCTAACAGATATCAAGGCTTATTATAAAGCTCTAGTAATTAAAACAGAGTGGTGTTGGCAAGGGATAAATAGATCAGCAGAACAGCATTGAGAGTGCAGAAACAGACCCACACATGTATGCAAGCATAAAGTATGACAGAGGTGAGGCAACAGATCGGTGGGAAAGAATAGGCTATTCAATAAATGACTAAAGGTCACCTGGATACCTGCATGAAAAATAAAATTAGTATCTCAGGTTAAAAAATATATATATATTTCAGGTGGACTAATGTCTAAATATGTGAAACAAAACTTTAAAACAATTAGGAGAGAATACAGGAAAATATATTTATGGGCTCAGAATAAGGAATGTGTGATTATTCTCAGTCTCTTAAGATTCATTCTCTTCTTTGCTCTGTGCCTGGAAATGTTGACCCCTAGGGACCAAGCTCCTTTGCCAACCAGCTTCCAGCTGGATTCCTCAACAGGAAGGTACCCGAAAGAGAACAGTGGGTCAGAGGGGAGAGAGCTTGGGCTATTTCTTCCCTGCTCCTTCCTACTTTGGGATCCTGTTACAGCAGGACCCATCCCTCCATAGCCACAGCTTCTGCAGGTGACCCTTTCTCCAGGGCACTCACTCTCATAGATTCTAGCAACACCATTTCCTCCCCTTTCCCCTGTAGACCTGAGGATAGTAAGATCTAAGTTCTTGGTCTTCCATGCTTCAAGTTTTGTCACATCTCTGTCAAAAGTCCCTTCATTTATGTCTCTTTAGTTGAATCATTTGAGTGGAATACTGTTTCCTGCTGAGACTTTGACTATTCAGAAACAAAACAGCCAGGGCCTTCTCTGGCGGTCTAGTAGTTAAGACTTCATGATTCTAATGCAGGGGCGTGGGTTCAGTCCGTGGTTGGGGAACTAAGATCCCACATGCCACCTGGAACAGTCAAAAACAAAAGAAAAGAAGTAAGACAGCCAATGCACAAACTATAAAGAAAAAGACCAATAACTTGGATTACATTAAAAATTAAACAACCATTAAACAAAATACAATATAAACAAGATAAAGATAAGTGAAAGACTGTCAAGTGATAGTATATAATTCATATAATCAGCAAAAGATTAATACTCAGAAGTAAAAAAGAACTCCGAGTCAGTTTTTTTTTTAATATAAAACCAACAGAAAATGGGTAAAAAGAGGAAACTCAAATATCCAACAAACGTGAAGAGATACTCAATCTCCTCAGTTACAGGAAAAATGCAAATTATAAAAGGTTAGTTCACAGTTCTCCACTTGACCACTTTGGAGATAATCTGACATTAGCTAGTGGAGCTGGACATGCACACACCCTGCCCACATACCTGCAGTCTTTCTCCATGAGGGTTCCATGAGAAAATAAGCCCTACAGAAAAGAATTCAAGTGACTATTTCCTCAATTCTCCCAAGGGTGGTATAAAGGTAAGAACCAGTGGTTGCTAGTAAATGTTTAACAACTGGCTGGGGTTGGGGTGGGGGTGGAGAATGCGAAAGAAGGAAAGAAGCCCTTTTTGAAGCATTTGCTGATTTCTGTGGTGTAAATACCCCACCAGGGCTGATTTCAAACCTCCCCACTGAACTCAAGAATTACAAAGATATTGGTGTGATCACTCTTAGGAGCAAGTATCAGTCTCCAGCTCTATCCCCAAACGTGAACCATTCTAGACTTAGAGGACAGAAGACAATTCATTACATACAACAAATGCCTTAGGATGCGATGCACGTGTGCTTAGTCACTCAGTCGTATCTGACTCTTTTCGACCCCATGGACTGCAGCCCACCAGGTCTTCTGTCCATGAGGATTCTCCAGGCAAGAATACTGGAGTAGGCTGCCATGCCCTCCTTTGCCTTAGGGTACTGGGGCTTAATTTTCTGGAGGAATTCTGGATGATAAGGGCTAAATCTAGAGAGACTCTTGTTTTCATCCCCCATGGAGACATAGAAGAATGTTTATAGTAGCTTTGCTTGTAATAGCTAAAGGAGAATTAATCAATACATTTGAAAGCTATGGTGGTTAAGAAGTACTAAAGTTACCAAATATCAACATGGTTAAATCTCAAAAACATAATGTTGAGTAAAATAAAGTGAAAGTGAAGTCGGTCAGTCGTGTCCGACTCTTTGTGACCCCATGGACTGGGGCCTACCAGGCTCCTCCCTGCATGGGATTCTCCAGGCAAGAGTACTGGAGTGGGTTGCCATTTCCTTCTCCAGGGGATCTTCCCGACCCAGGGATCGAACCTGGGTCTCTCGCATTCCAGGCAGACGCTTTAACCTCTGAGCCACCAGGGAAGCCCAGTAAAATAAAGCCAGTTGTAAAGTATGTACAGTATAATATCATTTATAGAAAATACTTTAAAACATGCAAAACAATGCTATATATTGTTTATCAATACAGATGAGTGTAATTATAGAATAAAAACATTACGGACCAAAAACATTCAGGAAAGTGGTTAATTTTCATAAATGGAGGAGTACTGGAATCAGGGAGAGATACTATAAAATTTAATTTCTTTGTTAAAAACATGAAAAGCAAACAAATATGTTGTAGTAAACCATTTAAATGTGTTGTTTTAGATTTCAAGACATTAAAAAACACATTTTTTCCCCTTTCTTTCTCTTGGTTCCCATGAAATAGAACTTTGTAAGGTTTTTTCCCACAACTTCTAATATCTATTAATAAAGCAATGGGTAATATTTATATTTCATGCATTTATCTTCATTATGTCAGTAATGATCTAATCCCTTTTACTCATTTGATATGACTGGCAGACCACAGTCCCTGGCATCACAAAGAGTCAGACACGACTGAGCACACACACACATGCATACTGTCCTTCTCTCTCTCTTAATAACAGACTGCAAAATTCAATGACAATGCTAGCGTAACCGAAGTTTTTAATAGGAAGCCCAACTGACAAGGCAAGTATAAGAGAATAGGTTTAAAGCCAGTATTGGGGGTGTATTTCTCATCCGTCAGGCTAACTTCTATCACACTGCTGCTGCTAAGTCGCTTCAGTCGTGTCCGACTCTGTGCAACCCCGTAGACGGCAGCCCACCAGGCTCCTCCGTCCCTGGGATTCTCCAGGCAAGAATACTGGAGTGGGTTGCCATTTCCTTCTCCAATGTATGCATTCATGCTAAGTCGCTTCAGTAGTGTCCGACTCTGTGCGATCCTGCGGACAGCAGCCCACCCATGCTAGGTGGGCTTACAAATGTGTAAGGCTTCCTGTGACTTCCTTAACATACATCTAGCCCTAAAAAGTGAAATCTTGTTTTTTAAAAAAATTTAGAAAACACTCTCCTGGTGAACTATCTTCCACTGGGTGTTCAGTTGACCATTTACAGCTACTCCAAATCCATTCTGATTCTCTCTTCTTTGTGTCCCTCCATGCAGGGTTATAGGA